>NW_020897691.1:9491981-9596113 GCF_003984885.1 Neopelma chrysocephalum
TGAATTGAGTTCATTTTGCCTTGCTGGTTAACTTTTAAACCAGCACACCTCATGACTCCGTAGTTTAAAGGAGGTATGAAATACTGGAAGATGGGGGGTTGGGAGTGCATAGTTTTTCGTACAGAAGTCTCCTTACTTATGATCTCATCAACAGCAAAACACTGTAGCCTTTAAGTATCTGGGCCTGAATAGCAGATTTTTCTGATGAAACTCGTGGCAGAAGACTGTATGTGCACTGCAGCTTATTAGGGGAGAGATTGCTGTCCTCTCTATGAGAAAAGAAGACTTGCCTTGGGGCCCAAGGTTTTACATGTAGATTTGAAGAACAGTAATTTTTCTCATCTTGTTCTAAAAGTATTGTCCTTATGAGGCTAGGAAAAAATAAAGTTTGGCTGTTTATGGAGAGTCAGATGGTCTAGGCACCCAAATCTATCTGCGTGTTATTATAATATGGCAAGTTATTGTAATAAAATGATATCTTCAAGACTGAAATGAGTAATTTAATTGTTTCTGCTTCTTTCTGAAGCATTTTGACTTTGTACATAGCAGCGTAAATACTAGACTAAATCTGTAAAGTAGAAACAAGAGAGCCTGCTGTGGGACTTTTCGAATTCTTACAACAAAGCAGATAGGGGAGACCAGAATCAACTTCACTGCTTGAAGACATGGAATGGGCATAACTCACTCCCAAGGTGAGTGTCTTGAAGAGGCTGACTACCCTTTGCTTCTGCGATGCAGTTCAGCTTGTGTGAATTAGCAGAAGTATCCAGTGATTGAAGGTGGCTGTATACAAGGGTGCTTTGATACATTCACTTGTGTGTGTGTTTCTCCTCACCTCCTTCCCCCAGTCTTCTTACTAATTTGAAGAATAAGTCAGCTTAAACATAAAAGTAGCCTAAATCCTGGAGGTTTGGGTGCTCGTGGGAGAAACTGGATTAAATAATTTTCGTCATGTATTGCTGTGGCACAACATGGGATTTCACAGGGCTACTAGACTTAGTGTTGTGAGGGATAAATGTGACTTTTGCTTAAGCAGAGCAGAGATGTAATTAAGGTTTCTGAATGTTAGCCTAATGAGATGAATTCAGACATACTCAGGTCAATGACCTTTTTACCATTACATGGTACCTGGAAACATCCATAGGCAAAAGAGCCAACTGAAACAAAAAGTCTGTTGGGCACCTGCATCTGTGGTATGGGAAGTGTTGCCTCTCCCATCCTGTTTATATTAGCAAACATCTTAAGTGACTGGGGTGTGGGGTTTTTTTGGTTTTGGTTTGTTTTTTTTTTTGGGGGGGGTTGGGAGATGGGGGTGGAAACACAGGCACACAATGTACACTTAGTGTCTTTTATTTGAATAAATTACAGTCTTGTAAGGTGCACACTGAAATAATTTCAGATAACATGATGTACATTTTTCACCAGGTGCTGCTCTGCAACTGGTTGTGATATTCGTGCAGCTGTGGGATAGAAAGGTTCAATATCAGGAGTAGCTATATGATGACAGCATGAACTTTAGCTGTGTGCTTAGTGTCTGAAGACCCTAACCCATACTAGTTAGGATATATTACTATATTTTCTTGAACTGGCTAGACTGAAGCTAGCAAATAAACTGCAGTCACATCTCCTAGCTGTGGTGTGGACATGCCTGCAGTCTGTTGCCATGGGGATGAAGATAAGTCTCATTTTAAAGAATTGTACTGAAAACTGCAGACCCTGAAATTGCATGACCTGTAAGCAAGCAATTTTGTAGCAGTCTTGCTGAAGAATGTCAAGGTCGATTGATTCTATTAGATCTTTAGGCTGTTCTTAGGGAAGCAATGTGTACAATCACACTGATTGGATATTCCAATACTATCAATACTGTGGCCAACTTCTGTTAGGCTTCAAAGAGGAGTAGGCACTTAGATCTCTGTTCTCAAAGATTTTGTGAATGTTGTTAAATGAGCAAAAGTGAGAGACTCAAAGCAATACCCTACCAAGGGATTAAAAAGCAGAATTCTACATGCCCACAAGTCAATATCTACTTTTCAATGCAATAAGCAGGCTAGGAAATATGTTTTATGTCCCTTTCCAAAAAGGCAAGAGGAGGAAAGAAGTCCAAGAAACAATAGTCACAGATCTGTTGAGGAACAGTCTTTATTAGTTCTGCTTCTTGCAGAGCAACTTTAACTTGCCTTTCTTTCTGGGAAGTTTTATGTCTCCAAAAATACATACAGAAGCCTATAAGCTTATTTCCCTACAGAAACCAGATTTCACCTATTGTGGCTACATGTTGACCTGTTTTTTAACCTTTCTTTGATCTAGTTAAAAGACCTGCTCAGCTTTGAGAGAGAACACACTTTTAAGACAAAACATGTCGTTTCTTAATTTTTGTCCATGAGACAGAAACAGTTTTTATTCTTGTTCGCCAAGTGTTATGCAAGTGTGACCCTTAATAGTCTAAGAGGAAAATGCAGCGCTTTGGAAATACCTATTTCCTGTGTGTGCCTGTACCAGCTGAACCCTGCTCACTTGTTCCCTTGCTCATCTTTCTAGCAGCTAGCAGAGCTGGTGCTGTAATGAACAACCATGGGAGCTGGAAAGTGTGGTCCCTTGTTACTTGTGATAACTTTCTTCCCCAGCCATCTGATTTTAGTCCATGAAAGACACATTTCTGCGTTATAGGAGACAGTCATTCACCATATTTTGTACAGATGGAACTGTGGAAATGTAGAAACATGCCTCGGTCGTGTTACTGTCTTACTTTTGGCATTGAAAATGATGCTTGTGCTTCTGAGACTAGTGCAATACTGTGCCTCTTAAATAGTGATAACTCTTGAGTTTCTTATTCTCTCGACGGGTCTTAGAGAGTTGAAACGAATCCAAAAAGCAGGTTGGAACTTATCCACGGTAGCCAAGTAATTCTAATCTTGAATTTAAGGTATTAAGTTTCCAGATGTATATAAAAAAAATTTATGTTTTAAACTACTTTTTGTCTTGTATTGTTATACCCTAACAAACTAGATGCAGTGTAAATCTGTTGCAGATGGTAACACTGAGTTGCATCACAGAGAAAAAGTATCTTAGCTATAATTACTTACTTTATTATAGCAAGGTTTTATCTTCATTCTTTGCATAGCCATACCCCAGCCAAGTATTAAAAGACACAGCTCTCCTTTGTTCCAAATCATGCCCTGAAACATACCCCAGCCCATAATTATCTCAGTTCTGCTACAGAGTCTGAGTCAAACTTAACTTTGGACTGGCTTCTTTAGGCATGTGATTGGTTTAGATGACCTCTAGTGGTTGCTTCCAATCTAAATGATTTTAAGAATCAGGATTTTAACCTCTGTTTTCCCCCTGCTCTTGCTTTGAAGAGTGAGGAAGGATTAATTCTGTGTTTCTTAGATCATAGCCTGATGTTTCAATGGAAGGTGCAAGGCAGGTGCTGGTTGTTTCTTAACCAAATAAATGTCAACTCCAGTGGTTGGAATGTTGTCACCACAATATTGCAGACCACAGTAACTGTGATGTGGCATGGGGATCTGACAAGGAGACTGGCACTAGGTAACCTGGGTACAGCTGTCAGTTTAACTTTGACAGGGTTCGTTACTTGGGATGTTCTGTGAGCCTGGCTGACACATAGTAGTCTCAGTGTCATAGAGCTCAGTTCAGGTCAATCTAAAGCTGGGCTGCAATGAGGCATTTTGATATTTGTGGTATATGCATTCATCTTAACTTTTTAATTTTCTTAGTTTCAGCAATTCCTGTTTGTTAGATCTACAGCACCTTACTTTGAGGAGCAGCATCAGTGCCACAAAGGGTAGCTTATTGTGAGGTTCCGAGCATGTCCGTGAGATGGGCCCCTTAGGAAGAAATGCATTGGGGGAGGGACTTCTCACCTCATCTTGTGCATCTCTGCCAGCAAGCCACCTCAGAGATACCACTATGCTGCAGCAGGAGCCCTGATTTGCAGTGCATATCTATAACCTATAAACAAGCCCAATGGAATTATTCTGGGGTAATGAGTAAACTTTTTAAGCTTGCAGTAACTTTATCCAACAGTAGAGGTCTGTCTTGTTTGGGGAAAGGGTTTTTAATCACTTAAGAATGAATTATTATATGAGAATTTGAGTAAGTCTTCAGTCATTTTTAGGGTGGAGTTTTCTTTTTGTTTCTTTGAATACCAGTTTAAACTTTTTTAACAATAAGAGCTGAGCTGACAGTGCTGTGTGCACTTGAGTGAATCATACTTGCCTGTTACAGGGAAATGCTGCAATCACTGAGCTGGTGTGAGAAGGAGTAACTGGAAGCTGAAGCCTGTACCCCCTCCCTAGACCTAGTAGCTGAGAATAAAGCTAGAAACCGCTGGCAGATTTTTAAAAATATGGGAAGGGAGTTTTTAGAAGCCGGGAAGTGAGCTTGTCTTTCTCTTAAAGTTTTCAAGTCAGAACTGAATTCCTTTCCAGAAAAAAGGCTTTAGCCAAACCCCAGTTATTTGGCTTCAGATAGGCAGAAGCAGATGAAAGTTCATGGCTAATGCAAGACAGCAATTGCTATAATAGATGAACATAGTTTTTCCTTCTAATGTTAGCTCACAAAATTACAAAGATTCTGCTAGAATTTTTATCTTTCAACCCAAATTAGCTCTAAGTACTCTCCATATCAGATTAATTGTTACATCTGTGAATGGAGGGACCGTGCAGTTCAGAAATGGTTTCACAAGCACCTAAAAGCACAGGTCTCCAGTGTGGGTTTTCTGTTACTTAAGACTAAAACCTTCTCTAGTTCATCATTGCCTATTAGGGTATGCAGTCTTTTCGCCTTTAACACCCCTTGCTTATGCTGTTCTGGCATGACATTTTCCGTGGTGCTGTTTTCATTGAGCTGTTGGAAACTTATATTTGGTTTTGTTGAAGTTGAGTGACTTCAGACCAAACACATAATTTGCCATTTATGAGTCAGAACTATGATAGTTCCTGCTAATCATCCTGCGAGTAAAGCATCCTACAACTTGGCTACCTACACAATGTGCAGATGGTTCTCTTGTTCCCTCTATCCAAACTTAATGAAAGTTTGCTGTTAATCGATGTAAATTTCAAAATCCTATTTCTACATTCCTTCTTAATTTTGCAGATAAGCATTTGAGAGGCAGTTGATGAATTGCTCTCTTGCATTACAGATCAAATTTGGTAAGTCTTAATGGTAGTTCTCTGTGTACTTGTCCATAAAGAAATTATGAAAGGTAAACACAATACAAAATTCTGTATAAATTTATTGTCTGGAAATATATCACATTTAGCAGAAGATTACTATTTTTCTTTTCATTTTGTTATTCAGTGAAAATACAGTTTTGCATTAGCTAGGCCTGAATTAAATAGATCTTATAGTTACCTAAATCAAGCTGCAGCTTATTTTGTTGCTCTTTTCCTGACGTTTTTGGTTTGACTGTATATTTCAAATATAACTTTAGAATCATCCAGTATTGACAGCGTTTTTGCTGCCTTGTTGCTTTTAAAATTCTAGATCCCCTGCCACACCTGAAAGATGAAACTCCTGTGAGAAGCTGGGCATTTTCCAAGCATTAATCCCCTAGCGCATTGTTTTCAGGTGACTTGGTTTATTTGGCAGGGTTTGCTTTACTGTAGGTTATGATCAACTGCAGAAATTACTGGAATTATAACAGAGAGTATAATTGTACTACCTTACATGAAATGGTAACAGATAATGGGAAGATGGATTTTTTTTTTTAAATCTATGAGCAAAGAACCTGTATGTTGTCATTGTAACATTATATTCTGCATTCATGTTTTTGGTACATCCACGTAATGTCTCAATAGAAGAATAATAGCATCTTTAATCAGAAGATGAAAAAGCACTGAAAGTGAAGAGAAAGTTGTTGTGTTTTTTGTTGTTTTTTTTTTTTTTTTTAGAAGTCAGTAGTGTAGCTATTTCTAGAAATCTCTTTCAAAATGCTAACAGTACTCATGTATGGCATTGTTGTGCCAACTATTCTGCCACTGTGTGTCTGTGGGAGGTACAGAACACAGACTTTGGAGCATCAATCCTTCTTTTGTTTGTGAATTGTGCAGGAAGTACCATATGCAGGAGAAAGTGAATAGATTGTACCAGCTGAGCTATGCCACTGTGCTCAATTTTCTCAGTTGGAGCCTTGTATTCAGTTACAGTCATTTCACCTTTGAAAAAGCATAAGAAACATGGTTATTGAGACCAAAGAGTTGGTGAAAAATTATTAGAGCAATGGAGAGAAATGTATATGAGGAGATAGAATATTAAACCTCTTTAACTAAAGGTGAAACCAAGAGATGGTTCTTTTTGTTTGTATGGTTTTGCTTTTCTGTGGAAAAGTGAAGATCAACTAATTTAAGGTGCAGTTTTTAACTTTTTTCTTCCTTATATGTATGTCTAAAATGTGCAAGAATAACAAGTAAAATTAAAAGGCAGGTAGATTCAAATGAATACTAATAAATTAAGAAAATAGGACTAAGTTTGTATTTTATCCTAAAGAAAAGATATGACTTATTTCCAGTTGTGCACTTTCTGTTTTTCTCCGAAGTCTCTGGCTTAAGTCATGTATTACTTCTGTTTCTATATCCTTTATAGCTGTGGGCAATAAAGAGTCACCAGTATAATAAATATTTTTGCAACTCTGAAAATGTATGATTTTAGATACTTTATAAACTTAGAATTCTTAGTTAAAATTAAAAAAAAAACAAAACGATGCCCAAGAGACATACTTGTTAGAGCACTCTAAATATATGTTGAGATATATGTTGAGACCTAAGTCTGAATCTGAGGCATTCCCTTTGGGCAATAGGCTTTCTTCCTTCACTGTGCTAAGGAATTACTCTCAATGTGAATTAATCTGTGATTATTGTAAAAAGAACAATATATGGTATAAAAGCTTTTTCATTCTCATATTAACTTAACTATCTAGATTGTTCATTTGTATTTACTCTGCATATTGGAAAGGTCAGGAGAAGCTATGAATCTGTGTTCAAATCTGACCTTCCACATCTGTTGGAAGTGTTAATTTGTAGACCAATAGTAACTGACCTGTCATAATTCCAGTATATATCTAAGTTATGTATCTACCATAAAGACATGAAAAACCAACCCAAGACATAGAACCCCTATGCAATTACAGGTTGCAGCCAGAGCTGAATGATCAGTTACTCCTCCTGCAGCAGTCTTGCTTTTTTTTTTCCAGTGGCCTTGTGTTCGTAAAGACACTGCAAGTTTTCTAGGTATGTAATCTTGTCCATGAGTGACTTCCCTGAGGGTCCTTCTCTGAAATGTTGTCCCATGACTTGTACTGGACCTTTACAAAATAGCCCTGATTCAAAACTTTAGTGTTCTGTCAAGACTGAGCTGTCACAGCATGTCTGTGGGTGTTGTGCTGCCTAAATCTTGCCAGAGCTTCCTGAGCTATGGTATGGTCATGCATTTTGATAAAATGTCTTTGGCTTAGATATATTTGAAAGTGTAGAGCATCATTTAGAGAGACAAATCTCTGACTTTCTGGCTACTCTACTGAAGGGCTCTTTAGTAAGAACAGCATTTATTTGGGGATTAGGTTTCCAAATCTAAGTAATTTCAACTCTGTTGTACAGTGTTACAAACCTTACCTCATCAGTAGAAGTATTTGATCACTACCGAGCATGTAGTGGCATTTATGAAATAAGAGCAAATATATACTGAGAATACTCTCAGAACTTGTAATTTCCTTCATTTCCACTGATCAGTGCAGTAGAAAGTGAAGAGTAAAATGTGATTGGGAATCACCTTATGATCATTTTCAAACCTGTGTGGGTTTTGGTAATCGGGTAAACAATGCATGCATGTGGAGAAGAATGGTGTTAAGGACTAATTGATAGCCTGCAGCCTTTTGTTGTCCTGTTGCGCTGTTCATACCTTCCATTCCCTTCTGCCTCCAGCAAGGGTTGTTTCTAATAGAGTATATGGGAAGTTTAAGGAGACTGGGAGAAGGACAGGGAAGATTTATGGACCTGGTTATTTTCCTTCCCTATGCTCCTTAACCCCATCACCTACATTGTCATGTACATAGAGTAACCTGTCTTTGTTTTCTTCCAAACTTGGGTGTAGGCATTGACTATACTAGAAATAAAGTAGGGTTATCTCATATCTTAACTAATGTGAGTTTTGTAACCAGTATGCACAGTATAGATTCCTAAATAACTTGAGCTTATTTAAAGGAGGAACAAAATCTCAGCAAGGCCATGAATCATAATGTATAATGGCCAGTCTTTGTGAACGAAGATTTGGGGAAAGGTCTTTTTACCTTTCCAACCTGTGCAATGGATTTTTTAGGTGAGACACAGCCTGCGCTGAACTGAGCCCACCCTTTAATCCTAAGGTTCATCTGCCGGGGCCAAGCAATCTTGGACAATGGCAGTGAGGTCCTCAGGACGTAGGTTTGTTTAGAGTGACCTTCTCATAGATGGATGGCCTCACAGGGCTAACGGGCTCCATCTGCCCGGGGGACTGGCTGGGATTCGAACCTGGGTCGCAGAGGTGAGAGTCCTGCATGCTAACCACTAGGCCACCAGGGGTCCCCCAAAATCATAATGTACCTTTTGAGGATAACCTGATTTTTGTATGGGGGGAATGGAGGGAAGGATATGGATTATTGTGAGTTTGTGTGAAATATCTCTAAAAAAATCTTTTGACTGTTGGAAAGATTTGCAAATGACTAAGCTAAAAACCTTCTTTTATAACTGCTGTGTACTGATGTTGCTTAAAAAGGCTTGTAAATAGAAATCAACTTGAAGGTGGCTTGCATTTATAATACAGATTTAGAGAAACTACATGGAGCTGCTTTACCCTCAAAAAAGTGTAATAAAGAGAGAAAAGTCTCGCTGAAACCTTGACCACAGTGTCCAAATTCACAGCAGAACTTGAAATGAATTCCTTAAAAACATCAGCTGTAAGACTCCTTAAGCTTTATGATATACTAAGTTTCAAGAAATAAAATAGACCTCTCTTCTTAAAAAGTTGTTCTCCTTTCCCATTCTGTTACTTCTACACCTAGAACTTTTCCAGCTGTGATGCAGCACTGTTTCTTTTTTCTGTTTTTAATTGCAGAGGACTTAGTTTTGTTTTGTTTCTGGTATAAAGGTGATGCAGTCATTTCTTTGTTGAGAGCATCTCAAAGGGTAACTCGGGTTCTTAGGGTAGCGGGGTGACTGTGAAGTAAAATAACACACAGGTACCCATGAAATGCCAGGCAGTGGAAGGATTTCAGGAAAATTTATTCCAAAGTTGAGAACACTAACCTTACAAGGGAAAGTTCCTAACAGTGCTTGAACACTGGGCCTAAGAATGGCACGCCCCTCCTATCTTCCTTGGCTTTTATCATTGCTGCCTCCCCTTGTGCACCACCACCCCCCCAAATGCAGAGACCCATAACATCTGTGAGGGTTTATCTCTCCTCATACCAGAGAATGAGCCTGAAAGCTTCCTCTGGAATGCAGAAGGGAAAAATCATCCAACTATCTTTGAGAAAGGTTCTTCTTAGGTAGGAGAGCGTTCTTGAGCGAAACAAGCTCTAACCTCCTCTCTATAAATCTTCCAGAAAGGGTATCTGCACTTACAGAGACAAAGCAGGTTCTGTGGAGAAACCTATTTCCTTGCTTCTGTTGCAGTAGTCCTTGGTATCAGTCCCCCAGGAAACTGCCTTTCTGTTGGGTGTTTGGGAAGGTGTAGGGGGAGAGTGGTTTATGTGAGAATTTGTTTCCAAAGCTTGAGCAGGATCTGCCAGGCAGTGATGTTTGCTAATTGGAACAAGAGGGGAAAGTCACATGCAATTGCTCTTGCCTGCAGTGGGCACTTCCAAGACCAGACTGCTGTGGATTTTGGCATAAATTATTTTGGAAAGGGAGTAGAGTTCTGTTTTCCAAGATCAATGCTTTTGACTTGATACCGTGTATTCAGTATTATCCAGAAAACAGCATTGCCTGTGGTCTGCTTCCTTGTTTATCCCACGAAGTGTCTCTTGACACGCTGGAGTTGGTACATGAGGACAGAAGAGAAAAAGATGATAGAATCATGCCTCTGGGCTTTTGAGGAGTGGGAGGGGAAAGAAAGAAATTTTTCTGCAATCCGAACTTCCTGATAAAATGTGCTTAGTGTTTTTTTTTAGCTACGTGTTTGAAAAAAGAGCCTGAAAACAGGTCATATTGGAATTTTCTTGATCTAAGTTATGAATGATCTCTAAGAGAGTAGTCTCAGTTCTTTGCTGTGTAGCCCCAGAGAGCTTAAACAGATTTGCACTAACCAGTTGTCTGGAGTAATCCTTTCAGCATCATAAAGGAAAGAATTTAGTGCTCTATGTAACAACCTCAAATGATTTAGAGGCAAAACTTGACAAAACCACCATTTTTGGTTCTTGAGTATGCAGATCAATAGCACCACAAGCAAAGACTTTTGGATGCAGAGGGCAAAATGCGTGTCAGAAGCTGTTGTGCTGCCCTTGCTCTGGGTTTGCTGGTAGGGTTGCAAGAAATGGTATTTGAGTCCTAAAGCAGTAGTTTTTGTTGCTGCTGTCATGGCTCAGTCCAGTGGCCAGACTTAGTGGAAAATTCTCCTTGTTCAAGAGGCCTTGTGCCAGGAACTGGGCTTCTGCACATTGCACGGGAAGCTTGTGACAGACAGCAGAGCCGGTGGACCTTCCCTCTGATAATTAGGGCCAGAAAGTATGTTCCCAGTATAAATGTGCAGCATTAGGGTTACTGGAAGTTGTGTTAGAAGCTGCTGATCTTAAACACTTAACCTTTAGGGTGTCCAGATTCATACTGAGAATTTTTTTTAGAGTCTCGTTTCTAAGCACAGACAAGTACGACTGGATTTGATCCAATATTTACTGATTTATTGACCAACTTTTGCAAGGGGTCAGCTAACCAGGGAAGAAACTGGCTTGTATTAAGCAATTCTCCTGGTGTATTGTAAGCCTGTGTATATGTAAATCAAAACAGGAGGTAAAATGGAAACCTGTCAGTTACAGGGACTAAGGTTTGGTTAGAATTGCTGATAAAATAGTTTAATGTTATTTTTACCTTTTTACCTGTGCGAGTTAAAGGAAGAAGGTGTTTTATCTTTTCAAATTGGCAATACTAAGGAAAGTAGCAAGGTAACTTAAATAGGTATAGAAAAGGATATCTGTAATACCACCTACCTTTGTATGGAACTCTTTAATATTGGTTCCAGTGAAGAGTAACACTATACTGAAAGAAAAATCTGAGCTATATTTTTCTTTAATATAAGATACTGTATAAGTGCTATATATGCAGAACTAAATATAGGCACAGGATGCTTTATTCCTTCAGTCCTGCAGAATTTGCTTATGGCTGACTTCTCTTGGGAGGCTAATGCCATCTTTCCCATTAGAGTTAGTATTAGATGGGAACAGGCCTGCTAAGAACTGTGTAGTTCATAAACAAAAATAAAAATAATAATAATAAAATTAAATAATTAAGAAAATGTGGTTCCTTCTGTTGGTTAGATCAGAGGGATGAGGTAAGCATTCATCAATGAATGATGCATCTTTCATTTAAATTGCTTAAGCAAAGCCTGTAGCATATAACAGTGCACAGGTTTGAAAAGGGCAGATAGCCATGTCTGGAAGTAAACGTGTTATGCACATGATTTTTGGAGGACTTGTTTGTTTGTTAGATGTTGCATTTAGCTGAAAAGATTGTGAATAAGCAGAGACTGTGTTAGGTCTGTTCACTGTCACATTTAACAAAAAGCAATTATCTACCATAGTAACCATGACAGAATTCAGAATATATTCAGACACACATAAATACCTAAAAATAATGCCAAAGGACGTCTTCAGTCCTCAATGTTTTTCTTGATTAAAATAAAACGAAATTAACAAAACTGCAGGAATTCAGAATTATAGCTGAAAGTCTACCTTTTACCTCTGCTGTAGCGCAGCTGTCCTCCAAAACCTGGTTATATATTAAAAGGCGTAGAATTGTCTTTATGGTACTTTCAACCTAAATCTAATTGTTTAGATTGAGCTACACTTTAAAGAATTAGATGAATATAGAGTCTGGGATGATTATGTGTTATCTCAAAGGAAGGAAGTCTTTTGAATTTTTTAAGATCTCTTCAAAGTATTTTAATTTGCTTATATAGAGGAAAACCTTGCAGCTTTTATGGATGTGAGTGCAGAAATAAAAATGCAGCCAAATAATTATAGTATGAAAAATGAAATTCTAAGTTAATGCTGTTTGACTCTGGAAATCTCCTAGACAGAAGTTCAGATACCAAGAAATGATGCAGATGGATGGAGTAAGAATTGTTAGTTCTAAAAGTAGTATGCTGCTTGGTAATGCATACGCTGAAATTGCAAGGTTTTTTTAAACTGTATGGCTTGAGAGGCTCCAAGTTTCAAAACTAAGCTTGCCCTTTTTTAGCAGAAACTATTGAGAAAGATACTAGGGGCTTCAATTTATGTTTCTGCTACATGCATCCAGGTGGGTTTTAAGATGATTTCACCATCCTGTTTTTACAGGTATCTTTGGATTTTCTGCACCTTACAGAATATACAATGAGATCTTCCTAAGAAATGTTCTTCTTAGCTTTTACCAAAATGGAACCCAAAGGCTTCAAGCATGTAACACACCAAAGAATTAGCCCCTGTCACACTGCTTGTGTTCCCCAGTTGCCAGTTTTGGAAAACCTTTTCTTGAAATGGGACTTGGAATCATCTTTTTGGTGATGTTTTGATAGATATCCTCCTGGTGCAGGATGCTTCTCAGAAAACTAGTCTGTAATTCTCTCCCATCAGTCTGAACACCTGATGGCTAGAATAATCTTCTAAATGCTTTTAGCAGGTCAGCTGCTTACATTCAGCTGTTGGTTTATCTCAGCGGCTCTCCTGGGTCTGTATTTTTCTCCTGACCAATATTTTGACATAACTTGCACTTCTGTAGCATTTTCAGTGTGCCTCTTCAGTTGGACTTGGACTTTCTCATTGGTGCGTGGTGGCACTAGTTCTCAGTTTGGTTGTGCCTTTTACTGCAGCTGTCACTTGCCTGTCATGTTTGGCCCTCCCTTAAATTCAAACCTGTGCATCTAAGTGTGTTCTGAGTTCTCTGAACCTCCTGTTTCCTTGGCTTGACTTAGACCTTGCCACTTCCTGGAGGTTAAGCACATGTGTAGGGGTGGAAATTTGCAGCAATGTTTGATAGTGTTTGTGATACTTAGGCTCCTGGAGAATGGGACAGCAAGAGGGCAGAGGCTTGTGGTAAGGAAGTGATGCAAATGGAAGAAATGTGATACAGGTAGAGATGTATCATGTTAGATTAGATACCTGCAACTTGTGTGAAATAATATTTATAGTATAAGAACTGGAGATGGAGATTTGGGAACAACTGAAGACTGTTTGGAAAAAATTCTTCTCATAACACATTTCTGTGTATCCTTATATGCACACTGACTCTTCAAGCATCATAGTACTATCAGGGAGGTAGCTTGATCATGAAATGATTTTAAACTGATTAAAGTAGCTGCTTCAACATGTGTTCCATTCTTAAACATAGGGATTATCCCATTGGCATTATTGGGAGTGAACACAGTGTTTCATATCAGATTGTCCTACTCATCTCATGGCTAGGCTTCGCAAACGAAGATTTGGGAATTGTCCTACTGCGCTTGCTGTTTAAGGACACCAGTGGCCCAGGAGATGCAGCATCACTGGTGTGCTGCTGACTCCTGTCCTCCCAAATCTGGAGCTGAGCTTTAGTTGCAGATTCTCAAAGGGAAGGCAGCAATGCTCATGATCAGTGGTTCCTATGGCATTGAATCAAACTCAGCATTGGCATGCTCTATAAATACCTCCATGTGTATCTGTATATAACATCTTTGTGTGCAATCTCTTTCTGTGTACAGTTTTTTCTAAAAACTATTCAGAGGAAATAAGTCTTCAAATGATATAAAGAGAACATAAGTGACAGGCTCTTTCCTGTGCTTGGCTGAATCGCATACAATGTGCTTAATTAAAGGTGCGCAGTGACAGGCTGCACTCAGCAGGCGGTGCTGGGTAGTGTTCAGAGTCCTGGACGTTGAGTGAGTTTCTTCTGTAGCAGAGTTTGAAAGGATCAGTGAGATACTGAGCGTCTCAGTGCCTCTTTCATTCTCCTGGTAATTCTTGCCCCTGTATAAGCACCTTTTTTAACTTTGAAAGGGGTTTTTTTTAGGGAGCAATGCAGACCTGTTATCTTCCTCCTTGTGCTGACAACACAGCTGAAGGCTTCAGCTGGAGCTGGAGTGTCTGTATTACAGCTTCCTCATTTGAGTCAAAGATGAGATCCAGCCTAGCTCTTGCCTTTTAATCTGTTGCGGGGCTGGGCTGGTGTCTGGTGACGCATTGAGCTAAGCTGGCTGCAGCGAGTTAATAGAGAAGGCAAAAGGTGTCAAGCCCCTGCAGAATGGCTCAACTACTTGCAACACCTGACCTGTATCCTGAATGCTGAAAAAAAGATGATAAAGCTGCCTCACAAGAAATTGCAGAAATTTTTCCTTAAAAAGGTAAAATACTTTTTTTTTTTTTTGCTTGCTTGCTTTAATTAGCTTGATGACCAAGTTTGACAACTGCGTTGTTTTTGTGCTGTTAGCCTTGTGATTTCTTTGCACTGAGATGGCTCAAACTGTTCTCTCAATGTAATATTGTTTTTGGCTTGGGGTCTGAGACACAGTGAAAATCCAGCGGACTTGAGTAGCATGCTACAGGGGTTAGTTTGATCACAGATACAGTTTACAGGTTCTGTCACCCTCTTGTGTCATGCTGCCTTTTAACATTGCTCCGTGACTCAGTGGGACTGTATATTGCAAATCTGTCAAGCAATTTAGTGCTAAGTTTTTGCGGTGTATGAGAGAGAATGCTGCTCATTGACTGACTGATGCTCATTTAAAAAAAAGGTTGGTATTAAAAGATATGTGTATATGTTACATGCGGGCTGTATATTTGTACTCTGTTTTCAAATATACCCACACAACTCACTAGAGATATGGAAGCATCTAATAGAAAACATAGTATACTTTCAGGTAGAACTCTGTTTAAAACTGCCTGAGTTTAAACTGGGTTTAAAACTACCCCTAGATCATATGTTTCTGTGAAGCACTATACCTGGCTAAGTATTGAGTGCTGTGGTAATTAGCTATCTGAAATAGCATTCTTTAATATCTGCATAATCTGTGGATCCTGTTTTGGTAACATATAAACATTTATCCCATAGATTATGAAAACATACAGTGTTGTTTTTCTTTCCCCCCTTCTCCCCCTCCTTCTCATCTTGGCTACTCACATAAGCAGTTTATTAGTGGTTGTTCAAAAGTGCAATCTCTTTATTCTATAGAGCATCTTAATTTTCATGCAAGGCATTTGCAGTTGTAGTCAATTGGAATTTTGCATTTTCACTATGCTGTATAATTTCACATATGAGATTTTGTACTGATATCAGCAGTATGCTGTTTCAAAATAAAATATTTGACTTGGTTTGTATGCTAATTAAAATAGTTTTAAAAGGGTAAAAGAATAGGCAGTTAGGTTTCAGTGCAAGTTAGAATCTGGCACACAGTTCACTGATTTTTGGAGCATTTGCAGATGGTTGGTTGTACCTCTGGAGTAAATTTTCAGAATTTAAATGTTGACATGGCAGTTGTGCTATTGAACTGTCATTGTAGGGTTTCTTATGTTGATTGAAAAGAACTTTCCCTTTTGCTAGTGTATATATTCCTTAATGCTGGCAATATCTGTTTAAATGGTCATAATTTCACTGGGATATAGTAACAACTGTGGATTTTCTGTTATACCCTTGAATATAGGACTGAAAGCACCCAATTGATTAACATGGATTAAAGTGTGAGCGAAAGAAGAATTATGCTGGATTTGATTTTAATGTAGTTGTTGGACATTTATTTAATTAAGCTACTAGTTTGAAGTGATAATGTGAAGGTGGGTGCAACCAGGGTGGTGTTAAGCGTAAGTTATCATGAAAATAGCAGTATGTCATTGGTAGTCTTGAGAGTCCATAGGAACCTGTTCTCTCAAAAAGATGTGTCTGTGTGGTGCCAAACAACAGAGATATCAAATACCATTAATGTCCTCACCTGTGTTGATGGTTCCTGTTATTTCTCTGGAGGTGGATGGAGTATCTTCAACAAACCATGTTCTTTCTTGTGGTAATGTGTAAAACAAAATTGGGGAAAACATCTGTAACCCTTTTAAGATTACTTACAGGTTAGTTTGTAGAGGCCTTTTTCTGGATACTAGGAAAGGGAGGCACTGTGAAACAAGTAGCTAGATCCTGCCCTATGCTACATATGCATACTTCAGACTTGAATGAGTACATGAACATACTAGGACAGAAACTTGACTCAGACTGGTGCTCTGCCTTGATTTGAGTCACAGGAATTAGTAGCATATGTCATCATAGATTGCTAGTTAGTGCTGAGAATTTTTTTCTTCCTCTTAAATGACTGTTGCATGCGAACAGGCAGTGTTGTGGTTAAAAAGAAAAGAAAGTAATCTCCAATAGTTGGAAGGTGAATTAAGTGAACTGTGTCTTTGAGGAGTGGCTGGGAAGAACTAACAGATACTTTCTGAGGGGTTTTGCTGTGATAAATATGGAGTTAATGATTTCTTCCTTTATGTGGCTGCTGTCACAGCAATATCTTTTTGAAGCAAGTTTTGAGAAGGACCTGTAGGTACCTTCTTGCTTTTGTGAATATAACGTTACTGTGGTCTACCTGATGGCTAGCCTGTGTGATTATTTTCTAGGTGTTGGTGCAATTAAGTAGTTAAAAGAACATGCTTGTAATTTTGTGTATGGAAGAATGCTCCAAATTGACAAGTGTTTTAAAATAAGTAGATCAGACCTTAGCATGGTCCTGTATTTTCTGGGAAAAGAGTATCTACTGAAGAATGACATCAAATTTGATTATTGCAGTAAATATCTCCTTCAGAGCTTTCTCTTCAATATTATGTACTAAATCAGCAGGTGAACACCTTATCAGACATTACTTGCTATTTGTGTAGGCACCAGCAGCTCTTAGACAAGTGAATGATTCTTTTTGTGTATGTGAGGGGTGGTTTCAGAGTTGAGCCTTTAATGGCTGTATTGAAAACATGACTGACGTGTTTCATGTTCCCAGAAGTACACAGTGGTTCCTAAAAGAACTTTTTTCAGGACCGGCAAAAATTATTTGGTAAGAGTATATTTAACAACTGTGTTGCCTACTGAACCTTGAAAGGACTGTTGTCCTTCCACAACAAAGAACAGCTGCTTAATATATGAGTGTCCTTCCATGTAAATTTATCTGTGCTACTCAGTTTCTTCTGAAAGCTTTGTCTGAAACAATCATGTAAAGGAGAGAGGTGTTCTTCCTGTAGTGCTATAACGCTGAAATAGTATGCTTTACAAAATTATTATGCATGGAAAATAGAATATCACATAAGCTGTTTGATTTAAGAAATGGATCAGAAAATAATTGCTTGTAGTAAACTATAATTCAGTAATTGAGTCAGCATGAAAATAAAAAGCAAGTGGAAAACATTTTGATTTGAATGGCATTCTGGCAGAGAAAAATAAATTTTATTAAAAATAGGTAATTTAAAGTTTCACTGTTTGAGCAAGATATAATCTCTCCCAATAAGACAAAAGCACTTAAAGCAAAACGACTTCAGCTGATGCACTCCTTTACAAGGATCTGGTGCTGTAAATGCTGTTTGTATGATTTATGGAAATGCATATGTTCTTTGTAGCATTAAAAGGGAGGATCTTTAATTTTTTTCAGCATTGTGAAAAACAATTTGGTAATCACTGCAGTATTGGCAGAATATTGTTCTGTGGTAGCTTGTGATAAATGTCTGTGCCTTTTCACCATTGCCACCAACAGAAGTTTCTGTCGTGAAGGAATATGTGACTGAGTCACTGATGCAAAGGAGAGCAGAATGAAAAGATACCTACCACCAAAGGAATCTGACAGTGTGGACCTCTTAGATGTCTTTCTGTACATTTGCTCATGGGAGACTCATACACATGGGCAAGGTATTTTGTGATCTTCATGATGTTTACAGTGTTCATTCGTTGTTTTTTTTTTAATGTATTTCAGGCACATGTCTATAAAACTGCATGCTTGTCATATGCATGCTTGTCTGTTGTGTTCTCAAGGACCTAGCCAGCTTGAGTTCAGGGACTGCTCTATCTTTGGTGATGCTGCCAGTTCAGTTTGGGGGAGGGGCTTGAACCCTTTATAATGGAAGGATTTTCAAATAATCTCCCCCCTCTTCCTGTAATATTCAGTGTCACAGTTCCTGTCCTTTATGACGACAGTGGTCAGTACAGGGTCAGCTCTTGGAAGCATGGGGAATTTTAGTGGTCTTTAACTAATTTGCATATTACTATGTGACTGTCACAGGGCCTCTGTGTTAAGGTGCCTAATCTGGCAGATAGTCTGCTTCTGCTGTGACTGGGACAATTTTAGAGAAAGATGGGGATAGTCCTTTCCAAATGTGTTGGAGAGTGTGAAAGGCAAGAGAAATAATTTGGGGAGCTCTTTCAAATGAGTATGTGGGGTTTCTCTTACACTTTGTTTTCTAAATAAACCACTAATAGTGGTGTGTTTGCATGTGTGTGTGTGTGGAGGGTTTTTCCTATATCTGGTCCAGAGAAGGTACAGGTTGCCTCAGTTGTTAGCTGGAGCCAGTCTCAGAACAGATAATGTTTAGCTGTGATCACTTCAAGCAAGTAATTGCATAGAGAGAAATGACTGTCAAACTAACACTTGGAGCAGCTGTTTTCTGGAGAGAGAAAAGAAAAAAAACCTGGATGTGATTTCTGGTTGGGCTTAAAAGGAAAAGTTGCAAGCAGGAGCAGTCTCCTCCTCTCACTCTTGGTGAGAGGTGACATTCCTGGTCATTTAAAAACTTGTCTACTGCACCTTCAGAAGACAAGTCTTGGACTTGTCTCTGTGACACTGGCAGTAATTAAGGCTCTTGGAGCTTTTTGGCTGCCATGTTGTTACTGCACTGAGTGGCAGAAGATGCAACTGTGTGTTTTGCTGGTAGTTTATTTTGAAAGATTGCAGGGGGAGCTTTCTAAAGCATACTAGTTTCCTAAAGTTTCCAAGACATTAACAAGACAAGTATGCTTTTGGATGTGTAGTACTTGTAGCTTAAGTATCATGTTCAGTTTTTGGTGTCAACACAGAACAAAGCAGACTGCTCACAAAAAAGGGAACTTCTATGCAAGTCAAGGCAAATAGTTTTAAAAGGAAAGAAGGAAAATTCTGAGTTTAGTGTGGGCATAGTTGTGTATCATAGTATATATACATATGTAGAACTAATATAAAGACAAATAATATGTTTATACTTTCAATTGTGTATAAAACTGCACAATGCTTTCGCGTGTTACAACCAAAAAGTTGCATCCCTATATAGAAGGAATATTAAGATGAATATAAAATACTCCTGAATTTAAATTGCTTGATGCTCGCTTTCAAAATTACAATGGAAACTAATCTTTACACTTCTATTTTGTTCTTTTCTCATGCAACAAGACCTGTACATATTTCTGCCCTTTATATTGGTGTCAGTGTTGCAAAGGAATGCTTTATTTGAGGGAAGTGAGAAAAGGTTTGCTTTAGAGCTAAGCAACATTATGTATTTTTCTTCTCACCTTATTCTCAGAAATAGCTGAACTAGTCAAACTTGAAAGTTTGCAAAAGAATTGAGCCTGAGGCAGTCTTCTGGCATGGAAAACTCCAGTCTAAATAGACTTGATTTGGTAGAAATAGAAGCAACTGAAACATAATTCTATGATGGGGATGTGTTGGTAAATTCAACAGGAGGTGGTGCTTGTGGAGGTGGTGCAAGAGCCACAACACTGAGTGAGAATGCAATTCGGTTCTTCAGCACCATCTTCACCCCATCCTCCTCCCCCAGGTTGAGTGACTTGGGCAAGGCCATGCCCAATTCTGTGAGCACAACTCAAAAATGTCTACTTACACACACCACTTACCAGTGGGACAACTACTGCTGTCCATGGGTTGTGTAACTGGATAGCAAATGAAAATCAAGCCCAGATTTGTATGTAGTGAATGTGCATCAGTGCAACTTGGGTGGAGTTGTGTCAGCTTGTAATTAGCGACGCGTGATATAGCAATTCTTTTAAGACCTAGAAAGAGCAGGGAAGCATACGGACAAGAAACTTTTTATTTCTGTGCTTGAAGTAGAGGAAAAATAGGTTACTTTTAGGCAGTGACCCTAATGAGGGGTTTGGAGGGAATAGCAATAGTTATGTGCAACAGATTGATATATAATATGAAAAACTCCGTGAATTTCTGATATGAGTCAAGGAAGTAAAATATCTGCTGTATTTTCTGTGTCCAAAGGCTGAATGGGGCTGACCCATGATTCCTTACTAGCAGGCTTTCTTCTGCCCCCAAATTAAAAAAACCCAAACAAATAGAAAAATAAGTAAAACAAACAAACAAAAAAACCCTGCCCAAAACCTGACTGTGATGCAGGAGGACCTGTGGAAATGCCAGCAAATTTCTATCTCCTTGGTGTACCTGTTGACCTATAAAATTGCTTATGTGGAGCCTAATACTGTCTTAACACTTCAATAAGCTTTTGATCTAGCTTGAGACAGACCTTGGTACTGCTTTGAGAAAAGCTGTACAGTTTTGGCCAAGGAAACAGCCTAAAGGTGCTAAATGCTACCAAGTGATCCCTGTTTCCAGCCAGCCACAACTCTTCTGTGTTCCTTACTTGCAGCACAGCTTGGGCTGTGCTGCCAGCCTGTTGTCTGCCTTGCTCTGCTCTACTGGGCATCTCCCCTAGCCATGACACACCATTGCCTTCCTGGGAGTGTTCTCTTCTGGGGGAGAGCAGGACCTCACTGTATGGGGAGGTGGATGTGCTCTCAATGGACAGTGCTTTTGCCTCCCTGGCTGAGGAGAAGGACTGCTCTATCTGTCTCCTGCAGCTTATATTTCGCCAACAGACTCTCATTTTTGTAGGACTGGGAAGGCCGTGGAATGAGGTCTGCCAGAGGAAGCTGGCAGGGGCTCCAAGATGGCAAGAAGCACTGATGGAGGCTGAAGAACCGGATGGAGATTTTGATATTAACCTTTGTAAAATTGATGTGAATTTCCTTGCTATTGCTAGCCTAGTATGTCTGTTAAATATGTCTTGTAATTTGTTATCTTGTTTAAACAATTGGTAGATAAAGAGGAAGACTACCTGACCACTACCTGACAACCTTAACCACTGTAAGACCAAACAAAAAAACACCAACAGAAGACAATTATGTGTACTGTCACACTTACATGCACTAACTTTTGTCTTATGTGGATGTGTATCAGAATAATATGAAATGTTCTCCCCAAGTCTTTCTGGCACATGGGTGACATCTTCCCTGGAGCACAGAACTATAATAAGATCCTTGAAGACTAGTTGCTACAACTACTGCCTGAGGGCCTGGTGCTGAGTGTGCAGAAAATGTACAGGTTCTCTTAGATAAGGCTTTCTAGTATTTTGCAGATTTTTGTACTGTACAGCAATTTCTTGAAATGTGCAGTCAGAAGATAGAATTCAGGTGGACATGTATGGTATATCATACCTTTCTCTTCCCCTTGTTTTCTTATACATTTCTCTCTCCTTTATCAATATGCGTGACACTGTGCAGTGTCTCTTGAAGAGATCTTACATCTAGTTCACTGTTACTTCATGAAAGTCCTCACCTGAAATACCTTTTTCTTTTGGCTCTAGGCAAGTGCAGGTGCTTTGTGCTCCAGGATCTTTCCATTGGCATTTGGGAAATACCTCGGGGGTTCAAATATGTCCCTGTAGTTTATGTGTTGGGGCAAATGCTAGAGTGCCATAAACCCTTTAAATAACAAGTATCTTCTGAGTTTCAGAAACGAGCTCCCTGAGTGGTGACTCCTTGCTGTACTCTGCTGCCTGCCGCACACTCCCAGAGGCACTGACTAGTTAACTTTTATGGCAAAGGTACAGGAAGATAGATGTGTATTTGTTTTTTTTAAGCTAAATCAATGCTGTGTTTACTGCTATGAATATGCTTTGAATCTCAAGTAAGAGAAATGTGCAAGAGATGAGGAGCTGGCAGTCTGAAAAGGGTAACTGCCTCTGTCTGCTTAGCTACACAGTAGAAGGAAGGAAATGCCTCTGAGTCTGTGGGGAGCTATAATTGCCTTCTGAGAGGATCTTCCAAATACCTGTGCATGGCATCAGATTAAAGCATAGAGTTTAGGAAAGTATTGCATGAGAACTGTTCTTCTTTGAAGTTTACTTGATTTTGGTGTGTAAGAAGAATGGGAAAATGTGATTTCTTAGTGCCCATGACACAGTGCATTTGTCAAGTGCACCTGTACTTTATCTCTGGAAAATAGCTGACATGCTTTCATACAAAGTTTACTTTCTCCGTATCTTTCTGTATTTTTTGAAGATTTTTGTGGTATGGCTTTCTATAAAGAGAAGCTTTTTTTGGTTTGTTTCTGTTAATGAATCCTAACTGTGGTTATGTTCAGGTCAGTTATTGCAGCTTTTGCCCCATACTTTAACTGACAAGGTATATCAGGCTGGAGACCCAGTTTGTTGCAAAAGGTGCTGAACAGAATTTGGCATAGCTGGTATCTTTTGTCTGCAGTGTGTTGGACCTCGTTCTGCATCTATCATAGCACTTTTAGAATAGCCCTATGGCACAAAGAACTGTAACTTCCATGGATACCAAGGCCAGAAGTGACAGCATTCCATATGCTTTTAAGGACTGCTGTTCCTGTAACTTGGCTGTGCACTGTACATGCCCTAGCTTTTGATGTAACCCTGAATTCTCCCTTTGCTGAGTAGTTGCATGCTGTCCACTTCCAAAACACTTCACTGAGAACTAGTGGGGATTCATGATGAGGAGGCAGTTGAAACGACCATGGTGAAGGAGCAGAACTTTGCATCACGAAATACTCAGGCTTGATATTCAGGAAACTGACTCAGACTGGAGTCATCACTGTATTCTGTGGGACTTCTGTGATTGCCATGAAAATGTGACACAGGGGTGTGGAATTTGTCTGCAAAGAGTTAGTAGCTCAGCAGCTTTTTTTCAGGACGAAGTCAGTATGAAATAATTGATGTACTTTCCTCCCATTTATCCTGCACTTAATTTTGGGTTTTTTTTGTAGCCTGTTATGTGAGCTCACTGTGTATACTACATTTGTGCTTCCTCTCAAAAAAGCAAAATGTATTACAGCTTGGAAACTTAGTAGAAAAGTCATGGTCAAATGACTGAGAAATCTACAGCCCTGGCAGAGAAGTCTGAGGCAGAAAGTAGTGATGTTTGTATGAAAGATTCTTGAAACATATAAACCCCTCTCTAAAGCTGTAACTTTCAAGGAAATACAGTTTTTTGGTTCAAAGATGATGTTTTGGGGTTTTTTTTTTAGGGTTTTTAGCTTTCTGGTCCATGGAGTGATTTTTCTTGGGACATTTTTTTTTTTGGCCTAGTTGTTCTCATGCATTCAGGGGAGTGCACATGTCTTCATAAGTTCTGGCAGCACTCTGTTTATCGTGTTGGCATTAGTCAGTTCTTATTTTCTGCACACCTAGTATGCTGGATCCTTTCTTTTAACTAGGGCTTGTGATGATAAATATTAGTTTCTTGCTCTGAAAATCAGAGCATTCTCGCGAAAGGCTTGATACTCAGTGGCTCTAAACACGTACTTTTCCCCGCATGGAAATTTGTGTCAGGGAACCTACCTGTAAGTGCTTTGTGCACTGTTGTCATTCAGGTTATTTACCCTTTGTTGAACTGCAAAGCTCATGGTGTGTTTTAGAGGGGAGAATGAATCATCAGCTTCAGAAACAATTATGAATATCTTGTGTGAGCAAGCTAATTTCTTTCCAGAAACACCATTTACTTTGCAGGTGTCTTGAAGACAGTTAGTAATGTGCTTTTTTCCTTTTTCTCTTCAGTTTATTCCTGTTCTATTTCTTGGCTAACTTTCCAACATACTTTTTTCAAAGTTTTGTCTCTTATACTTGATAGCTTTCTTCATCTTGGTGCTTCTTAGTAAATGTTCCTCCATTTTAGAAAGCAATGAACTTCTAATGGCATAATTGAGTAAAGTAAACTTACAGATTTATTAATGCCAGGACAGTATAAATGTTCTCAATTGTCTCTGAGCCCTTTTACTTTTTCTGCATCCTCTGCTAATTTTTTTTATATTATTATTTATTTTTTTTAAGCTTTAGGTTTTCAGTATCTGTGCTAATGCAATGGTGGTTGTAGATGATGAGTTTTATTACACAAAAGCTTCAGAGCTACAGTACTGGACTAGTCACTGGCTATGACTTAACAGCCCAGATCCTTTCCTGTTCCTTTTACTGGCATGCCAGTAAGTCATTCATGAGTTTGATGATACTTGGTACAACATATGTGAGCACTTCAATACTTTAGCCTCCTTATGTTGCACCTGAGTAGACTTTACAAGCTACAGAACTATTCTTACAGAGCCTTTAATTTTTTTCTTTCTGTTTTTAGTGTTCATTTATTTCTTTAGCTATCTTTTGGGTTATACCTAGCTCTGTACATCCATCAGAAATGAACCTGAATTTGTACCGTAATCGATACTGATATTCACAGGGCTTGTTGGATAAACTGGGGAGGACTGAGAAGGGAAGAAGAGAAGGAACCTTAACTGCCACAAGGTATTCAAGCATTTCATCTTCCACACCTGCACTTAAAATTTAATTATACATGTAACTAGATGTAAACTTTATGCAGTGTGGAGGAAAACAGTGTGAACATACAGAATTTCAGAAGTAAAATCCTTCAGGTATTTTTATATCTATTATATGCAATATAATTTAAAAAGTACTTGTAGTTGTGGTGCAGCAGGATTGCTACTTGTACCAAATTGCGAGTCTAGTGTAACTCCCGTTGAAATTTTTAACAGTAACTATGTCTGGTCATAATAGTTGTCAGCACATCAGAAAACTCAGAATCTTAGATACCATTGGTGCTTTTGGGCTCATCCAGAAATTTTGAAATGTACAAACAGTAGAGTAATTGCTGGTCTTCCAATAAAGCAATATTAAGTTCAAATTTTATCATTTTTTTTTTTTTTAAATAATGCTTGTGGAAAGCCAAATGAGAGGCAAGGATTAGGATAGTGGGCTGCAAGTGAGAGTATTTGGATGCCGTTGCTAGCTTTGTTCTGTTAGATTTTGGTTGAATGTTTCTGCATCCTGGGCCATGACATCCTTAACTTTTAGCTTGTGGTGATGGTACTTTTATGAAATGAAATTTACGGGCAAAACTGTTAAAGAGTATTTCTTGTTGTTTTGAAGTTTTTCCCTTCTCAACTTACTTTTTCAGGTATCTTCCCTAAGTAAAATTTGGGAACACAATGTAAGCAGCAGCCTCCAACATGCATTCAAAGTCAGGTCCTCTGAATGTTTTAAGGTTCACTCTTGAATGTGTTGCTGTTGCTGAAGAGTTACTCTTTTGATGTGCAGCAAACAGAGATTTGAAGGATTCCTGTTTTGCCAAAATGTCTCTATCAAGTCCAAACAACTTTCTCTTGCAATCTTTCAGTACTAGAGCCTTCCTACAAAGATGGGTGAAACTTCACTCGTTTTTGGTTGTCTTTAGATGTAGGCTTTTTTGGAAAAATTGTTTTTCTGACTTTGCTTTAAGAGGAAACATCACTCCCAGTCTGAATCTAAGGCACCTCAAACTACCAGTGTTTTAATTTGTTTCTCCTTAAGGAAAAACTAGTGGCTGAGTATGGAGATTTTTCTATCAAGTCTATTGATAGATAGATTGGATTACACCCAAAGGACACAGTTCTGAAAAATGGAACTTCCTTTTCTTCACATAAGTGGGATTTTAACTTTGCTAAATCTTCAAGTTGTCTCCTGTCCTCTGACATCATCCCTGAATTCTTTGCATTGATTTCCCATTTGTTTTGTCTGTATCCAGGATTCAGCACTGTTGCTAGTAGCAAAACACATGCTGTGCACCTTCTGCTGCAAGCACAAGTCATCCTTCCTGCTATTAGCTGTTTCAATATTCTGAATGTCATTCAGGCCAAGCTAATTTTTCTTCCGCTTTTGTCAGTGTGATCTGTCTTTTACCTTTTTGCTTTAATTAGAGTGGTCTTCCAGTCCTCTTGAACATGGGTATGAAGTGCCTGCAGCAAGTATATTCCATATATATTTCTACATGTGCAGCTGTGTTTTTTCCTTGCCATACTGGGACCAGTAGCTATTAGCACTGACATGCTCCACCTTTTTTTAAGTTTTCCAGGCTGATGCAGCATCTTTTCAACAGTCACTGCTGACCTTCAGAAATTACTTTTAAAAGGGAGAAACATGCAAGTATTGTTTTCAAACTCTCAGGAAGTAAAGGCAGCAATCTTGGCATGAATCTCTTTTCAATGACTTCTGGTGTTACTATATAAAGGAAGGTATGAGTCATGCAATGAAGGTAGGTTCCTGTATGTTTCCAGTTATCATGCAGGCATTACTCTTTTTCCTTGGGGTTTTTCTCATCTGTCTTAAGCTTAGTACAGGCTACCAAACTGGTGGAGTCTTAGAGGGAATATAAGCATATACACCATGTTTTCTAGAGAGTAATAAATTCACACTCTAGTTATGTAGGTGTATAGATAACTTACCTATTTCTTACTAGCAGTTGTATCAGCTAAGAACTGCCTAATTTAACCTAAAAATGTAACTCTGAGATATATCTTCATTTACAGCTCCCTGATGGGTATACCTGCATTTCATTTCTAACCGGTTTCCTGTACCAAGCAGAGTAATGTTACATCAAAAACTGTAGAAATTATTGACAGTGCATTTGTAACTTAATCCTAGTTTACTAGGAGTTAGTACTTTCTAAGAAGGTACTGTGTGCAACATTTGCAAGACTGTACTGGTTTCCAAAAGATACCTGCAGAGGTGAGGAATGAGAAGATGTGGCTGTGAGGTCCACATTAGATCTCCTGTGATGCTCTCTATGAAAGTCATGGGATTGGTCTTTGGCCCAAGGGCAAACAGCAGGTTACCTTGGGAAGACCTGGGTCACGCAAACAGTCCCTAAAGGGCAAGGCTGGGGTGGACAGTGTGAAAGAAATGTAAGACTGTTATTTTGCTAGCTCTAATCCAGGATGCACCCTTTCTGATCTAAATTCATGATGATAGTTAAATGAGATTTGCAGCATAGACCATATATTTTGTTTAATGTGAGTCTCCCTCCCCCTTTAAATAAATTTTGGTTTTAATTACACTGTTTCAGCCTTTGATTAGAATGAAGTAGGTGCACCATGACACGTTCTTAAAAGAAAAATAGCTTTGTAGCCAAACGGAAATGGAGCTCTTTTCCACAGGTTATTTCCCTTCAGCTCTGCCCACAGGTTGGTGACAGTTGTACTGTTCCCAGAGCAAACAGTGAAGCCTCTTTCAATTAAGCACCGAGTCATGCTCAAAATTATTTCTGAAAAGTCTGTGGGCTGGGCTGCTCATTAAGATTAGGAGACAGAAGTTTACAAGTGTGTTTTTTGCTTTGTTTTTATTATTGTATTGAAATCAGGGATGTTTATGTAATCTTTAAAACTTAAAGGGAAGTAGGCAATGTTGAAGGAAAAGCAAATCTTAATGTCTTTAATAGCTATCTCACAAGAAAGTCTTGAAGTAGATTGGCAATACTTTTCTACATTACAATACTAGAATCCAATAGACACATGTAAATGTTATCGAAAAACTACAATAGATGTCTTTAGCTTGAACTGTGGTTAACTTCCTTTTCTTTTACCATAAAAGTTTATGTTGCAGTTTCTTGCTTTGCTTAAAGATCTTGGGATTTAGCTATTCCTCATTCCTACTTTCAGAGAAGTAAACTAGCAGGAGCCATACAATTATGCCACATGATTTTTCTTCCCCCCTTTTCTGACTGCTGTAGTTAAATAGCAAAGGAAAAATTAGTGGAATTTACTGTGACTTTTTACTTACATCTCTCTTTAGAATTTTGACTTACCTTGACATGTTTTATTTTTTTTAATCTGTGCTACATTGTTTATTCCCTTCTCCAGTATGCTGCGCTACACTTCTCACTTCTGAAAAAGTGACACAAAAAAACCTACAGACATCTTAACATGTGTTTTTTCTAAGTGATCGTTTCTCTGCTGCTCTTAATCAATTGCTTGATATTGTTTGAAATGAGACTCTACAAGCCAAGTGACAGATTTACGTAAAGAAAGTCTTCTGTATGAAAGTTATTCTTATCCCAAACTGGTTTAAAATTCTGTTTTATGTCCTCTGTATTATAAAAATATAAACATATTGTGAGTCATTCAAGCTACTAAAAAGGGAAGCGAATCTAGATTTTTAAAATAAAGCTCTTGTTTAAGCTTACCCATTTGGTGTAACTTTTAGAAGTTAGCTGCAAGGTGTTGGTACTGTGTTACTGAAAGGCTGATGCAGCAAGCAAATAGTTGTGGTTTTTTGACTGGATGTTGATAGGATCTTGTTCCCTTTTATTCATAAGCAATACTGAATATGTTGAATTGTACACTGAGGATTCAACCTCTAGTATTGATTTGTCTGAATTACCTTCTAGGATGGAACTGTAAATATCTTCATTTATTTGGGAAAGAACTAGCAACTCTAGTGCACTGGAGGGATATTATCTATTTATGAAAACAACCTTCCCCTCCATAGATGAAGAAACCATGAAGCAGGGTGGGAGGGGATGATATGGGGAATGGGACGGACACAACAAAACAGACAAGACACACAGACAAAAAAACCCCAAACCAAAACAAGCAAAAAACCAAAATCAACAAAAAAACCCTTAATGAACTTTGGAAGTTCCTTTAATTTCACTGGAAGTCCAATGATTTTCTTGTACCTCAGATTGTGTCAGAAGCTATCGCTCAATATTTCAGCTTTTGGGGTGATAATAGACTGCATTATTCATTGAATGACACAGAACGACTGTAAAATAGCTGAAGATGAGAGTAAGAAATGTGTCGATTAAAGAGAAATTGCAGAAGAAAGTGATAAACCTAAGGAAGTTGTTTTCTGTGCTTTAGTCTTTGCCTTCCTGTTTAATGTTGGAGTAGAATGCAGATTTAACTCTTCAGCTTGAATGGCCCTCTGGTTTACCACATTTAACTTTACATGAAAAGAGTATTTTTTTAAATAACTTTTTTCTATTAAAAATTGCAGCTAGGCTTTCCAACGTAGTATCTGACTGTAGTGAGAAAGACAAATTCAAGTGCAGAAAACAGCCTGCTTGATTCAATGAGAAGCCCTACAGATGGTTATGCTGTTGTGTTTGGCCACTTAAGTAAATCCAGGCTAACAAAATCTATTTATTTTTTTTAGCTGCTAAGCAGAGAGGTTGCTGTCAATGTCCTCCAACTACGGAAGGCTTCGGAAGAGGCAAATAGTCAACTGTTGCAGATGATAAAGTTGGTTACCTGAGACAGATGTGTGTCTCAATCCTCATGTGTAAATGTTCCACTAAAAATGTCATGATGATTACTGGTGCACATCAGGCGCAGCTAATATTTGACAAGTCTCTGTGTTAAAAAGCTTAGAATTTAATCTTTGGCAAGTTGCAGTGGAAGAGGTGACAATATGGGCCCAAACATAAAATGGAAATTCCATCTGAATATGGGGAAAAACTTATTTACTGTGAGGGTGATGGAACATTGGAGCAGGCTGCCCAGAAAAGTTGTGGAGTTTCATTCTCTGAACATACTCAAAATCCACCTGGATGTGATGCTGTGCAGCCTGCTCTGGGTGAAGCTGCTTTAGCAGAGAGGTTGGACTAGATCTCCAGAGGTCCCTTCCAACCCCAACAGTTTTGTGATTCTTTAATATAGGACAGAGGGGCTAAGGCAAGGGGAACCAAACCTATGTTAAGGTTACATAGTTACTTAGTGTAAAAGAAAGTAAAGAAAAAAAGTTAAGACTCTTTTAGTACTTTTTTTTACCTCTTGCCTGAGAAGCTGGTTCCTGAATTTGAGTAACACCGATCTGTATGGGTGGACCTAAAACAAAAAACATTGTCAAATTAGTAAAGCATTTCCAGATTTTCCTCCTCAGTCCACTATGTACACAAATTTGTAAGGAAGAAAATTCAAAATTTCAAGTTTTTCCTTTAATATTGATCAAAATTTTGCATGATCATGATGTTAGGGAAATAAAACATGAAAATATGTCAGAAAATTGTTGAACATCAGTGTTTTCAGATAACCTTGTTGCAGGAGAATATAGATTCAGTGTTGTAATATAATCTCAACTTACAGCTATGTTGGAGAAAAGTTGAAAGCAAATATGTAGTCGTAGCCACTGGTGAAAACTTTACACAAGTTCCTTATGTGGCTTGGCAGCAGCAGCCTGTCATAAGCATTTTACCAGCTCTCCTTTTAGACTCCAGCAGCCTCTAATCGAGGTAAATGGAGTTCTTGGGTCTGAAGTGGCATGCTGTTTCTGATATACTGGGGAAAAAAGTAATCTCTTGTTCTCACGTTAACATCTGATCCAACTGCTTATTCAATATTAGCAGTAACAAAGAGTAGTTGCTTGCTATCCTGTGTGTGTGTGCATATATGAGGATATCAAAGCTGCTCTGCAGCTTGGTCCTGATCTTTAGGAGAGAAGTTGAAAGAGCATAACAGATGTTCCCCTCAAACAGCTCTGAAGCTAGGAAGACTGCATTAGCAACCAGCCTCATGGACAGAAAAGTTGCAAAATGCAAACAGCCTGCTGAATAAAATATGCCCAAGTTCTAGTTTTGTCCATTGTTTCCATGGCAGCCTGGGGCACTGTGGCCTGATGCAGCTGAGCAAACTGGACTCCTCAATCCTGGCTAATGCCTCTCGCATGCTTACCAAGGGAGCGAGAGGGAGAACTCTCCCCACTCAGGCTTGCTAGGCAACAGTGCTTCTCAGAGAAACAGGTAGAGTTTATAGAAATTAATTTAAAGGCTGCTACAGAAGAAGAGGAGGAGTAGGAGAAGACAGTGAGAACAAGGCAGAAGCAGTATCAGAGATGTAGGTGACTGACACTGGGTGTCCATTCAAAAAGACATGGTAGTGGGGGAAAAGGGGGAAAGACCTCAGCAACAGTATTCAGAGGAGTGAGCTGGGAAAAGAAAGCAGAGTGACTAGAAATGGGTATCTACTTTGGGAAAAATTAAAAGGAAGGTAGGAGAGGGCATCTGTAAGCTGTTGTAAGGCGCTGGCTTAGGTGGTGGGCATTCTTGTAGCCTTCTGACTAGGTGCTCTCCTTTTTCAGGGACAGATGACCAGGCAGGATGCAAACAGAGAAGGGAAGCTAATGCATTTGCTTGCTATTGCTTTACAAGCTCTCCCAGCCTGCGTCACTGTCTAAGGATCTATATAAGTATGTTTTTAATTAAGAACTTCGGTTTGGAATCCTACAAGCCGATTTGAGAACCAGTATTTACAGATGAGTGACTTTTTTTATTTTCCTCTTATGTTCTCAGTGAAAGGCATGTGAAGGGGAAAACAAAAGATGCTCTATGTCTTGTAACTCAAGGTAAAGTAATGTTATAGATGTGGGAAGAGTGCTTGTGATGAATTAAATAGTCCTCAAGAGATTATAAGCTGTTAGACGGAGGCTTACAAAATTTGAAATACCACATGGTTTTGGTAAGAAGTGTATTTTGTGTTAACTGTTATTATAGTAACTTAATGTGTGATAAGATAAAATAACTGAGTCTGCCTGTTTGAGAAGACTCTTCAAATAAAGCAGATTTTGGCCTGTGAAAACGTTTATACACCTTTGCAAATAACTGAAATGTAAACTGAAAGTGACCCATAGTGGTACGCAGTTACTTGGAGGTCAGCAATGGGATAATGTCTCACATTAACTGAATTGAATGAAGGATGACTACAAAAACATATAAAATCTGTTAATTCCTTTTAAGCCCTCACTAATCTCTATGATTGTGGATAATCCCTTGGGTTGGCATCAAAATCGGTATGTGGAGTGTAGTCAAAAACATGATGTTCAGCCTTGCAACATTTCTTGTAGCCCACTAACGCTTTTGAGAAACTGCATTGCATATAATTTTCTTCTCTTTGACCAAACTAGAAGTGTCTTCAAATTTAGAAGTGCCCTTATTGTCCTCTTTCCTCTTGTCCTCCACCTTAGGTTTTCTCAAGGATCTTACATTTGATAGTGCAAAGAAGACAAATGTTTTTCCACATTTGAAGACCCAGGTTTTTTTAATCAAGAATGGAGACATTGAAAATAGGAAGATTCCTGAGTTGCCGAAGAAAAAAGCAAATTAACACCTGCATGGGCACCATCTCTCTTTAAAAGTTACATGCTGGGGCTGTTTACTTCAGACTTTATGTTCTTTACCAAAGCTACCAGAGATTAAGAATGTTCTGTCTAACCAAAGGACCACTTGACCTAACATGGTTTCCTCTCATTCCTTTTATTCTCTTTTCCAACCCTGACACTTACAAGTCTTTCTCATGACAAACAAGCTGAAAAATCCAAACCCTCAGCTTACAGCAAGGAATTAAAAGATGTCTTAGTTATGCCTAGACAAGTTGTTCTTTCTTGTTACATGACCATCATTCTTCCTTCACCAGTCTCTAGATTTAATAGAGAGGGTTGTTTTTTAAAAGGTGGAGATGTACTTCAGAGCAGTCTTGAATCTATGACACTGAAAAATGAAGGGATGTAGATATGGAGAAAGTGTCCTTACAGTTAAAATATTACATGCTTTTTAAGCAATTTAATTGAAAATTGGCGCTTTTTTTTTTAACAGTTTAGCTTCATAAGCTTTTATTTACTCTGTGCAGCACTGATCTCTATGCAAACCGCTCCTTCTAAGCTGTAGCAGCACTGCCACTGCAACTTGTTCAAATAGACAGATGGTGTGCTATTAAATCCACCTGAATGCCTCATCAACAGTGAGAATAGGCATGGGATGGTTTAGCTGGTTTTAGGGAGGGGGGGAAAAAACCCAACATTAATACTAAAACAAATTGATGCAGCATTGTTCATGACAACCCTGACAACTGGTAATGGAAACTTCCAAAAGTCTTGCCTAGATTTTTTGTTTTGTTTTGTTATTTAGATGATCTTTTCTCTTCACTGTTGTTCTCATGGTCTCATTCTGGACCTTTGGTTGTTTGAGCTTTATAATATTACACTAGATGAAAATAAACCTTGTGCTTAAAGATAAAGGCTTTTATTCAGATGAAGGGAATTGCTACCTAAATATGATATCAATCTCAAGAAGATACCTTATTAGAAAACTTGAGAGCAGCAATTATAAAAAAAAGAAGATTATTCTTGTGTCTATGAATAATTTGCAGTGACTCATGCAGGTTGCCAGATTACCTTTTGCCAGAAAAAAAGGCCTTGAATCAGGTTATCTATCAGAAAAGGCCGTGGCTATTAATCACTCTCCTTTCTAGACTTGTCAAGAGAACTTAAATCAAATGTACAAATGAAGAAGGAAAAAACCAAAACTCAAAGTACTAGTCTATTTAGTCTTATCAAAAGTGTAATATTAACTTGGTAAGTCTTGCTTAGTTTCTGATTTTCTTCTTCTGTATGTGATGGTTGATATTTGCCTGGCAAACAACTAGCCCTGCTCCAAGTTTTGATTAGCAGTGGTGAAGGGTTTTTGTTTTGGTTCTGTTTTGTTTGTTGTACTGGAGTTCAGTAGTATGGGGAGAAATGATTGCACGGTACACGCTTATCACAGTCTGAGAATTTGGCCACACTTTTATGTGAAACTAGTGATTTAGTATCTTCTTTCTAATAAATGACTGAGTTCCATGGCAGGGGAAGTATGTAGAGCAAGAAACCACATTGCACAGATTTACAGGATTTAATGCAGAGGAGCTGTTAAGTCTGTATTGTTTCATGTTTCAAAAACTAAGAATGAATGTCCTTCTTGCACTTGCATGTGTATCAGTTATTTCTATTGTGGCCCTCAAAACTACTTTTTCTTTTATTTATAACAGAGATGATCCATATTTTTTGTTTACAAAAGATTCAAGTTTCATGATGCATTTTGAGATAAGCCATTCTTGGGGACCTATTGATGTGTGGCAATGTGTGAGAAGAAAATAAAGATCAAAAGCAAGTGGCATGATATGGAAGAAAGACAGTGGAAAGTGCTTAGCTTTTCTTACTTTGTTTTATTAAATGATTAAACCTCACTTTTTGTCAAAGAATTCCTACCACTTCCCCATGATCACCGTATACCTTAAATGGTAAGGCAGGGTGGAGGACTTAAAAAACTGGATGTAAAATGCAATGCATGTGAAAAATACAGAAGGGCCTACAGAAATACTATTACAGGACATGACCCCTAGAAGCAGAAAAATTATGGCCAGCTATTCATATCGATTTGGTTATTCATGTCCAAAGTAATAGCTGCTGGTAAAACAGAGGGTCAGAATATGTCTCCAAACACATGATCACAGCATTTTCAATCTACTCCAAAGATTCCTTCTCCACCCACTTCCCCATACCTCTAACTTGCCTATTTCCCTTTATTTTTGATGTTTGTATACATACAGTGTCTTACAGATCTCAGCAATGATAGTTCTGACTCACTTAAATAGCTTCTATGATTCTCCCATAGTCTGCTTCACCCTTAATTTCACTTATTAGAACACTATCTCCCTCCATCACTTTCTATTACTATACTTCTCTTTCAACTGTGTGGTTGAGAATGCGGATAATACGTGTCATTAACTCTCTGACCCTGGGCTTGTGATGTATAGAGACGTTGTTAAGGGTTTGAGGTATTAACAATCAGAGCTGATGACAAGCTTTCCAAGTAAGTGCTGACCTGATGTACAAGGTTAATGTAACTGTTTGATCTGCTTAATGATGACCGATAACATTAAATATTTGCTGAGTAAACTTCCAAGAATCTAATCAGCTCTTACAGATAGAAGGTAAAATGAGCACAAAGAGGTCTAATTCATATTAGCTTAAGAGGATGTCCATGAAAAATGGCCTTGTAGTTGTTGCACTATTTACCAGCTCTTAGTTTTGGACTTGATGTCAGATACCAATGTAAAAGACACTGTCCTCCTATCTTATTAATTTCTAGGCACTTTCTCAGCTGGTGTTAATAATAGGTTATTACAGCTAAATCTTTGAAAGAAACTGTGTTCGAAGTCTTGCAGTGGTGACTCTTTTGGTTTTATATCCCTTTTTATGCAGTGCAAGGCAAGTATTAAAGGAAATCAGTAGCTTCAGTGTGGTCTAATTGACTAGACACTTGTTCAAATGCCTATGCTCCCTTGTGGGATTGAAACATGGGTTTTTAATGTCTGGAGAAGAGATCACAGGTTAGTTTCCTCTGAAGGAATATGCTATACATGCACCAAAATTGCTAGGTGATCCAAACCAGGATGAATTTTTGTGGATGATGGGAGTATTTGCTTCATAACCTCATTACTGCTCTTAAATAAAACAGTATTGTGGGTGTAGCAATGGGAGCAGATGAATGGGTGTTTTCTAATATCAGGGAATTAATATTATATAATTAGTGTAATTAGTGCATCGCTATCTTTCTTAACAATAAGATGATAGATTTTTTTCCTACAGACTAACCTGGGCAGAACTGTCCCATGATAACTTGTATGCCTTTGTCTCCTTGTCTTTGCAGCTAATTTGTATTGTGCACAAGGGAGCATGTGGATTGATTTCTAGATTGTTCATGCACATAACGATGTGAATTGTTTATTCCCTGAATTCTCTTTATGGACTAATTTTGAAATAAGTTTCTCAGTTACTGATGTGAGTAGTTCAGGAGATGGCTGAACATGCTATAATTTTCCACTTTAGAAATGGCAGTGCAGCAGCTGGAGTGAAAATGTTCACATACTTACAATCTTCAGTTTGCATAAATCAAAAGAGTGACACAGATGTTCTGCATCTGAGGATCTAGGCCATCAAAGAGATAATGTACAATGAATAACATTTGATTGAAATGTGCTATAAGATTCACTTGTGTAAAAAATGTTTTCTATAGAGAAAAATGCATAATACTACAACTACACAAAGCTGAAAGTATTGCTTAGGTAGATTGTTAGAGTTAGTAGCCAGCAAATGAAAAGTGTAAGTTGGAGTGTTTTTCTGTTTTTAACAAAAGAAAATGTTCTCTCTTAAGATACTCTTTTTTTTCTGCCATTGAATTTTGCAGGAGTTCATAAGTTGCTTCATTGTACTTCGAAGCTTCATGGACTTGATCTCACTTCCCATAGCAAAGCCAAGCCAGGCAAGGTGATGAGAGAAATTCCAGCAGAACCATTCTGTTGCTAGTTTTATAGCACTGAGTACTAGCTGAGAGCTTTGCATGGTTTTCCCTTTTTTTTTTGGCCACAGTTTTCTTCGTTTACAGAGCAAGCTTTCATTTCTGGAATTGCTATACTCTTCCTTTGTAAGGAAAAAGTGCTTTGGAGCCTGGTGCATTGCTTTTGGGAAATGACAGCCTCCATGTCTGACTTTTGTATCTGTTTTCCATGCTTTTCTTTCAAGCTTTTTATCAGTCTCTGACAGCAGAGTATGTGGTGGGACATTCACTTTTATGTCTCTACTTACTTAGGATGCATATAGAATAAAGCAGTGTTATATTTGTTATTTTGAAAACACTCTTTCTAGGGAAACAATCTCCTTGAAAAATTTTGTGCTAGCAGAGTGCTGAGTAAACTCCAGGGAGTATATTTGACTAACATTGGTATTTCAGCAGTGAAGAGAAAAAGTGAATTTGAAGTGCCAACAGTAGAGAGATTGTAGGAACAGGTAGATATTTATCATTTTTGTGATTTGTGCTGCTGAAATGAGCATGCATGGTAATGAACATCTGTACACTTATTTTAAATAACCCAAATACCTATATGCAGAGACTTTTTCTGCTATGATTTCCTCTTTTACATTGTATATTTCAGCCTAATGCTCTGTGCTAACTAAATCTTTCAAATACATATGAAGAGCCGTATAAATGTTCTCTTCTACCTCATACTGCATTGGTTCACTTAACTGTTCAGCTGCCAGAAAAAGCAGCTTTTCTGCAAGGAGTGGAAAAAAAATTGTATACCGACAAGTGCTGAGATATTTGTGATTCATTCATGAATCGATTGGTGGATTTGAATTAACTTTCTTCTATTACCGTAGGTGCTCAAAATATAGTAGACTTATTATCCATCACCACCAATTTTGGAGCTTTCCTTAGACTTTTTTTAATAATTTAAAATACAAATAAGAATTGCCATTCTGTCATCCTAGAATAGTTGTTTGATACAGCTGATAAAATAGGGACTGCATAATGTCACATAACTGCATTATATTTTAACTTCATTAAAAACTAAAGGTCATAAGGGAGAATACAGAAAATTGCAGTCATATTGTGCTTATATCTCCTCTTTTCTGCTTGGAAATTTACCCCAGTTTGAAAGTCGTGGTTTCTTTGTAAGATTGTATCTTAGATAATTTACTTAAACACTTTTCTGAACTGTATGGTGCTGTACGTGTAGTACCATACAGTACTATATGGTACTGTTTGGGAACTGTTCTGAACTGTGGGGGGAAGGGTCTGTGTGTTTATATATATTTCCTTGAAATGGGGCAATGTTTGTTTGGGGATAAGCGTATTTTAAAATTCCATCAGAATGCATACAGTCAACATTATTGAGGTACCAAGAGTTCATATAATACATTTAACAGGTTCTTTGGACTTCAGTGTTCACTGCTAAATTTTTTTCTTCAATTAAACTACATCAATTTTACTGCTACTTCATAAATAAAGTGGAACTTTTCTCTCTCTGTTTAAATGTATAACTGTTTTGATGAAATTAATTTTGCCTACAAACTTTCTTAATCACTAGCCTTTATCCAATCTTTATTTTCTGTAAGCCAAAAGAATTTCTTCATACAGGTTGTCCATATAATGTCCTTTAGAACTAACACATATCTATTGAATGCATCACCAAATTTGTTAGAGGGGAACTCAGTAGGAGGATAGAGGATTGTAAACTGGGTAAATGACTTGTGTGGCAGTGCTTTTTTTTTTAATTATTTCATGGAACATTTTAATGATGCAACAACTTCAATTCAGAATTATCCAGGAGCACTTTCTACCATAGACAAGAGATACAGCTGAAATGCTTAAAAACAATTTGAAGTTGTTTGAAAAAAAATAAAACCAACCTAAAAAACCAAAACAAACCATGAACATTTGCCCTTCCCTCCTGTATTGTATTATGTAGAAAGCTTAAATGTAGCTTGTAAATTAATTTTTAAAATGTCTCCTTTCATTGTATAGGAACAGTATATGAAGAAAGGTTTTGGCTACAGTGGGAATTTCAGTCTTTTTTTATGGATGTCACCATCCAGCTTTCTGAGGGAGTTGACTTTACTTCCAAATCAAATGTCAGTGGTCATTTCTTTTCATGTTGCTTTAGAAATATATGGGAAAGTTTGATTATGGCACTGCTGATAAACTATGGAAAAGCAAACAGAAGTGGAACAGAATAAATGTTACCAATAAAAAGAATTTTTTTTCCCTGTTTGCAGATAATATTTGATTATTTATTTTTCCAAGTTAAATTTCTCATTTAAACCCCAGTTTGTCTTAATATATTTCCTAGTGAGTTTTTTTCTCAGTTTTCAGATCATAATTGTGAGTCAGAACTCTCAAGGAGTCTTAACTAATACTCACTAGAATAATTTTGTTTCCACTGATGTACCTGACAAAGCTAAAGAGTGTCTGTGTTAACTTGAGGATAATGAGGCCTCTTTTCTTGTTCCTTAAAAGTTTTGGTATGGTTATTTATTTTAATGTAATATGTATTTCTCACTTGCTAGCAGTTTTTATTTGAAATTTATGAAATGCAAATCTGATAGAGTTGAATGCTTGCATCCATTTTCCCATTAGTGGTGATACATGTTTTTAAACTATAAGTAGCAGTAATGATACACACCTATGATGATAAATGGTCTTTTATGAACATGAGGCAACCACAACACACGTACTAAAGTTCATTGCACAACAGCTCTTGAACACTGCTGTATCTAGTCTCATTGTTGCTTTTTACAGCCTCCCTCTTCACAGGCCACTTAATTTTGACATCTGCACACACACCTGGTGTTGAAAGATTCCAGGTTTCATTAACTTCCCCACCAGGAGAGCTGCGTATATGTTTTGTGACAAGGGACATTCTGTCCCTAAAATGAATGTGCATCTATAAGAATGCTTAGCAGTGCGTTCAGTAAATCAGTGTATGCCATAGCTCCTGCTGCTTTGGGTGGTCAATTGATCACATATTATTAGAGGCTGTGGGGAGAAAGGCAGAGAGAGAAATCTCTGTATATTTGTCCTGTTTGTTATGCTGCTTCTCCAAGCAGGTTGTATGATCACATCTGAGGCAGATGCTGGCCTAGTTGATTTGACCTAGGATTTCCTCTTGCTTTTATGCCAGCATCATATTTGACAATCTCATGTGGCTCCCTCACTGGGATGGTTTTAAACACAAGCCTGAGGGAGTCATAACTAATGCAGCCTTTTTGAATACTTTTCATTAAGGTCACTGCTGTTACAATTCAAGTCATTGCTGTTAGGCATGACTTCTGTTCAGTGTGTGCTGTAGTGATCTGTTGCTGTAGGGAGACTCTACCCTGAAGGGCAGCAAAGTTCTTTCTCTCCCTGCCTACCCTCCTTCCACCCCCACCTTTTCCTCAGTTTGATTTGTCTTGTTCTGATTCAAAATGGCATGAGACTTCTGTTCCTGTGACAGAAATGCACTCACAAAAGAAGACTACATCCCCTATTTTCAACAGTTACCATTATGCAGGCTTGTTTATGTTTGTTTGCTGTAACAGCTGTTTTTGAAACATTGGTTATCTGTATCCCACAGTCCTCAAGGAGAAGTTTTTATTAGTTGTAAAATCATATCCGTTATTAATATGGTTTAGTATTATCTGCTGCAAGATAACTAGAAATTAATCTCTTCTTGATACTACTGTAATCCTTCCATTTGCTCTGTAATAACTGCCTTTCAGACTAGTATTGCTCCATGTAATTATACTGGCACAATTTACAAGTTTGAATCAGAAGTAATTGACATTTGTGCCATATGTTGTTTGATACTCTATTTCAGGCAAGCAGTTTTAAAAAGCATTTCTGTCTGAGGATTCTGTAGAAAGAAAGAAAAGGTCAGCTTTCATCCACCTGTTCTCCTTACCCATTGTGAATCTAGGCTGTTGGTCAGTAGACCATTCTGTACCAGAAATTTTTCAAATTGTTTTGTGTATCCCTCTCTGAATTGTTTAGGCAAAGTTAAACAATCTATCAACACATGCAAGGCGTTTCCTTCAGAAAACAAAACATAAATCTTTCCACCCTATTACTGCTTCAATTTCACACAATGTTTGACAGTAGCAGTCACGCTCCTATTTCCTTGTTTCGACTTAAAATCCAAGTTCGAGTTCCATGTTCAGCAGCAGTAAGTTTTTGCTCCGAGAGGCCTCTTGGGTGTGTTCTTGCTACACCCACCACCATACTTGTGGGACTCCTGGCATTTTCTAGAAGATCACCTCTAAGCCCATCATCCAGGCAGGCAGTGTTCACTCAGCCCATGCTGCCATCACCGTACATCTGCCTGTCCTTAGGCCACCAGTGCCTTGGTCCTCCTGGGAAGCCTCCTACCAATGATCTGTTTGGGTCCCTGGAAAATCAAAAATGTGAGCTGATACTTCCCAACTTCTGCAGGATGACATGCAGCTGACTGGGAGATTGCAGTTCATGTATTACCAACTGTGTGACTGTGTGCAGCAGGAGCAGGATCTCTGCTGTGTGAGGAGATGACAGTGTGTGGAGTGGGATGGGAAGGCTGGAAGTTCATAATGTGTCCAAACAGGCAGCTAAGCATTTGGTGTTTATAAAACATGTTTTAGGTAAACATACCCCAATTCTGGCTGCTTCTGTGTTGGGAAGAGGTGTAGTTTTAAAAACTCAATAAAGATTTGAAGGGTGATCAGACAAGAATTTACCATTTAAAAAAACCCAACCTGAAACCATATTGTAATACTTATTACTGTGCCATATTGTAAATATTTAAATACACTGATTACAACTTGAGGTGCTAATTCTGCACTCAAAGCAATTGAAATAAATGGAGGACAATGCTTCTTAAGTTTTAGGAACAAATGGAAATTACTGCCTGCATACCTGAGGCTATAGGGTGTGTCTGAGCAATTCTACCCAAGGACCAAGAATTTTTGATTGAACCAGAGCATGTTTCTGTAGAAAGAAGTCTTATTCTCCTTTGGCTTATAGGCAGCTTTATTTTCCAGCTAATATATGCATCCAGTTTGATGTATTGTTTTCCACCTTTTAAGGTTTCTCCAGCTTTCTTAGGTCCTTTCTAAAAGTCAGGGGACCCTGACTTCTTCAACAGTTACTTTTTAATTCATGGACTCGCTGTTCCGTACTACTGGATCTGTCACTAACAGGTTCAAGCCACATTCCTGATACAACTTGTCACTTACTTGAATGTAGCACAGTTCCTCTTCATGTCTGCAGATCAGGCTACATAGATTCTTCTGACTTGACCCCACCAAAAACCTGATGATTTTACTTCAGAGTACCTTTTCTGTTCCTATTAAACTGTTGTGCTCAGTAGTGTCTGGCAAGCAGGACCCTTCTGCAAAGTCTTTGTGCTTATCTGGCATCCATCCATGGAATGCTTGGTTTTTCAAATGCTAAGTAAAACACTGCTATTATGACTTTGTATTTTCACCACTATTTTTTTCAATAAAGTAGAAAAAAGCAAACAAAATTGGTTTAAATTTTTAAATAAAGGGGCAAAAATGTCCTGTTTCTCACCTACTTCTCCAGCTTTCCCTTTTACTTTAAATCACATTTTTGCCTCATCACACCATAGCAAATGTAAGGAGAGGAAAAATATAGTCACATCTGGAGTGATGTTTTGAGTCCTAACAGGAGGCTTGTTTTGGCCCACTGTTTAAAAGGTATGAGAGATGTGGAGAACATTTCAGTATTGTTCTGGTATCTTTCTTGAGTTAATGTAGCCACTGTGTCATTTGAATATCAGGCTTTCTTATGAAGGAGACTAGTGACTTTTTCCCTCTGTAGTCAGTCTGTCATATAGCTGCCAGAGAGATGGACGTGGCATCATTCCTTGCTGCCCTGTCAGAATGCTCTCGTAATCTCTTTAGTGTTGCTATTCTGTAAGTTTTGGTACTTACCAGACTTCTATGTAGACTGATTTAGGATGCCAAGCCAGGAAAAAAACTTTACAAAAGCTAAAATTAATGATTTTCTTGCAGTTTATTTTCATGAAATGTGGTGCTAGAGCCTGCATACACACGAAAGCAGTCCATACTAAGACTGTTATATATCATACAGGCAAACTTAGAAATTTAGTATACAATTTGCCAGTGTTTATTTTGTAATAACAAACAAAACCCATCTGTTCCTTCTGAGTTTACATACCTGCAGAATCAGATCTCTTCAAGGTACAATAGTCAGGAGAATTGGGTCTTGTGTTAGTTGTGGGGTTATCAGTGCTCTCATCAGTTCATTTTCTGCAGTTGTCAACATTTTGTCTAATGGACACACTGAAGCTTATATGATTCTAGACAGGTGTACCTGTGTTTCTAAAGTCTCTCAACAGAGTTTAAACCAAAACCAAACCATCTTGTTCCTGTTATCTGCCTCATGAATCAGCGTATTTTCTCTCCATAGTTTCTTTCCTCTCTCTAACCTTTTATTTGTGACTTTGGTATTACTAACTAAGGAATGAGTTACCTTTATTTTATTAAAATGGCATTCCTGTCAGATATGTGTGTGACAGTAACGGTGTTAGTAAAATGGTGATTTTAAGTGGACTGATGTTTGCTTATTAGTGCTAGGAACCATTGTTTTGCATCTTACCTTACTCAGGTTTACTAGGCAGATATTAGAGCTCACAAACTCAGTTGTACTATTCAACTTCCAAAGACGGTAGAGGAAAAACATTTAGAGTATTGAGTCAGAAACAGGGGAATTACCTCAGTACTTACTGCTGATTGTCGAATTTTATAGCATTATCTTTAAAACTTCAGCAGCTAGAATCGTACCAATGCATTAGAAATGTGGCTTTAATTTATTTTGCAAAATAAAATATCTATTTGCCGTTCTAGAAGAAGCCTTGAAAATGGGAATCGGGTACAGTATAGCCTGAAAAAGAGCTCAGTAATAATTTCAGAAGACTTTGTTGTTTTTCAGTGAGTCACCTGATTTCTGGGAGCCAAGCCTCCCCTTTTTGAACTTCTGTGTTGAGCAGCTAGCAGACTGAAGGCACATGAAGTTGGCAGTGGGAGCTGATGGGGCTTTCTCATGTCCCTTTGAGGTGCAGAGAGTGTTCCAAGCAGCGGTTCAATTGCTTCCTCCCTCCAGCGCTGTTAAGTGTCCAAGTTGAATGCTAGGAAGCAGTAGTTTTAGGACAGAGACCTCTTTTTCTGATTGATTCAGTAGTATGAAGTGGCATTAGTGCAAATAGGGTAGCTGTCATCATCAATAAAATTTTGGCACAACAGAATATTAGTCCAGGACTGGCGTTTCCAAATAATGCCGGCAGTCTACGTTGTTCCAAAGCGATTGATAATGAATTATTATTTTGCAACAGTTCAACAAATGTATATCTTTATTTGTGGGAGAGATACTTCTAAAGTATGTTTTTCTATCATCAGGGTATTGCTAAACAAAATCTCATGTTAGGAAAAGAAGACAGATTTTTTTCATAGTCCTTCGTTTATGTCATGTTTACACTTCACTATGTGAAGAGGTATCTGACATCATTACATTCTCAGCTTTTTAAGGAACATTGAGTTGCAGTATATTGTTTGACCACTAAATGTCTCTGAAAACCATACAAAGTGCCAGGAGCAGTAAGTACATCACAGATAAGGAGCAGAAAACCTGTATACTTCTGTTGAATTCCACATTTGTCACTGGTGACAGGCACACACCAAACTATCCCAAATTATACTTCCCATGATGTAGCATATTGGCCTTTTTCTTTAAGCTATCCTGCTTCTTCCTACTTCACATATTTACAGAGTACAAGCCTGAAATCAACTATTGCACCATGTATCCTCCTGGTCATTTGGTTCTCCCGGGATTATCCTGGATAGAGCCTGCAATTGTATTTACAAGAGAATGTCCAGAATGCAACCAGGTTTTACTGGCAGACTTCAAGGAACAGACACATTCCTTGTATCTTTTAGCAATTTGTTCCTCTGTCTAGTAACTCTTGCTCAAAAACGTTTTTGCCTTGCTGGAAATAGGAAAGTGGTGGGCTTTGGCTTCTGCTATTGTTTCTTGATGTACCTTCCTCAGTTCATGTATGAGTACATTGGAGGATCTGATGTGTCCTTATAGTTATGACACCTTCTTAAAGAGCTCATTCTATTGAATTTATCAAAAAATAAAAGAACGGCTCTTAGGATGTTCTCTAGCTGTTCTTTCATACCTTCTGCAACTTCTCTACATTATTTTAGACATGTGGACACCAGGCCTGGATTAGACCCATTTGCAGAAGTAAAGTTCTCACTGCAGAGCAGTGGCAGGATCAAGAATATGAGGTTTTAAATTTTCTTTTTAAATCTCCTTCTGAGTCATATAGCTTTTTTTTTTGCAGTGGTGACTATTCTTCATGTAATCTGTTGTCCATTGTACCCTCTACCCACTTGATTTTTGTGCCTCCCGTTCTCTAAATTTTTTACACAGAAGATCCAAACTTCCTTGTACACCCTGAGATGTATTTGTCATGACCTGAGTCTATTTTTTTTTTTTGTGGAGCAATTATTAAACACCTTGAAAGGTTTTTCACTAACATTTAATCCTAAACTGATTGGCCTCCCAATACCTAATCAAGTGTAATCTTAAATACCTAATCAAATGTAATCTCCTTGGGCAGATGAGGTTCAGTAGTGAAACAGATCAGGACTTTGGTTTGAAGAGTAATACTGTTTCTGCATATGCATCTGGGTTTTTTGTTTTAAGACTTCAGTTTACTTATGAGCACATGCATATCTGCTTCAGAAGGGTGTTGAGATGTTCTATAGAATGGTTTTGTAGGTCTTTGAAATCCTATGAGAATGGCTCCTGTATTTGTTTATTTTGGATAATAACAGATTAGAATTTTTTTCTTTATTTGAACTTTGGACATTATTGAGCTGTGTGAATTATTTAATTGCTTAGAGAATGATCTATAAAATAATGAATAAAAAAGGAAAAAATATTCCCAACAATGAAAAAATATAAATAGGATCTAAATAAAATAGTTAAATATTGATAAAAGGCATGACTCACTGTGCTTAAAAGATAGTTGACATTTATTGTTGAGTTTTAGAATGACAATTTTTAGTGGAGTTGAGTTTGTTACCCAATTTCCAATTCTTCATGCTTGTTGTGAGGGAAATATATCTATTTCGGTTATTTTTAGTGAAAAATGTTGACTCCTCAGAACCAAACATTTAGTTTTCTCCTTTTCACACAAACATTTTGTCAAGTAAACTTCCTTTGGGTTGAAGTAAGGAAGCGTTTCTGGGGGTGTGGATGACAGTCAGGTGCATAGGATGACATCCAAACCAGGGTGCCCTGGCAGAGGGGCAAAGGCTGTACATGTGCTAGCAGCGGTCGCCTGGTCCCTTGAATCAGGACTGAGTCAGATGGCACTCAGAGCACGAGGAGTTGTTTGGTCAAGTATTACAGGTATCATGGTTTTTTTGAGTTGTCTAACAATTTTTAGGGGAAAGCTTTATGGTGCCTAATAATGTATCATTTCTATCTGAAGACGGTCTTGGGTTGCTGCTATTGGATGTTGCTGAGATGTGTACGTACATTTGTAAAGGTTTCTAGACACTATGGTGTCTCTCACAATATTTCACACAAGACTAACTGCTGTTTATAGCCTACTCTATTTTTCATATGTGTACATTTTTTTGTATAAAATATCTGAATTTTTTGTTTCAACAGTGACAGTAAGTCCTAGTGCTGCGAGCATAACGTTCATCCTTCAATGAAGTTTTTCTTTCAAAAATAAATCACAACTGAATTTGACCCCAGTCCATAGTGGCAATGGTAGAATTCCTATGACCGTATATGTGGAAGTGATCACGTGTGTAAGTTCATAGGAGGGTACTTGAGCATGTACAGCTGCTGGGTAGAATTTTCTGTCACAACTGGTTTTGGATTTTTAATTTGATCGTGGTTGTTTTTTGGTTTTTTGTTTTGTTTTTTTTTGTTTGGTTGGTTGGTTGGTTCGGTTTGGGGTTTTTTTTTGTTTTTTGTTTGTTTGTTTTTTAAGAAGAAAAAAGGGGAAAAAAAAAGAGGCAACGTAATCTCATCTCATGTCACTGGCAAATACTACTTGGTGTATTCTTGATAAAGTGTTTCTGTGCACCCACTGTTGGTAAAGAGCATCTGTCTTTGAAAACCTGTCCCTAGAAATAATGGGTGCTCCCACTGCAGAGAATTGCAACGTTTAGAAAACACACCTTCATCAGGTCTGAAAAAGGCAAAATTTCTAGCTGGAAAATTAAAAGAAAAATGATAAAGCAAAGAATAAAGAAATGAATTTGCCTTTGTACACTTTTTTTTCTTCTTTTTTTAAAGGCACCTTTTTAAACGAAAGAAGAAACTGATGACCTGCTGGGAGCTGCGTGGCTCTTGCTGGCCTCTCCAGACTTGTGAAGGTGTATGTGCAGGGGACACTTCCCTGCCTGCCCTGTGTCAGCAAAACTTAAATGAAGAGAGGCTGCTTGTGCTACCTGTTTCTGCTGAACTGGCAGAAGTTTCAGCAATTAGTAATTTCTTTCTTTTGGATGATTTATACAACAGCTGTTATTTATCTATCCCACTCATTAAGCAGGAGACTTTGGATGGAATATGCTGTTTAAAACCATTGCCAAAATAAGAATCGTACAGAGTATTTAATACCTGGTGTTGCATGAGTAATAGCACTGAACTAGGGATGTGTAGAATGCTCCCTGTAGCTCTTCTGGTCCATTAAAAATCATTTACAATTCTCTAATAAGACGTATTTACTTGCAATTTTAATTTGGTAATTTATAGAGGAATTCATAACTCTGACACATTTTAAGATTGTAATAAGCTTAATTTTTGACACTGCTTCTTTTACAGTCCTTAAAATAAGTAGCTCACTGGCAAAAATCATGTACCTGTGCTTGCTAAGAGACACATTTTTGTAGTTTTGAGGAAGACGCTTCTAGATGTGATCTTGAGGTGCAAAAAAAAGATGCTTCATTCACTGTAAAGTTTTTAGCTTTACATGTGGTATGTTTCAAATTTATCAAAAGAATAAATTAATAAAGGTTTAAGGGAATAGCTTCAGCTAACATTAAATATTTTGCCTGTCCTGTTTAAGTATTTTCCTCTTTCCCTCCAAACCTTTCAAAAAATATTTTGTATTTAGAGAGTACAAGAAAATTACTTCATAAAATGGCTATGACAATTATGGAATTAGGCTATACACATTTGTATTATTTTAGATGCTTCAATCCCCTGTTACTTAGGCAGGTATCCCATCCTCAAAAGAGTGTACGTTATCCAAGTTTTACAGATTGGTAAGGCAAATGGTGGTTTCTCAGTGTTGCACAAGGAACTGGTAGCTGAGAGGGAATTGACTTCAGGTTTCTTGAAGCCTGAGCTTAATGCTGTTCTTCCTGCCATGGTAGCGAGAGCAAATTTAATAAATCTTGCCAAGACTAGAGAGGCAGGGTAGAGTTGTTCTATTTATATAAAGTTCAGAGAAGTAGAGAATGTCAGGGTTCAGCCCTCCTCTAGTGTTGGGAATTTTACGAAATCGTTCAGAGTTCTGGCTGGTTTTGGCATTTCTCGTGTTGATCAGAGCTGGGTCCTTTCCAGGCGTATCTGGGAGCAGTTGAGTGATATTGTGTAGCCTCTTTTTCTTCATTCTTTCCTTGAGAATATTTGAAATAAATCTAGTGTTACAGAACAAAGGGTGAGGATATGGAAGAGTTTGGAGCCTGTCAATGTGTAAAATTCCTGTCACTGCTAATTTTGGCATGGTTTTGTCTAAGCAGCACAAAAAGATTTGCATGTAGTTGATTTAAACACATGGAAAAAAATTCAGAAATTTGGGACTTGGCACTGGTACAGAGATCCGTGTTGGTTCAAAGATCTTAATCTTCATCTTAACAAAATGTTGGATTTTGCTTTCATTTACACTAGCGTAAATTGTAAGTTGTTGATTTATTCCATATGCTAGCATGACTGAGAGCAGAAGTTGCTTCATTAGTTTTGTCTGAGTACAAAGGTTGAGTACCCAGGTAACTGAGTCATTGTACTTAAAGTAAATTATTCCCTGTATTATATTCTCCTTCCAAGAAAAAACCTTGCAAGAGGTTTTTCTTGTTTCTTTGTTTATAAGAGTTGTAATAATTTGCAGCCAGCCTTGGCTGCCTGTAGCCAGCCTCTCTGTGGGAGCTGTGTGCCACTGCCTGTGGCTTAGCTGGGGAACCGATGCCCAAGCGAGTGTTTCGGATGTCTGTACTTTGGCCCAGTTCCCTCTTTGTTTTTGCTGTCACTTTTTCTCTTTGTTTATGCCAGAACTTTCCTCTGTGTTGGGTATTGCCTCTTTTGTCTCTAGGAAGGGTTACCCCAAGGCACCTCCTTGCAAGCTGGTACCATGTGTGGTGTGTGCCAAGTACTGAACAAGCCATGGAGAGACTTGGGTGCAAGGAACAAAGCAGGTCTGCAGTTGCTCTGCCCCTTCCTATCTGTCTGGTCACTTACAAGTTCGTAAGAGCAAATCCTGACTTTTGCATCGATTTTTGGATTTATCCCTGTGTATGTAAATAAAGGTAGTTACCTACTGAGGAAAGTGGATTCTTATAGTATGTTTCTATTCCTTTTTATAGTAGCCCATCTTAGCACTTTCCTTGCTTTTGTCACCCAGAAATTTTTGAATGGGTTATATGTATAAATGTATTTAAGCACCAGTGTACTCCCTAGATACTTGGAGGCCAGAATGAGAAATGCAGTTGTGGTGCACTACTACCTGTTTGTCTAGGTTTGGAAAATTACACTCTTTTCATCTTCCAGAAGATTGTATAGCTAGAACAGCATAGGTAGCTTGACCAATACCGTACAGGAAAAGAGCAAGTATATCTGTTTCATTGGCTTTCTTTTTTCTTCTGGATGACGAGGAGCACTTCTTCTCTTGTTTAGGCCTGAAATGAGCAGGTTAGGTGCAGGGGGGAAGATGCATTTCATATCTAGCTGTCCTTTTGCTGATCCAGTCTTCAAGAATTACATTATAGTGTCCTCCTTTAGCAGAGAACTTGCTGAGAAAAGAAAGTTCTCTGCGGGATGAAGGTGTATGTCTGTAACTGGTTAGAAATAATTCAGGAGAAAGATGCGAAGAACCCTTTCAACTGCTTGTCAGGTACAAAGGTTTTATTGTTGTAGAGTGTTAAATGTGCATGTCAAAGATTATAAAAAGATCTCATGATATTTGGGTTAAATAGTGCATATGAAGTGGGGAACAGTTTTACCAATGGATGAAATTTGGGTGTATAGCCAACTGTGCAACACAAGAGCAAATATAACAGTCTCTTTGCAGGAACTGTGGGATGCTACTATTTAGGTGGATTTAGTTAGGCTATTGGCATGACTGAAGTGCTTCCAGAGCATCTATTGCAATAGGATATTATGCTAATTGCTACTAAAACTTTGTGTTTAAGAATCAAAATTATTTGAAGAATTGCAGGCAAAATACTTGTGCTGGAAAATTTCCAGGCTGACCAGTTCTGCATTTGTGATCACACATCTCAAGCAACAGATGAGTGCTCTCTCTTCAGGCTTGCTATAAATTCATAAGGACTAGCAAGAAATAGAACATTTACACCCAACATCCTTTTTTTCACTTTTTTAATTTTACCTAATGAAATGTCTTTACCAAGAAAGTAATATGCCTTTGCATTCACTGTTTATGCCTGTTCAATATACTTTAGTCTGATATACTGAAATTAGTAGGAAAATAATACACTTTGAATACTATTTCAGTCTTCCTGCATTAGCTGTGGTCTGGCGTCTCAGATAACTTTTAAATCTCTTAATGATACTTTTGAATGCCATAAATACTTAATCAGTGCTTTATTATTAATAAAAGTATTGATGTGTTAACCATCTGTATTTATAGGCATTATTGTAGGCAGTGGTTTTCCTCCTAGTTCTATAATAATTTTTGTGTTTTTCAAGTGTTTTTAGTCCTTAGTTAAAACCTTTTAAATTAACCCCTTTAATAACTTATTATAGAAATAATGTTTGTGTGACAGTGTAAAGCACCTGCCAGGCTCCTTTCTAGCACATGGGAAAGGAAGAAAGTGCACAAAGGAAGAAAGTGCACCTCAGCTTTTTCATGAAAGGGTAAGAAAGGAAAACGCAAATGAAATTAAGCCAAGAAAATTTGAAAGTAAGCATTGACAACAGTTCTGCAACTGATGCCTATAAACTTATGCAATTACATCCCAAGAAAAGTGCTATAGTTTGTGCTATTTGTTTCCTTTCAAATCAAGCAGCAGGGAAGACAGATCTTCACTCCAGGAAACAAGCTGCAGTTTAACTGTGTGGCTTCTTACATTCATCATTTTCTTTTAAGTCCTGACAGTGTACCTTTGCTGTGTATGATACAGCATGAATTTGACAGTAGAAAGAGATGATAAGATTTAGAAAATCTTTTTTTTCCCAACCCATAAAGGTTTTTATTTCCTTCAGGGGAATAACTTGTTTCCTTCAGCATAATTCTGTTTATGTCTTTGACACATCTGTTCCTTTTGCCTTTAAGGTGCTTCTACAAGATAAATTGTATCATAGTCACGGAGTGCCAGGGCTAGATGCTGCCACCAGCTGGATGTGAGTGGTGGCCAGGACAAGCAGTCTGGATGAATAACTGCTGTCTTGCCTTTCAGCCTGATGTGCACATGCTGTGTAATGCTAATGTCAAAGGAGGTCTCCCTGCCTCTTAAATCCTTACCTGTAAGTCTGTTGGGATGGAGGCATTGATGTTGCATCTTTCACTTTACAAGCTTAGTCTAGTAAAATTGTAGCTTAAACTAGAGATCATGGAATGAACCTGTTTGGCTGGGGGAGCAGCCCAGCCTAACAACCCTATTTACCAGGGTAAGTATGGAAACTCCATTTTCATTAAAAGTAGTGCTCTTGAAATAGTATTTCCATTTATGAGAATTCAAGTCCTTTTCCATCTGTGTGCTATTCTAAGGGCTGATAAAGAAGCCCTTACCTGTAAAGACTGAGTGGATATATTTACATAACATTTTTGGTATGCAGAAGAGAAAATGAGGGTAGCCACAGTGAGCTGAAAAATTGGTGCTGAGGAGCGTACAGGTCAGTCATGATTGCTATGAATGAGAGTTAGGTAGTTGACTGAAGTGCTTTTCAGGAAAAAAATGCTTGATATTCAATGGGTTTTTCCCTGTAAAAAAAGATAAGAAAAACGGCTGTCTTTAAAGATTTCTACAATCTCCTGTTGTATCTTGGAGGAATTTAGACACAGATTACCTTAGCATATGTAGTTGTCATTGAAAAGCTATCAATAGGAAAATATTGTGATTTTTAATTAAAAACTATTTTTCTGATTATGGCCATTTGGCAATACACTGTGAGTGAATAATTGAAGAGTACAGAAATAAGTGTATGTTGTGGGTTTAAGTGAGAAGTTTTGTAACATTATGACTAGGTTTTAATTCATGTGATCTTACAAGCTGAAGTGTAACTAAGTGCGTCTTCTGTTGGAAAAAGATACTCACCTGTTTCTCAACTTGGATGGCTGAAGGAAGTGAAGTTTTTCCAAAGCCCTGAATAAACATCTGCCCTGACTGTGCAAGTATTTGATGAAGCAAAGCCAACTAAGATGTGAATAACAATGCCTCATTAGCTATCGTTTGTTTCAGTTCAGTTTTGTCATTGCAGTCTGTTTCAGTTCACCAGTTAGCATGCCAGTGGCCTTTTACTGCATTTCAATTTTTTCAGGGAATCAGCTATTATGAGGTCTCAGACCAGATGGCAAGAAACTTGGAGCCTGATTCTCCTTAAATAAGGAGAAACAAGAAATAGTAGTGTTCATATAGAATAAAATTGTTTCAGAGGCAGCAGAATGTAACCCATAGTGTTTTCTCTATTCCCCAGAAAGTTTACAGAGTCAGACTTTCAAATTATTCAATTTGCATTACATTTACATGCCTTTTAAATTTCTAAGCAATCTCAGCCTTTGAATGCTTCAGTTAGTGTTCTGAGACAAATCTTACCCTAGTGCAACTCCATTGAAGTTGGTAGACTTAAACTCGGAATAAAATTGGCTCCTAAATTTTAATTTGTTCTAATCTTTCTAGCTCAATGTAAAACAAATTCCCACAGAACTGATATGGGATTTATATTTTCTTTTAAAATTAACTTGAATTGTAATCTAATCTGGATTTTAACTGTATTGGTTTTATCTTGTCTTCTGCTTTTTATTCTATTTCTTTGTCTAGTGGTATTTGTCCTAATTATAATTAGGCTTTATTTGATTTCTTTGAAGGCAAAGAGCTTCAAAAGCCATAATTAAGCTGTGCAGCATCCTTTGGAATGATGAAAGTGCTGTCAAAACCTTTGGGAGTGATCAGTGTATCTGGTCAAAACAAAGATGGATTTTTTTCTGTGTTTTAAGATCTTGGAACTTTAATTGTTATCTCAAAGTGGGAGCTACTAATCCAGATATGAATTAGTAATGAATGCAGTAAAAATACTCTCTATGAATTATTTTTGCAAAATCATAATATATTTTTTTCCTTTTGAGTGTGTAAACTGGTGAGAGATTAACCAGTTAATTGTGTTTACAGCATCTTGAGGTTGATTCCTGTGAAGTGTGGAGCAGCTGTGGTGAGGGAAGCTCCTACAGTGTCTTGGTATTGTGAGATGCCCAACCATAGAGACAGGCAAAACTTGCGTACCCCACCTGAGTTACAGCCAGTGCAGCACATCTGGGTAATTTTTTGTGAATGCTCAGTAAATCCCTCATGTCAGAGAGAAGGTTATTGTTTGGTTGTTGAGAAGTGTACAGGGAAAATAGGCAGTCTCATCCCACTCAGAGCTTCCCTAATGAACTCTTCTCTTGAAGAGCTTCTGTTGACCTGAACTTATTTACCCTATGTATTTTTTGTTTTTTCATTTTACTTACAGAATGTAAAATAAACTGTCTGGCCAATAACCTTGCTGTTTAAGAGTGACTTGGAAGATCATGGATATGTTATGTTGGCACTCGAGTCAGCAGTTGTCTTGCTGTACATATGTCAGAACGACTGAGGCTTTGGCAGGCAACCAAAAGCCATTTGTAACATATTTCTTCCCAGAATTCTGCTGTAGCAAGAAAGGGTTGGTAGACTTTAATTGCCAGACTCCCAGTTTGTGAAATACATCTTCAGTGTCTCTTGACTTTGGCCTTTCATAGTAATTTTTCTTCAGCTTGATCTTCAAAACTCAACTATTGGTGACTTAATTAAATGATAAAGGGATGAAGCAACACTGAAAGACTTATTGAGAACAAGGCTACTGAAGCCTTGAGTGGGTCTGCCCTGAGAAGTGTGTAAAGAGAGCTTATGCATGCCATAGCCACCTCTCCATCAGAGCAGCTGGCAGTTCTCTGCACGGTAGAGGGAACACAGGCAGAGAGTTTTTTGCAGTGGGTTTCACCAGAAAACAAGTATTCTTGCTTGTGCATGCATATAGAGGTTTTAACAGTCTGTTTTGACCTACAGTGGAAGGAGGCAGAGGCATACAGAAATATTTATCAAAAGCTCTTGGATGGAGAAGCACTTGATGCAGAGCAAGCATCAAGTAAGAACCTGGCTCCTCCCACAGTCCGTGTAAGTCGGAGTCAGAGCCTCTAACCTGTTCTGGAAGAATTCACCTTACAAAAGTAATAGTTGGGAAAATTTTCCCCAAAATTAAATGGTCCCAGCAAAATGTCCTTAGAAAATAAATATTCTGCCCCTGCTTTTAAACGGCAGTAAGATTAACTTCAAATGAACTCAGAAATAAAAAAGACAATTTAAAGTGTTATCAAATTCCATTTGAATTACAAAATGGCACAGGAGGAAGTAATTTTATTGTTCTAAGCCAAAACATTCAAAAGGTTAGGGTTAAAAAGACAAACTTGTGATTTTTTGAATACTTGTGTCTATGTGGTCTGATACTGCACTTAATTACAGAGTCACATAAACACTTCTTTTGGAATTGACTCATTTCATTGAAAAGAATTTAGAGTGTTCAGTTAATTGGTGTACATTGTTTTTTTTCATCCTCTTTGAACATATTGTTGAAGGATTGAAGATACTATATGTTTCAGTTATCTGCTCTGAAGGCCATGTCGTTCATTTCTTCCAGGTGCTTTTATATACTGTGCAGTTAGAATTTGGGATGATTTAGCAAAAACACAGTTATGAGATAAATGGGGCTGTTTTGGTGCTTGAACAAAGGAAACCATGGCATGGATATGAAAATGGAAGTGTTCTGGAGAAAAATCATAAACGAGCTGAACTGTTTCAATTAAAAGTTACCTACAAAAGTCCTGTGGCAGGAAGATGACTCTTTGGAGGGAAACTTCCCATGGCAGTGTTTGGTAAAATTAAAAGGGGCTGAAATAAGCTCACATAGAGGAAGCATCATTCCCAATACTAAACAGTGTTATAGCCCTGCCTTCTAACAGCAGCAGACCTGAATGTTGATGCTTTTAACATACACCATATTTCACTCAGCATTTTCTTCCCTAACTATTTTATCTGTATATTTTGCCCAAGGAAAAGTTAGAGTAATATAGGAATTATATTTAAGAAAAGCAAGCAACTAACCAACCCAAAAATCAATGTGGATGTATGGCAGAGATGACTCATGAATAATATATGTCAGCTTATGTAATACACAATGGAGACACTTTGAGGCCGTCTTTAACAGCATATCTTCACAATAAGAGTCTGGTGAGTGATCAGTGTTGTACGCTGTGTTGTACTAAGCTTTTAACATGGAGACGGGACAGAAGTTGATAGCATGGTTATGCCATGCTGTTTTCAATATCTGTTGTATTTTGCTTCAAATCACATCAGACCTGTTGCCATGATGTTTTTTGTGCTTTTTCAGCTTTGCGGACCAGGGCTACAAAAAATCTTGATTCTGTTGGCTGAATTAAACATGTAATATGCAAAAAAGCTAAACTAGTCCTAACAACTACATCAAAACCTTTAACTTTCCTAGTCTTTTATGGTGGTGAGATAAACATGGTGAAGGGTCCAAGCAGATACCATTTGATCTGTGATCCCATTTCTTAAACTCTGACAAATTTCTTCACAAAAAATGCAAGAGGACTGGTACTGGAAAAGATATCTTAGTGTTGTCCCATGTCCCAGAATAGTTTTGGATGTTGCTGGAGATGTTCTTGTCAAAGGTGTTTACACGGCAAAGCTCAAGAATAAATGCTTCAGTTCTTCCCCCCAAGAACAGGGGCTGTTTACCATGGTGCCACATGGTAACATTAGGGCCTCAGTTGGGTGAACCATTAGGACTGCAGTTCATTTTCTTCTGATTTACAAAGACTTGCAGTGGTTTGTTTCATTAAGATCTATGGGGTAAAGGGTGTAAGCTGTTGGAATTAGCCCACATGGGCATATGTAAGTGACTTCCTGATGGTTTACAAGGGAGTCTGTGGCAGAGCAGGAGGTTGAATTTAGGCTGAGGAAAAGGCGAGAGTCCTGCCCAACCTAGTTTTACTCAGACTAATCTGTACAGCTGGAGGAGACTTCCTCCTAGGTGTTTATTTTTGATTGCCAGTAGTAGAGGAATGCTAAAAATTAGAGCACACCCCCTAACAGAATCTCTTCAATCATTCAGTGTCTCTATGGCATGTGGCGTTTCTGACTCACCAGAGTCATTAGGAAGATGCTTTTTCGGAAAGTAGTTGAGCCTTTTTCCTGAGCAGCTGAATAAACTGCTTTCTTGAGGCAAATATTGTTGTACTGTGGATGGAAATCTTTATTGCAGTTTAGTCTGGGGCTAAGAGATATTTCTTGCCTTCCTTTCCTCTTCCCCTTACACCATCTGCTCCAATTCAGCCTCTTACTAAAAGGCTTCAATATAACAAAAGATGTGAGATAAGTTGTCCTTGGAAGCTGGAATGTGTATGAGAGCAGAAGTAACTTTTTGCATTTGGTCAGCATGTAGCAGACTACGTTTGCAAATCAATAATGAAAGGGCAAGGTGTTTCAAACACCCTGAAAATCTGATTCCTGCCAATAACCTATTTTTCCTCTATTTAAAAGAGGTATTAGTTAGTGGTCATTCTTCCTTTTTGATACAAGTACTTATTCATTGTTTCTTCATGCAGTCCTTCTGTGGATTTGATGAACACAGAAAGGAATATGGGAGAGCATAGTTTAGCAACTGTTGGTACAAGAGGGTACAGGGCTGCTGGGGAAGTATTAAGCAGCAGAATCAAATGCCTTTGGCAGTCCTTCACACCCAGTGTATTCTGAATATACCATTCAGCCTGTCTCCAGCCAGCTTATTTGTCTCAAACACTTATCCTGACAACCAAAGCCACCTCCTTGCATACGTCATGATCTGTAGAAGTGGATGGAGCAAGCAGCCTACTAGATTTGGTGCTGTCTTTTACTCATAGTGAACTTCAATTTCAGCAGTTTTGATCCCTTGAGGTTGAAGATGGGTCTGAGTCTTCAGAGTTGGAAATGAATATCAACTCACTTTCCTGGAACAGTTGGAACATCATTGAATAGGATGTCTCTTATTTCTCCAGAGACCCATATGCCTTAGAGCTCTATCTTCTCAATTAAACCACAGCCCCTCTCTTTTTCAATTTTCTGTCATTAGTGAAAGGTGATATTTTTTGTACTTGTTACCATTTCTTCAGGGTTTTTTCTTTCTTCCTTTCTTTTTCTGTATTCCTAGTGGAATTTGACTGTGTTAACTTGTTTGCAGGTATCTGGGTGAAGATTTTCCAAGATTGGAAGGAAGATTGTTTTTAAATCATTGCAAATTACCTGTTTTCCAGTTCATTCTATGAATGAGATTGTACTGGAGAAGAAGAGAAAAATCCAGAATACAATAGTATGGGAAGTGGTGAAGATTCCCACACCTATTTTATTAGTTAGTGCCAAAGTAACCCCTATGAACTACTTGATTTCCTTTACTCAGAAAAGGGAGAGTACAAAATTGTTGGCAAAAGGGGCTCCAGGCGTGGAACTGCCAAAGTCCCTTCTGCAAGGAAGATATATTTGTCCCTTGTTTTTGGTATTGCATCTCAGCAGTCTTCAATAGCACAATGTGGGTTTGTGTTCTTTTCACTATTCTTGTTAGGCTTTTCCTATACTACAGAAAAATACGGATTTATTGCTCATATTTTTGGTTACTCTTTCCAATTGATTTTCAAACTAGCAAATTTTGACTAGGTTACTTTTTTGAGCATTAGTGTCATTATTTAGCCAAAAAAACCCCAACAAATGGACACAGTGTGTAGTCGCTGTTCATAACTCACCCCAATCCATGGTCTTCAAGGTGGGTGGTGTCTGCTCATTGTGTTCAAAAGTCAGTGTCAGATACCGCCTCTGTAGTTACACACTTGTCTGCATTGGTGTGGCAGGGAGTAGATGTTTTGATTGGCAGACTGTATTTGAGGGTTTTCCTTGCAGAGGTTTTCACAGCTCCCTCCCCCAAAGAGTCTTTTGCAAATGTTCTGCTGATGTTCAAGTTTGCCTTGTGTTCCTTCACAGGGATGTAGGAGTGATTGCCAAAGAGCTGTGCAGAAGTAGGATGATTGCAAATGACAGCAAATCTGTAACAACAGAGGAACAGAGACAGAAATGGGAATTACTCTGTGACTGCTGAGAGGACTTGAGAGGAAGCAGGGCTCATTAAAGTCTGAAAACTGCTCACTGCAGTTTCAATATTTCAGGAACCCCAATAATGTCGATTATTTCTTTTTTTTCTTATTCTGGGGTAAATAGGAACACCTGTAGCTCCAACTGCAGAATGATGAACTACTCACACAAATAATAAAAAATGCACACCAGATAAAAGCAATTCAAAACAGCTGTCTTACCTTCTTGAATGAGTCTCACTTGTCCAGGATTACTTGCACTAAATAAGGGACAGGTAAAGCAGGATAGCAAAAATATTGATGAAGTTACTTGCTCAATGGGTTAGAAAAAAGAGGGTGAAGTGGAGAACCAAACATGAAACTGAAAGGGAGGACATAAAATTCTACAATATATATTTTTTTATTTAATAAAATAGTATTTGAAAAATACTTCTGTAGGAATGGGCAAATCTTTGAGCTGTTGAAAGGATCAGACAAGTAGTTTCTGAATTTGTATTATGGCTATCAAATCCAGCAATGTCATGACCATACCAGTCAGTGAGGGAATTTATATTATTATATTTACAGAGCTTCAGTAAAGATAAAATATTGATAATCTACATATATAAAAGCCATATTATTTGAAAGCTTTTAATTTAATTTCTTTATTTTGTTATGAGGCAGAATGCAAATATGAATTTTATGGAGAAGGAGATGAGTTGAAGTCAAAACAGGTTCCAGCCAGGTAGATCAGGGATGGGAACATACTGTGCTGAATTGTGCTGTGCCCACACAGTGCTGCCAACGTATATGAGTCATGAGTACCAATGCCACTTCCATTTATAGGTTCCTTAGGAACAGTGGCAGCTATACATGCCATTGAATGGCAATTTTTTTAAGAAGTTTGGACTGAAAATGTTGAGCTCCACAGAACTGATTAAATCAACACAAGATGTCCAAAGTAATTCCCCTCTGAGAAATTACTGAAGTTGTCAAATACAGCTCTATGGAAGTTCCAAAGCTTCAGTAATTGCTTTTGTCCCCAGAGGACTCAAGCCATCAGAAATGTTCATATAAGACATTAACAATGAAATATTATGTCTTAGAATATCAACATTTTGAAATATAAACTTCTGGAAACAAAAGGTTTGATTTTTATTTTCCTAAGGGAACATTCTAAAATAACAGCAAATTGAATCATATTCACAATCTGAAAATTTGCAGGCTAAAAAGTTGCCAAGTTACAGTTACTCCATCTATTAAGGTGGTCATAGACTAGGGAACCTTGAACTGTCTGTATATGCTCTATGTGGAGTGAGTCGTATAAGCTGTGAATAACCATGTAGTGTTACACACTTTCAGAGATTGAGAACACCATATGTAATGTGCATATATTAACTTAATACTCATGCACATAATTTATATATATGGATATATTTTAAATAAATTAATTTACATTTCCACACACCAAGTATTTATTGAGAAACTAAAGATCCAAAGGAATAGGAGTTCCAGCTTCCTCTTCCATTATCTTATAGAAAGAACGGTTTTCATGGCCTACATAATCCAAGTTGAAAAATATCCACTGTAGATGAGGCTTTTATGTCTGAAGTAATCATTCTCTATTGGGATATTTGTAGCTTCTGTTGTTTCCATTTAAAAGAATATTCTTCTTATTCTTCATTCCACAGTAAAAAAGAATTTAGGGAATGCTACTGTTCATATGTGTATACCCATGTGTATGCATATCTGTATGTATATTTTTACAGTTATAGCTACATCTAGGATAGTCTCTCAACTTCTCAACAGAGGAAGTTTCTGGCACCCAGATGAGAGCACCTACCCTGGCAGAGCACACACACAATGTCACATACTTAAGTCCTATGAATGTAGTTCAGGTTGAGAACTTGAAATTGTCACTTGTGTTCTATATGAATGTCTTAACCTTGAGGCTATTTTTGGGATGTTATGATTTTGGTCTCTCTTGTGAAAATAGTTCTGCTTTATGTAAGTAATTAAAATACTAATTGAATCTGGATCTGTCACAACTTGAGATGAGTCCCATAACCAGTGGGCTTAGAAAAACAGCCTAGTTAGCCCTGTGAATGTGTAATTAGTTATACAAGATGAGGTTACTCCAGTAGAATAATTGAGAGCAGCTCACCTGAGAATAGCAGAGAAGCTGGTAATTAGTGCACTCACCTAGTCTGTAGGAGATCCACTCATTCCTGGTATGACTTCGCCTTTACTGGGATTTGAAGTATGGCATCTCAGATTTCCACTGGGGCTGTGACTGGTTGGATTATGGATTATTTCAGAGAAAACTTGTCTAGATTTTCATAAGAATTTTTAGCTGGTTTGGAGTTTCTCTGCATGAAGAAATGAGAAAAAGAGGTCCCTAAATTTTTTTTCAGCAGAAGAATTTCTTCTTGCATAGCTCTGTTAAGGATAACAGCACAAGAAATTCAAGAATTTAAAAAAAAAAATCAGTAATGATTCCTGAAATTGTTAATTTGTTAATATTATGTTTTGCAATAACACATAATAAAAGTCACTCCTGTTGCTGATAGGAAAAGTAGACAATGGGAAACATTATGTTTGCACTGGCCTGTGTTTGTGTCTTGACTTCTCCTAGAGTTTACATGTTTTTCTTTCTCCTGACATCAGAGTTATGGAAAAGCCTTAGCACTGTGTTTATAATAGATTTTGCATACCTAACAGCAGTTCCTTTGGGAAAACAAAACTCAAATATCTAGGAAATGTTGCAACCTATCTTGCCTTTCATAGGATATGACAAGCTTCCTCCTTGCACAGTACGTGGTGTCTGCCTGCAAGCCTGCTGGCACTCTCTGCAGACAGGTCCCAGACGCTTGTGATGCAGGCTGTTCCCTTCCAGATGTTCTCTGCCCACCAGGATGGATCAGTGAAGAGTATTGGCGAGACATCGTGGAGTAGCTCGTGACTGTATTTGTTCTTTGGAATGAATGGAGAACTCCTCTCCAAAATAGACTGGGACTGTGTACAACACACCCAGTAACAACCGGAGCTCCAAAACGTATTAACTCCTTACAGTATTTGAAGAACACAGCCTCACAGAAAATCTTTTTGCCCTCTCTAAAGACGTACTGTTTGCACAATTGAACAACATGTTGTGCCTTATAAATAAGAGGATAAGTGCTCCTGCAGTTAATTGCTGATGTGGGAATTTAGTAGATTATGTACTCCTACTCATGTGAAATTACTCTTTGGCGGTCCAGTACTTTAAATTGCTGAATGTTTCTATAAAGCTGATCTGTTCTGTTACCTTTGGTTGTCTACAAGTAGTTTGGCTTCATAATTTTTATGGGGGAATGGATATGTTGAGGCTGATTTAAGTTTTTCTCATAATGTGTTGCATATTAAATCTGCAAGTTAAAATGGTTGCTGTCCTTAACTGCAAACTCTCTTGGCTCTACAGCTTCCTCATTATTTTTTTTTTACTGAAAATTCCATTGTGTTGCCTGGCACCAGTGAATCATCCCAAAATGTGCTCTATTTCTCTCACCTAAGCAAATCTGTGATGCTGTGCCAGACTTGACTGGAGCAGCCTTCTGACTACAACAGAGAAATAGTAGATGGTTCCTTCTGCAACAGCCCCCTAGTACTTCTTGGCAATAGATTTCCTTCTGGCATTCGGAGACAAACATTACTGAAGAATCCTTGTTCGGCTTAACTGCTCTATCTGATGTTCAATAATGGAAAGCACTAAAGTAATGCCTAGATCCACTAGATTGATGTTCAGTGGTAAGGTTAACTATTATTTTCACTGTAACTCTGAGCTGTCTCATGCTTGTGTGTCAGTGTCCTCATTGGAGATGTTTTGAAGTTTTGGATGCAAGTTGTTTCTACTTTTGCACCTTTGGGCCAGTCAATCAGGAGATCAAGCAGATTCTTCACTGTCATGGGCCCATAATTTTCTCTTGATGTCAATTAACTGGAGAGGCACTTTTCATTCTGTGTTGCTGTTCTAGCTCTCCTTTGCACCTTCATTCATACTTCAGGTTGTCACTTGACATTCTTGAAGCATGTGCTAATATCATCTGTCACTTCCTCCATGTTAAGCTTTAATATTTTAAGTCCATGTGCTCAGCTTATGACACCTGACACTGTATTTCTGTCCAAGGAATTCTGGAGTTCTCCCATGGGGTTGTTAAAATAAGTCCATCTTTTGGGCAGTTGTAGTGCTCTGTGATTCTGCACTGGGCAGGGAGAACAGATCTAATAACATGACTGAAAATTTTGTATTTAATATCAGTTTTGATTCATGCTTCTTCTTTTATCCCCCTCCTCAGACTTTTACAAATTTATAAAAGCCTCCTTCTGACCTTGGTTTCCATTACTTGCATTGTGGGAGAGTTTAATCAACATTGTCATCATCTAGTCTTCTTCCTAGAAGGTAAAATGATACTAATTTCTTGATATTCCTTTATCTGCTGTGTAGCTGGTTTGAAATAATTAATAGGCATGGGTTTTGGCTTCCCTGTCAGTAAAGTGACCAATACATTTTGCTGTGTCTGGTAGTAACTGTTCTCTTTCTTCCACCTGGGAAATGAAATGAAAATCAGCCAAATGTACCTTTTGTTCATGAAACTTCTCAGTTGCCCGCTGCAGCTAATTTTGTTGCATCCCAGTCATGACCAGTATTAACAATAACAGGGATGTTATACATTCTGGTCTTATTGCAGTTATGATTGCAAACAACTGGACTTTCTGACAGCACAATTGCTATCACAAGCTTTTTGAATATCTCTGATATTTCTGTGAATGGTGCTTGTCGCTTTACATTAGCTGTATAAAATGAGAACAGCCACTTAACACTGCTGGTTTAAAATCTGCTTGGCGCTTTCTGGTCCAGAAACATGCTTGTTTCTTGACAGGTTGCAGAAGGAAATTGCTCTTGATTTTTATTTCCCCTTCTCTCTGGTGTGGAGAATAATACAGGGTTTTCCTAGATGTCGAGACTGACAATGCTACCATTATCTGAAATGCTTGCTCTGAGTCTTTCTTCTGTTCCATTGGTGTCTTTTGTACTTTCTATATTCTTAAAAGCATGAGATGACTAAACCTTTATTTGCCCCTTCTTTAGCAAATGCTCTCTAGCCAATTTTTCCTTTCTGTATTTAGTCACTTTTGTAATTTCTGACACTTTGAAATTTTTAAATCAATGTCAGACTGCCAGAAGATCTATATTGCCAAATCTTGTCCATCATTTACACTTGCTCAATTAAAGACAATGTAAGCATATTTTGATTGTTACTTTTTCCTTGTACTTGTTATTTATTGAGAATTTTTCTGATTGTGTGTTGGGCAGGACTGCTGATTTAAAAAACATCTATTGGCTGTTTAGTCTACTTTAGGACTCATTTGCCCTTTTAACCTATTCCTCTCTAGATGTTTTGTCACTTGTTGTTTTTTTTTTTTCTTCCTGAATTCTTATAATCTAGTCTTTTGGTTTATTGTTCTCACTGCTACTAAAGTAACATCAGAAATGTATTCCTTTCTTTTCCATCTAATTCTATTTGGAAGTCTTTCTGCTTTTCTACGTGCTCTGTGGAATAATTGTAGTTCTCACAAGGTGCCTAAGTCTTCAAGGTAGTTTTTACATTTCAGGCTTTCAGTTATGAACTGTAAACTTGAAGTCATTTTTTGAGATTCTCATCTTAGATTTTCACTTCAGCCATATAAAGGTTGTGGTTCCATCCTGTATTTGCTTGTCTATGTGTGTAAATATTTGCTGAAGGCTTGTCAAATTTACTTTAAATGAAGTAACATATATATATATAAAGTTGTACATTACTTTCTATTTTCCTGCAAGAAAATAGGGATAGGTTTGTGGATTTTCCATGTGGAAGCCACATAATTTTCTGTGAGAAAAATATTTTGATAACCAAATTAAAGGCAGCTTGAACTATCTGTACCACCTTGGAGGTACAGCTTTGTTGTCATAAGGTAAATAGACTTCAGTGTTGATGATGGTTAAATGCATTTCATCTATTTTATAAAGTGAATTCTTGAAGTATTCCACTGATGAGCATTTGGAAGCAAAATCTGTTTCTTCAGATTTTGTTCTGGAAAGATTTTTTGTGCTGGAAAGATTTCGTTCATGCTGTGTAACTGAATGGCAGTTTAAACTGTTGTGCCAGGGTGTGTGTTCATATTGCAGTTCTCATATGCCATTAAAAAATGTGGTTAGTTCCTTGCTTTTTCTGGCAGCATTACCAGTGATTTAAGATGTGTAATATCACATTAAGGCAACTGACTTCTGTTCCGCCCTGATACCGAGTATCCAATTTCTCTGCAAAGGATTTGTTAGGATAGACAGTCCTGTTTTAACAACAAGACAAGGTCGAAGAATTCTTATGCTCCAGGACCCTTAAGGTCTGTGCAAGGATGCTTAGTTATTTTAGAGAGAGACCTATTTTGAAAATCAATTAACTGCTGTCACCTCAACTCACCAACCTACCAGTGCTCCCTCTAGTTCACTGCCTGAGAAAAAAATAGTAAAAAGGAACAGTGTCTCTACTGGAAAATTTAGTAATTTGACCCTTTCACATATGCCTCTCCATCACACCTGAGCCCTGCTTCATTACAATTTTTTTAATTTTTATTTTTTAAATACAAAAAGGGTGCCACTGTTACTAGCAAGTCACCCACAGTGGTAGTGACAATGCACAGGCCTCAAGTTCCTGCAGCCACTTGCAGTGATAGATCAGCTTAAGCCAGCTCAGAGCAATTCATTGGATTTTGGAAACAGCTGCCAGAGCTAACAAGCCTCAGCTTGCTTGTTCTGACAGTCTGGACACATATAGTGCTGAGCTGCTGTTAGCTGCGGTGAGGATGCCTTTGTATAGATAAGGCTGTATGTGGGTCAATTTTGAATACTCAAAATCCAGTTAAGACTGAGGGCTTTCAGTTTGCCCTTCAGCTACCTTGAGGGCAAAATAATCTCATTTTTGCAAAGAAAACTGTTATTATAAATGTTTGGTTTGGCATTGTCTGTGAAAGATTTTTTTATAACAAACTCTACCTTCCTCATCCTGCTTACTAGCAAAAATACACTGCAGTGCAACACTGTGCGATCTGCATACTGTTTAAAGAAAACACACTTATTTGGCACTATGAGCTCTTAAAAAAAAACAACAACAACAAAACAAAACAAACAAACAAACAAAAACAAAACAAAAAAACACAAAACCATAACCAAACAAAATTTGGTAGTACATTTTTTTTGTGGATTTTATTCAGACTTCTCAGGTGGTCACATGCAGATTCAGTACACATATTGAAGGGAGCCAATGAAAAAACATGCATATTCACTGTCTTACTGTTCCTTTTATTATTAAGAGCCCTAAACAAATAATCCTTTGCCCATTTTACTTTTGTGTTTTCTCATTACATATGCATCCTCAGTGTGGTGAATGCAAATGCTTAGCAAATGGCTATTGTAATACAGTGTACTCCAGCAATGTCCCTCTTGGCGTTTTTTAGTCTCTTGATACAGTTGGTACTCATGGTACAAGAATTTCTCCATCAGAGACAAACTTGAGCATCGAAGCCACACGAAAGCTTTGCCCTTATCTGTGGGTGAATATTATTATAATCCAGCCAGGATAAAATTGAACTTGCTCACATTAAAAAAAAAAGGCACTTAAAAATTTCTCTGGCTGTTAAAATTGCTTGTAACTGGATTCAGAAACTTGGTTTATCTAAAAACCCAAGATAGAAGAGGGGAGTTATATTTCCATTTTACTTTGTCTATAAAAATTGCCTACCACAGCCAATCAAAATGTTTTATATTCAATAAAATGTGTGACACCATCAGCATCTGCGGCACTTCCTACACTTCACTTTAGGTGAATGGAATGGCCAGTGTTAGAGTCACATGGCTGAGGTGACCCAGCCAAAGTGCTCACTGTATTGACTGAGCATTTATTTCCAGAGAGGCAATGTTTCTTAGGTGGCTCCTCTCCCTGATGCCTCTCCCCCCGCACCATCATCTTACAGTTTTTTCAGTCAAGCATGTGTACTGTTGGTATTGCTCGGATTTCACATGCTCAGATCCAGGTAATGTAAAGTTTGTGAAGAGCTTCATCCTGAATGAGGGATGAACTCTTCTCGGCCCAGTTTAGTTCAGCAAAGCTGATTCTCTGGTGCTCTGTAGCAAACAGCACAATAAAATCTTAATCCATGGTTAGGACTTCCAGGTGCCATGTGATAGAGTTAATAATATCCCAGTTTCAGGCAAGGTTAAATCTCAACTGTACAGATCACAATCTTCCTTTCCATGCTGGATGTAAATGCTAATTGAGTTCAACTGATGGTTGATGGCTAAAAGAACGAAAAACCTCTGATGAAACAAGATATTGGGAACAACTGAGAAATTAGGTGGACTGTTGATTCTAACATCCACTAGTTAATTGTGGGTTTTTCTGCAGTTAGCAGGATTATTTTTTTTTTTCCTCCTTTAATAGCATAAACTTAAGATATGAAGCTAATGCAATTATGCCTTCAGGGATAAATCATGTGAAAATCTTGCAAATCACTCCTAATGCTCCAGACAGTATTATTAGAGATTGTCCCTTGAGAGGATTATGGTTTAAAATTGTGCGTTTGGTGAAAGTTCTGCAATAGAAGAATCTTATTTAGGTTAGTATACGGATAAGAGAAGAACCACAGAGTTTTTAGAACTTGGGGTTTGATTGATATAATTTGAAATCTGGGATTGTCCATTAGAGGCTCCTTGTAAAGTTTAGTAGACAGAGTAGCAATAAGAGGATCCTCTCGTTAAGGAAGAAATGTTTGTAAAATGAGGAAAAGCAGTGAATTAAATGGTAAGTTTTCTCAGTGTAGGGAAGTTACTGCTGGGACCCTGCTGTTTATAAATAATCAAGAAAGGAGAGACAAGGAAAACAATGAATTTAGTGGTCCTGTGTCACTGGGGATAAAGAGAAGGATTGATAATGAAGAAGTGGTAGAACCTTCCAACAATGGCTGACATTGAGTACAGATAAATGTGAACTGATATAGGTGTGAAAAAATAATACTGGTTTTATGTACAAAGTGACTGGCGATGGGCTGACTATTGCTGTTGGGGGAAAAAAGACATTGAGGTTATTGCCCCAGTTCCATGAGAATGTTAGCACATGGTAGCTATGCAAAACACAACACACTACTACAAATTATTAGAGAAAAGCAGAGGAAAAAAATGTCTTTGTGCCATTGTAGAATTTGATGGTGCACCACTGTCTCAAACAGCATGTGCATCTCTGATCCTCCTACATTTCAGAAAAGGATGGCACAGAAATGGGAACAGTGCGAATCAAAACCATTAGGGTAATCAAAGATGTGGAAGAACTTCCCTTTAAGGAACAGATAATAAAAAACTTGTGTCTTAAAAAAGGAGACAACTGAGAGAAATGAGATAGAAACCTACAGAATCATGGTACTGGGACAAGGTTAGTAGAGGCTGGCCAAATTCTCTCCTAGTACAAGAGCATGGGGCTACTGGATGAAAATAGTGAGGGCCTTCTTTAGAGCAACAAAATAAGCTACTGCTTTAAGGTCTTGTATAATTAAGCTGTGGAACCTACCAAAAGCTAATAGTGTTTGTGGGTTCAAATGGGACTGTACAAACTAATGGCATACAAGAAACTGTAACTGACTATTGAATATAGACTACTTTTGGCTCGGGAATTCCCTGATCTACAGCACAGCGCAAGAAGGATATTCAGGAAATATCAGGACATTCATGTCACGTCCTCTTCTTTTTTAGGCTACTGCTACAGACTGCTGTTGGAGAAGAAATACTGGTCTGTGTGGGTCTTTGGTCTGAGCCAGTGTGCTTTGTTCCAAGTCTCATAAATCCCTTGTTTCCATCTTCAGTGTTTCTTGCTCCAGATGTAGCAGACCTCTCCAAGACTCCTAATCTATTTCTATATCTGTACATTTACCAGGGACATTTAGTACCTGGCATCATAGGACAGATTATCAAGGGTTCCTATTTTGACTGCAGCAAAAGCTTAGCAAACCTAAGATGTTCCTGTGAAAATATTAGGAGCCAACAAATGGATGTCTTTGAATGCTCAGTTCACCGGAAAACATTCAGTCAGCTCTAGTCTTCAGGAGTTTGGGAAGCTCAGCAATTTGCATCCTAATAAAGGGCAGAAAGGTAAACTAGGTAGTAACGCTGCCACCTTTGCCTGTAGGCTATCCTGGAGCTGAAGTAGAGCAGCAGTACCATGTGCCCAGCAGTTCTGTTCTCTGCCCTGTTGGGTGAACACCTGAATCAGTGCTTCATCACATGAATGGATGTTACCACATTTTAGGCAGTTTATATTCATAACAATGCCCAATAGTACAGCGGTAGAAAACCCCTGAAGTAGTAAATCTGCCTGTTCTGTACTGTTCAGAGTTACTTGGTTGTAACTATTCCATCTACTGTTTCTTTTTACTGTGAAAATCTGCACATAATATTTGGAGCATAGACTAGGTGGAAGTCTAGTCAAAAGAGAAAAACAACAGGGGTTACAGGTCAAGGAGGAAAAGAAAACATTTTTCTAGTTCACTATTTCTGGCCAGTCAAATTTTTCACAGTTCTGCAATATATAGTCAAATTATTGGCACATAGCATATCTGAAGCTGGAAGCCCTGACTGAGAGTACGTGATCTGTTGCACTGCTATTCAGGCTGCTCTCTCTAGAGACTGATGCCATATTCCTTGTGACAGATAACACCTGAAGCAACTGTCTGCATCCAGTTATTATTACTACCAAAAATCCATTGTTATTGATTAAAGCAACAGATTTGGCATTTTGAAGTACTTCTCTGAAAACAACTGTTACCTTACAGCTTGTCAGAGCTGTAAATGTGTAATCGGATAGCGGGTCATCACCTGTCTTTAGTGTGTTCTCCATCATTCATCTTGGCTCACAATGACCTTCTTGAGCAAGTTTTACAAGATTATCTTTGGTAGAGTTACTCCTGATTTGCAGGAAGGAGAACATACTTATGTATGCCCAACATACTTACTTACTTCCACCCTGGAAAACCTTTCCCGATCTTATTCATCTACAACCAGCCTTGAAAATCCAAACACTTCACAACTCCTTCGTGATGTAATCCTGTTCCAATTTTTCCTTCCTTTGTTTTTCTATCAGTGCCTGATCAGACAGAATACGGTCAGGGTGGAAAGTTACTTAAAATAACATGCTGGTCTTTATTCTTTCCCCAGTCTGGTGACCCACTGCATTGTTGCTGAATTCCCTACTTTCTGTGGGCAAATATTAACCCAGCATCTGACCCATTTGTTTCTACAAAAGTAAAGCTGTGTTGACTCAGTATCCTGGCCAAATTTCAACCTGGGTAATTACATGCTTGTCTGCATAAGTTTCCCTCTGACTTGCAGTTCAATAGAAGACTGCATTCTGCCTGTTGCATTTCAAGCCCTTCTAGCTTGATTTTTGTTGTTCAGTTGTCCTCTGTTACCTGAAAGTACCTTCATTTTGAATAGTGGGACAATCCATTGAAATATTTTCTCTCTTGACACACAGTGCATATTGAAACCTTCAGAGAGGGTATGTACTCCTATGTGTCACTTTATTATTATCTCAATTACTATTACATAAGAGAAAAGATGAGCATATTTTCAAGTTAAAACCAAGGTGAAATAGCAGAGGACAAACACCAAGATGAACAAAATGTTTTAATAAAAAAAACACAGGACTATAATCATTGAAGATGAAATCTTTTCAGGATGTCTTAATACATGATGGAGTAACAGAATTGCAGGTAGCAGTTTTCTAAACACAAAATTTAACTTATATTCTTTTTTTCCTTTTTTTTTAACTATTCCACTGTCATCCTTGTACTCTTGGCCTCGAGGAGAAGAGTAGATTCCACAGAGGTTTTTGCTAATCGCCAGTTAGGTAATTTCCTTTTTTCAGAAAGTCATATATTTCCTTTACTTTGTGCAATTAGAAAAATAAGAAATGGTCTCTACTTCCAAAATCCTTGTCATTGTTCTTCATTAAACTTGCAATATGTCTGCTTCCAAAGTGGATCCGCTTCCTATCAGGTGATGGTCATCATGGCAAGTCTGATGTATTCTGTTATGTGGAATTAATGACTCTGACATTTTTAGCAGATTTTGTTGTCTTCATAGCAAAATATCTATCTACATTGTGTGTATATAAAAATGCATACCTGTAAAGATAAACATGTAACAATATGAAATCAGTATTTATTTTTACCTTGTCTTTAATTACCAACCTAAGGTACACTAAGATATTAAGGTGTACATCCATTTTGTCTAAAGTGTATGTCTCCACTTTGTTTTCATCTGCTGTTGACATACATGGCTCTTCCTACTTCTGCAGTTTCTTCGGGTCTTATGCCGATTGTCTCAAATCACCTCCCTGTCCTCCATGTGCCTTAGCATAGCTTCTAGGAGGTACTGTTCCATGATCTTCCCAGGCATAGAGGTGAGGCTGATAGGTCAGTAGTTCCCAGAGTCCTCCTTTCTACCCTTTTTAAAAATAGGTGCAATGATGCCCCTTGGAAGTCGAGGTAAGATAGGTCAATGTTTGTTTGTGATCATTGCATGTTTCCTTAAAATACTATACAGTGGTAGTAACAAGGCCATTATTGCTACAAAATATGATACTGAGAAGGAAGTGCTGGCATCTGAGGCCCTGTAGCCTGTAGAGGCAGACCTCATGATGTAGAGCAACCAGCATTAAAAGTGCATGGGGAGCAACTAGTGCCTGACAGGGGAAGAGAATAGATGAGATTCCTTTGTGCTGTGCAAAATTTATGATTACCTCCGTAATTGATGAGCTGCTTTCATTCACTTTTAAAATGATCCCTAAGCTTTAGCATTTCATGCTAGGGTTCTTCAGACTGTTCTCTAGAAGAACAGAATGTATCTATGCTGACCCTCAACCTTTTGCTGAATGTTGTACTGGAACCACTCAGTCTGCCACCAAACTTGATTAGCTTTTTCTGGTTCCCCTTGAGAACAATCAACTATATAGAACAAAAGAGCAAGGCAATTGTTCAAACTTTTGGCAGGTAATTTATAGGAAATGAACGTCGGATGGTACCTTCTGGGCACATTTTATGTGACTTGATGGTAGTTCAAATTCACTGCCTTGAGCCATTTATCGTGACCTAGTATAAGCAAGGGTGTATGACTCAGGGAATGTGTTAGCTGCCATCTGTACTAGCTGCTGCACTCATTCAGATGTATCCCCTAGGCTAAGCAAAAGAATAAAGCAGATGAAGATTTTGCCCAGTTTTAAATGCCCTCCTATTGTTTAGACATGACTTAATATTTTGACAATTAATTTATTATGCAAAAACAGTCAAACATCTGTGGTTAAAAATCAGTGGAATTCATATGTTGTCTATAAACTTGTTTGAAATAGAAGTGCCTTAGTTTGAAGTTGTTATTCTTGGTAATTTTCTATGGAGAAGGAATTGACCAACCTAATTCATTTAAAGTTGCATGAATGTTAGGATAGCTGTACAGTTTTACCACTACACTCTTGAAGCAAACCTTTTAGTGCAGTTTACATCAGAAAACAGCTTCCCCTTCTCAGCTGCTCATATAATAGTGCCATTACTTCAGTGAGCTTTGTACTGTGTTTCAGTGTTTGACAGTAGCTCAGACTTTATCATATGTAACTGTGCACGCCTGTTGTTCATCAGAACATTTTTCCTAGTTCCAGTCATTTCCTCTGCCTGCCTTCGCTTTCATTTACCTGTGATATCATGTACTCAGCCTGAAGTGAATTTGAAGGCAAAAACCAAAAGTAGTGTGTATGCTAGATTGAGTGAAAACTGAGCTCCTTAGTCTTTCTGAAAAGACGTTTATTTAGAATTGTAGTCATTTGTCAGCTTCGATACTTAAGTAGTACTGACAGTTACAGTCTGAGGTACCAAATTATTTGATTTCTCAAAATGGGAGCAAGAGTACAAATCTGTATGACACACTTTGTGAATACTGACTGATATTTTATGATAATTACTATCTGTTCTGTAAAACTGATTTGAGCTGGTGTTTTTCTTTTCTCTGGGAGTGAGGTATTCATTACCCTCCATTGTAGGTATTAATCCACAGTTGGGACATCACCATTTGGTACTAACAAGACCAGTAAAGTGCAGAAACATTTTGGGTCACTGTACTCACAGTTTTCCCTCTTGCAGATAATTTCCCTCTGTTTGTGAGGAAAAAGGGAGACTGTTTAAGGATTTGTAAAAAGGGACTTCACGAGCCTTATGTTACTGTAGACCTGGTTCTCTCAGTCCCTTGGTCCTTCCATGTCTGCTTTTCTACTAACTACTTCTCTGTACAGGGAATAATCCATGTAACAGTAGAATTGGGTGTGATTAAAAGGGATATGCAAACCAAGCTTAGGGTGATGTTGTGTGGCCCTGAAAATTATTTAGATGTCTGTGCTTTCAGGTGCTTAATTGAAATTCTGAACTGTCTCTGGGGTTATTCTTAAAATAGCTGCTCTTGTTGAACTGACATCTAGACATCAGTGAGGACTGCTGCTGTTTCAGTGTTCTTCCTCAGATGCCTTTTTCTCGCCATTGAGTTTCTTTTTTATTTTCTTTTTCTCTACATACATATTTCATCTGTTTCCACATGTTATGTGTTGCAAAGACAGGGCAAAAAAATTGTTTTGCAAGGGAAAAGTTGAACTGTTACTCATTTTGACCTGTAACAAGTACTCTAAAAAAAAAGTTTTGCTTTCCTGAATGCTGAAGATAGCGCAAGGACAGAATTAACACAGGAAGAGCCATGAACAAATACTGCAGACCATGAATATTGCATTGACTCTGAGATGCAAGTTTAAAAAGTCCCTTAACATATTATTTTGTAAACAGTGCTAGTGTAAACCAGGTTTAGGAAATGACTACTGTTGCTTAATGGCTTTCCAGCAACATTAAGTGCTCTTCCACCCAGGAAAACAAATGCATAGCAACTGGAAACTTAAAGTGCCTTTTATTTGTATGATTGCTACTGTTCAAAGCAGGATTTTCTAAACATTTAATGATCCAAGCAGTTATAATTTGATGTAAAATATCCCAAGCCCATGTTATTAACTTAATTGGCAAAATATTTTTAAAAGTCTTACTCTTGAGAAGTCTGTTCTGATATGCAGCCTAAGTATTCCCCATTAATTTTACCGTATTTACAAGTTCTGATACGCATGATCCTCCCTAATGTTTCCCTATTACCATCTCAGTGCATTTCTCCCTGCTTTTGTACATTTTAATTCTCTTTCAGTTATTTCTTAGTTCTTTACATATAAACAGAAAATTAAAATAAAGTTGCTTTCATCTCATTTGATTCTTTGTGCTATCCTTTGCTTTTGGAATAGCAGGTAAGGGCTGCGTTGGCCCAGAGGGAAGGTGTGTGCAGGACTTGCTGCCCTACACATTTCCCTAGGGCTTCTTGTCTGCTGTAGGACTGGAGAGAGGACAGCTGTACTGTACTGCGTTTAATTTTGGTGGGTAACAGCAGTCAGAGGACGGTCAGAAGCGAGGAAGTTCATAGCATTGCCCTGAGAATTTAAACCCATAGCAGCAGCAGCAGCTGGTGCTTTCGTCAGAATAGCTTTTTCAAGGACTTGGGAAAAGGTGACATGCTCTTCTCCTCAGATGTTGCCTAGTGGCTGCTCAGCTGTCTTTTCAATAACACTTGAGTTGCTCTCCAAGAGATGATGGTCCAGCCTTCCTTGGACTCCGTGATCTTACTATGTCACCATGCATCATAACGATATTGCAGAAAACGTACTGAATGAAATAGTACTGTTATTGGGGCCCAGATATTTTTTTCAACAATTTTGTTAGCACAAGCACAGAATAATAATTGCATTTGAAGGAAAAGAAATGTACTACAGATGTCCCATGCTGAACCTGTGTCACAGGCTCTGCTGTGACAGTGCCTGTGCCACTGTCCCTGTGCCCTGTGTAAAACTTCATCAGCCACCTTGCTTCTGAGGAAGCAATAATCAGGAGACAGTGTGCAAAGAACAAACTATTTGTTGGTTCTAGATGCAGATTCTAAATGCAGAAACCTCCCTTATTTAAAAAAAACACCATACCCACCAAAACTATTTAAAAATGCATATAGCTAGATATCTGGTAAACACGTGTATGTGTTCTAGGTACCTAGCATTTCTTTTAAAGAAAACAGCAACAACAGAACTATTTTGTCTTGTTAACAGCTGAAATGCCTTCTGCAGCTTGTGTAATTGCTGTGACTTTGCACACCAAAAGAAGCAATCTGCTGCTCCTGCTAATCCTTTCAGCCCCTTCTGAGTATTTCTGGGACTATGGAACACGAGTTCATCAATGTTAACATGGAATCAAATAAATATTTTTCAGAGAATATTAAAAATGTTGTTTATAATAAAAGTCCTGTAATTCTCATCTTAGTCTGTTTTGAATGTGCTAGCAGATGGAAGGGCTCTCCATGCAGGCTGTGCTGGGAGAACACCATCTGCTTAGCTGGACCACCATCTCTGTGCCTCTCTTGCCAATCTGGTTCTGAAGTGTGGCCTGAGAACACTTACCTTTTGACTCCTTTTTGTGGATCCTGTTCAGACAGTTCTGTTGGGGTCTTTTCCTCCTGCACCTCTGTGATTCTGCTTCTCCTCCTGCATCTACAGATCATAGTTCTCTGTGCTCTTGGTGTCTTATGCCCCTAGCAGTGATGAGAGTCTTGAATCCCCAGTAGTTTTCAGGGTGTCCTCTCCCAGGAGACATAGTACTCCTTGGGTAGAGCAATGCAATTTTGAGACTTTTCAAGCTAGTATAGCCTATATAAAGTTGAAAAATTACTATGTTCCTAGTCAGGCCATTTGGTTTTCTAACCTGAAAATGTGGTGGAGGCAAAGAGTGTTAGCAGCAAATGCTCAAGTATAAATGCAAACAATTTTCTGTTTTATTTCTAAAATGTAAAAATGTAAATTGAACTCACGTGTTTTCTTACTGGTGGCACAAGAAAGCGTCATAATGGATACCTGTTTAGAAGAATGCCATGTCTTAGAGGCATCATGCTGTGTCCTAAGAAAATCTTTAGAAATACACCAGGTTTCTATCCACATCTACCAAATGGGACATGAACATCAGTTTAATTTTCTAAGAAGTTCATTAAACAGCATAAGTATTAAAATGCAAACTGAGTCACACGGTTACACTCATAGCATTTCATATTTTCACTTCCCTGCTCTAGAACCAAGCAGGGCAGCAGTAAAATAGCAACAAATTGCTGAGATTCAGTTTCTGGCAAACGACCTTGCAAGGATGTGTATTCATTAATCTGCCAAGACTATGACCCATATCCCTGTTGCTCCTGTGTTGATTGGGTTCACCTCATTACATCAGCTGTCACCCGATTCCTGGTGACATCACAGGTTGACCTGACCTAAGCCCTGTGCTTGAAGCAGGTAATTAAGTTGAACAGAAAAGAGCAGCAACTTGGAAAGACAAACTAGCAGAGACCCTTCAGCTTCTGTCTCCTTTCAGGAGTTAAATTTCAGTTATTATGGAAGAGACATTGCTCAATATATAGCTTTGTGGGTTTTTCTTGGGCTGTTTTGCAGACTGAACATTAAGACAACTTTTCTTTATGTTTTTTAGAAAAGCAACAAGAAAGCAGTATCAATCTTCCCCTATTTAAATGGTGTTGTACTTATATGGTCTTCCACTATCTCCAGCCTCTTTCCTAGAGTGCCTAGCTAGCTTTTGTCAGTACCGCCAGATGTAGTGTACATGACTTTGGCAGTGGTCTCTGATGTAGCTAGCTGCTCTAAAGATTGCACCCTGGTTGCCTGGAGACTTCCACCATGTGTATTCTTGTTGCTTTTCCCCAGGTGTGAGGAGGGTTGCACAGGGTCTGCTGGACAGGCTGCAGCCTCAGGAAAGCCTGTACTTACTTTCTCAGATGTTGCGCTCAACAGACATGTGCCAGGGGTTAGATTAGAAAATTCTCATTATACAGATAGGAAAAGGCAGAGTGCACCTTCAGAAGTAGTTAAGGGAGTTCTAATTTTGACCTCAATTCAAAGTGTATTTTTTTTTTTCCACAATGTAGGTAGGCTCCCAGAAAAGTTTCTTCCTTTCTGTGAAAAGTATGGAAAACGCATCAAGTTGTCTGTTCCTTTTCAGCCAGTCCTGGTCCTTTTCCTGCCCCCCTATGCTGGAGCAGAATAGCAACACCCAGTGTGAGCTGCTCTCTACCTTGAACTGACCCAGCCTATAAGATGCACATGCCAGAGAAAAAAGGAGCATGTGGAAAGCTCTGGTCTGTTCTGTGTCAGTTTAAAGGCAGGAGAAGCCATTAAGGTGATATTTGCAATGTGTGAATTTCTATTTGCCATTCTTAGAGGTTTCCTTCCTTTCTCAGAAACAAACAAAACTTTATAAATGAGGCTTAATCATTCCTATTAGAATAAAGCTTGTAGCCACAAATGCACATTCAAGCAAAATTCTGCATGAAAAAAATTATGGCGTGTCCATAATTTTAATGTCTTGCATTGTTCTGGGAGATTGAGTTTTCAGTTACATAACTTTCTAGTTGGTATCTTTTGTACTTAAATGAGTAGCAGAAATTTTAATTATTTGGCTTCCTTGAGTTAACTATTTGAATTATTTTTTAATGGAAAGATGCACAACTAAGTAGCAAATATTCCAGTAGGAAAATTTATATTTTGCTGAGACACAGGGATTCCAAATAACCAAAGGTTTGCTGTTTTGGGGTGAGATTTTTTTGTGTTATCTTTGTTTTTTTTGAAGAAAACTATTTTCTCCTGAAAATTTTTCAAAATTTCTGCCCCCCACCAACTTTCTAAATCTTAATCAGCTAGAGAATGGGAGCTTGACTGTCTTTGCAACCTGCCTTTTTCTTATGAATTTCTTAGTGCTTAGTTCTGAAAATTATTATTCTTGTTCTCATATGTCCATATTTAGAGTATAAATTCTTGAAAATTAGTTTTCTAAATAAACCCAGAAAGAACTATTTAAAATGTTGCATTTGATCTGTGCAGTGGATTAATAAACTGATTTTGTGTACATATATCAGGGTTTAGAGGGAAGATAGTTAAATGCATGTACATCTAGATTACCATGTATGCAAGATCCATTTTTCACTGTTTAAAATTGAAAAGCAAGGTTCAAAAATATTCATTTAATCTTTTTCAGTCTGAAAAAATCATTGTTCGGTGGGAGCAACCTAAAAGTGCTCTTGTCAAAGTCATGTTTTAGCTCTCTAGAACCACACTTTGGAAGCTAAGTCTTTATTCTACTCTAAATGTTACTACTTTAATAAATAATGCATATCTAGTAGAGTGTTTACTGTATGATGGCCTGTCTTCATTTACAGTTTCATGAACAAAGTAGCTGGCAGAGGGAGAGGTCTGTATTTGTAATGTAGGCACCACATTTTCTTTTGTATTAAGTCACAACAATGTGTATTTACTTCTAAGCTCCATAAATTGTTCTGGGGCTCTGCCAGTCAATCACAATTACAACGCGTTGGACCAGTCAGCTCATGTCATCCTCAGCTGGGTCAGCCGCTTCCATTAGTGCCTGTTCTAATGCACGCTGTGCAGTCATCTGTGGGTCGCCATGGAGGGGGGGAATTGCTGTAAACCGCTGCATGACCCAGATAAAAAATGATTCTTCTCGCTTCTCAAGCAGAAAATCTTCATTTTGGCTGTAATACACAATGTCATTCACACCTGCTGTCATTCACAACTGACTTCTTATATCTTTAATATGACTCAGAGTCAGAGAAGCAAATACGTGGAGTAATCACTTCATGCCGTGGTGCACAATAGGGAAGTCATTTGAAACTCTCCAGACAGATGGTTTTAAAAAGCTTTTTCAGTATATATTTAATAGTAATTCAGTATGTATTTAACTTAATTCCTTCACTGATTTCTTTTGTTTTTGACTAAGAGATCACAGTCCTTGAGGCAAATGTTGGTTTAAGCTATTATTTTCATCATATTAGAGACAATAAGGAATGGACAGGCCTAAAATTGTCAAATTGTAGTTTGTTCTCAAGTTTCCTCTTGCTGTGGACAGGAGCTGATTTGATTATGTATCAGAAGGAAATTTAAAGATGTCAGATGCTGTCTGCTACCATCACACTTCTTCCATTTTGACTAGCTAAAAAGATCCTATTATAGGTCCTGCCTACATATTACATTTTAGTATAATATGTACTACTTTGTTTTAGTATACATCACCTGTTACACAATCTACTGCTACTTTGTAGTCTTTGGCCCTTGAACTGCTCCACACAGATTGAAAATATTCCTACTAACAGTGTAAGGTCAGCTGGCCAGTACTGGGGCTGTCCTGGGTTTGCTGAACAAGCTGAATCCCATAGTGAGAAGAAATTACACAAAACAAGTAATGTCAAAAGTTCTGATTCTCTGGGACCTGCTACATGGTGTAGCTAGTCCTATCATGAACAAGGTTGTGGAGTCCCCAGGGGCCTGTAAAATATTCCTGGAGCTCTGCCAGGTACGTAATGGGTGCTGTCTGGACTTTGAACATCTGCACATTTTTTTGTTGAAGTTTTTAGGTCATATATAGTGCCTGAACCCAGCCAAATTCTGCAATAACAGTTTATTTTCAGTAGAAACTTTTATGTTTTAAAGTTAGGAGGGCATTATTCTCTCTAAGTTGCATTGAAGAGAAAAGGCAGCAGTGAGCAAACTGAAGCAGTTTCAGGTTCTGCCTCCTGGTTTTCAGAGAGGATCGCCACTGTCACCCTCATGAGGTCATGAGTGTTTCCAGCAAGTGCTGGCATTTGGGCAACTAATTTTCACCTCTAATCATAATTTCTGTGTGGGGCAGCACAAACGCCTTCCTCCTTCTCCTCCTCTGCATTGTTGCCACTGCCAGTTTAATTCACTGCTTCATGTTTTAATCTGACAAAATATGCAAACTGCTGTACTTTCCATTAGCTGAGTACTACTAAAGAAACAAGAACAAATTGGGGTACAAATGACAGATTTGAAGTTAGCATGTTGTATATACCACATGTTGATGGATGTTAATGAGCTCCCTGCTCTCCTAGCCACGTCCCCTCTGATTCAGTCATTAAATGACCAGACTCCAAATAATTAGATATATCTGGAGTACCAGCATTTTTTTTTCTGCCATCAGAGAGGCTTAATCTCTATCCATCTTTGGAAGAAAATCAACTCAAATTAACTTTTGTTTTGGCCTTATATGGTACCATTTGTGACTAATATATTATTTAAGATGAAGATAAGAGTAAATGATCATGCATCCCCTATACAAATTATAATAGAACTGTATTAGATTATTTCCTTGTTTTAAGAGTTTTGATTACTATGAAACCATGATGATGTCTTACCACTAATAAAAACCTTAAAAAATAAGTTACCTTTATTTTATATCACTTTAACTTTCATAGATACTAGGCATAACATAGAACATAGCCCAAAAAGGCAATTCTCATTCAGTGGTGAGAATTTAATTTCACATAATTTTTTTAAGGTCACAATATCTCTGTCACTTGGGATTAAAAAAAAAAAGGATGAAGGTGATCTCATAAAATCATATTGAATTCATATATACAGGATTTTAAACATACATTGGATGAATATATAAAGTAATTGTAGTGTTTTAGAGATGCTGTCATTCTTTAAAATAATTGTAATGTTTTGGAGATGCTATCATTCTTTACTAGTATTCATAATCAGAATAGGGGGGATATCTCCAAAATGTTGTGTTCAAAATTAAAATTCAGCCTTTATGGTGTGCCTGTTTTAGATTTGAATCTATTGATGCATAGTACCCACACATTTCTTTACTTTGCTATGAGTCTGCAACTAATCAATCACTTAGATTTTGGCTCTGTTGCATTTTTTATACGTCCCCTTTCTTTGATATAATGAAACTTTTGAGAAACACATTATGTAGTCGCTTGTACTCCTCAGAGAGGATTCTCCATTAGATTTCTGAATAATTAGGGAAGATATTAAAATGAAGCTATTTTTCAAAGACAGATTCTCTTTTAAAATTGTAAACCCTTGCTGCTGGTATTAAGTTATTGCATTTCAAAAAGGTGTGTGCTCATGTGCATACATACAAAAGTGTCTGGAATAAAGACACTGGTGTTTTCAAAGGCACAGATGGCAGCTAAGTAGTTCAGTCTTTCTGGGCCCAACATAGGACCAAATGTTCTGTCATAGCTGGGGGAATTAATAACATAGCAGGAAAACTGAACAAATGTTATAAATGAGTCAGTTTTTATTTCCAGGAGTCAAGTAGAAAAGAAAAACTTTGTCTTTTTGAATTGGCCCCTTGCATCTATTTGAATTGGCCTCTTGCCATCCTTCTGGTGATATGGAGGAAGAGCAAACTATAGTTTTATCCACTTTTAGGAATCTTTCTGCTGACAGGGCAGGGCAAGGGAGGTTTTAGTTTAAGGATAATGGTTCTATTAATTATATTGTTCTGTCCTGTGTTATTTTAATGAAGAGAGACTTCGGATGGGAGTGTGAATTTGCTCAGCTGTAGGGGATGTCACCTATATTACCCTTCCTTGAAGAATAACCATAGCTAATAAATGTAAAGGAGCTTTGATTAGGGAAGGGGCTAAACTCAGGAGGTGCTAAAAAGCATTCTGTGATGGATATGGCAAGTGAGTTTTATGAGGGCAGTTACAAACCAACTTCCCTGAACATCACACAGCTCATTGCCTTCGCATGCAAATTTCTTCTGAATGAAAACTGAGGTGCAAGGGGAGTAAGTGCAATTCAGGATCACTTCCTAAATCTGCAAGCAGAGAAGCACATATGTGAGAGATCTGGTGATAGGGGACTGAATACTAACCCCGTTTTGATTCTGAACATCTCTATAATTGCATAGCTGTCATTTCAGATGATGTGTGTATAATTCTGCTATGTCATCTGCCCAGTGGTTTAGGGAATTAAAAATAAATTACAGCATTATAGGACTCAGTCCTGCTAAGATTTATGTGGAACATTTTGCTCTCTTTCATTACAGGGTCATCTGTGTCATTCTGCAGGAACAAAATTTACATTTGTTTTTACTACTAGGAAACTATTGCAGGAAAAATAGTAAAGAGTATGATAAAGATGCTTAGTAACCAGTCCAAGTTTTGTTTCAAAGAAAGACAGGCTTAAGTACTATATTATGAAATTAAGTTTATATTCTGACATTCTGTGTAAACATGTTTGTACTCCACTCTTTTTAATATCTGTTTTATTCTTCTTCTTTTTTTTTTAATGAAAACTAAAACCTGCAGTTTCATTCTGGAGCAGAAATCAGTAGCACAAATTTTAATAACCCAGAAGTTATCCACCCATCCAATTAATTCTTCCTTCTGCAACCCTTCCTCTTCTTTGCTGTTATCCTATTCCCTCCCTGAGATACCTGAAACAAAATAAAGAGCAATTCTTTCTCAGTGACTAATACAAAACCTGCTCTTCTGAATGCTTCTCTAGCAGAAAGTGTGAGTGACTGAGCTGCTGAGTAGCTTCTGAAAGCTGTGGCATTGAGAAGAAATCAGATTGATCTTCTGAGTGGGTGCTAATCCTTGTTAGGACAGCAATCTGATAAAATGAAACTAATATTTGAAGATGACTGAATTGCTTATAATTACCCTGTTGATGAGAAGTACACAAATCACAGAGGAAATCCTTATGCTATTTGCTTTTTGCTCTGTTTTGATTATTTTTTTCATGGAAATACTTAATACTGTAAGAAAGCTGGATCCATGCATAGATACTTGCTGGCTGCATTGGCTTCCAGGAGGACTCTTGCTTCTGAACACAAGCATAATTTACCCCGCACTTCATACCTTTTCTGACTCTGCAAGTTTATGCCCTGTTTTCTGGCTGGGAATATGCCTTCTATCATGGTCATTTGTCAAGGTTAAGTCCAGTGATTAACATATGTCAAACTTCTGGGGCTTATAAGGGAGAGGGGAAAATGCTCCAAATGGAAATTGTCATTTCAGTGGAGGGAATTTTTAGAGAACACTGCTGTTGGTACAGAATTAGAGCATTGCTTTAACTGAAAGTCTCATTGAACTTGAGAACAATAAAAACCTGAAACAGAAGTGACATTGCTTTTACCACTTTCTTGATGCAGCAGACCTTTGGGGATTGCAGGGGAAAGAGATATATTTTTTGCATGGCTTTCCGTGTACTGACAATAACATTAAATTGATACGTGTTGGTCATTCAGAAAGAAAATGAGTAACATTACTGCTCCCCTGCTGCCCTTACTGGTATGCTGATTCATGTTCAGTAAAAGTGAACAGTGCCCTCCACTGCAGTAGCTGACTTTGATTTTAAGTGGACTGTTCACAAAGTTATCTACTTAGCATAACTCTGCCCAGCTGGCAGTGTACTGAGTGCAGAATGTAGAGCTAATTCTGCTTGTGCATGCTTTTGATTCATTCAGCCTCACAGATTTCAGTAGCATTCCGAGTTCTTTAAAGGGCCAATTAGTGTTAGTGAAAAATGAAAGCAGCAACACTTAGGAATTCATCTTTGAAAAATTATTGACATGTGAATGCTTAACAGTATCACTGAAGTTGCAAGTGTGGCAGCTGTATGCTGGTCTAATTAAGTTTTTCAGGCCAGGTGTGTAAAAACAAAAAGAAAATACCAAAAGCTTATATATTTTAATGAGTAAATCTTCTAATCATGTGTTTACCAGTCATGTGGGCTGAAATTAAAAAGTAACCTATTGTTATTCTGCATTCTGTTCGATTCCCTCCTTGTTTAATTTGGACACATCTATTTTTACACATTCAGCTGTTGCTGTTGGAAGATGTGGCTGCACATAGTGTCTGCCATATCTATATCACTGGGCAGAAATTCCTGTTAAAGGAGGAGTCCTTAATATCATGGATCTGTCACAATAAAACAGAGTTCTGTGGAGACAATAGCAGTAAGGTCTTCGACATTACAGAGAATGAGGGCTCCACTGAAATATAGCTTTCCCCTTAGAAAAGGACAGTTATGTAAGAGGAAAGGATGATGCTGATGGTTTTGAAAATTTGTGCTTAGAAGCACAGCAAGTAATTACTTATAGATGTGTGTCATGTTGTCTGTTGTTTAATGATTACTGTAAGTGAGCAGCATCCTACCTAGACCTGGGAAAGAGTATGGAACAGATAATATGGATAAAAGTAAAATAGGCTTTCTCAAAAAGGAATTTTAAACAAAAGGCTAATCAAAATAAGCATTGAAATTCTAATTCTCTAGATGTGAGATGTATATATACATATAATACATATGTGTGTGTGTATATATATGTGTATGTATAACTGTAATGCTTTTGTCTTGCTTTTTTATGACCTTTTTCAAACCTAAATCTTTCTGGGCATTCAACTTTTAGGGCCTGGATTGTTAAGAAAGTTCTATAGGAACTTTCATGAGCTGTACACTGGGATGGCATGAGGGTGGCACATAAGCTACAGTGACGCTGCATCTACTCAGATACAGTGGAGGTCAGGTGTGTTTGCGTTGTTATATGAGGAAGTCATATCCTAAAAAGACAAGAAAATAACATTCCTGAAAAAGGTAATTCTTTCAGGAATTTGCATTAGATTTTTTCATTGTGTCCTGACAAACCTGTGTGAGCTGACAGAAGCAGTGACGTGGGAAATCCAAAGTACCGTATCGAACAAGAGAAGTACTCCTGTATAATGAGCTTTTCATAGTAGATTTAATATTCTTCATTGCTTTTTTTTTGGTCACATAAAGGGATGTGGGGATCATTTGTTTATAGAAACAAGTTTTTAATATAAAATGCATCTACTGAAAAAAATGTTTTTTAAGGGTCAGGGAAGAAAGACATAATAATTTGTGAGGTTCGAGGGGATTTTTTGGCCGCCTAAACTTTTCCCTGAAAGAGGAAAGTCTTCAGTTGAACCTATAAGAAACTTTCAGTGATAACAGTGATGATTTTGCTGTTTATTGAGCATTAGCTGCGCTTTAAAGCTGAATATACTTTACATTCAAACAAGAATGCTTTCATTTTTTAGACTTGCCTGAATTACACTCATAGGCTGTACATTTCTGTTAAAGGGAGATTTTCTTTAATTTAGGATCTGGTAAAACTCAGGTCAATGAATAAGAAAAAGAAAGCATTTGAAAGCATAATCAATCACTATTCTAGTGAGTGAAAAAAAGAGATAAGCTCACACTGTTAAATATAACATCATATTATTAGTTATACAATGAAACCAACTATATGAAATGCAAATTGTTGGAGCGTGTAGTTATTAAATAATCTGTTACTGTTTTCTCATATTTGAAATAATTAAAGGTCCTGATTTCATTATCTGTTCTTTTCCATATTGTCTTTGATTAGCTGTTTCTATGTTTTACAAAATCTAGTTTCTCAAATTAAGTTGATGTAATTACTGATTTTTGCACTGTTGTGTATTAGTCAAGCACCTAATATGAGCTTAATGCTTATATAGGGAACATGCATTCTCTATGCATGACTGTAAAAATATCTTGATCCTGAGAACGCTGAATGATGCAGGTAGCTTTTTCCAGATGAGTAATCCCTTTCTGACCAAAATACTGCTTGCATATATTAGGACTCTTGCCATGAGTCCTAAATTAGAGGTAAAAAGGCTAAATATTTGTGTTTGTGTTATATGTACTCACTTTTCTCTCTGCATAATTTAATTGAAGATGTAAATGTGCAAGTAATTTTTTGGAGAGTGAGGTTTTTTTGTGTTTGGTTTGTTTTTTTTTTGTTTTGGCATACCCTACTGGATGTGGAGACTGAGAGGATTTAGTTTGGGGGTTTCATTGTTCATGCTTTTCATCAGTTATTGTATTACTGTTTTCCTGATAACTCAAAATTTGAATCCTGCAAATCTATTTAGGGTAAGAAATCTTAGGGAATTTTGTGTGAACTTTCATCAGGTATAATGCCACTTTTGGATACAAGTTGTCCTTTTTCATTCCCTCTTCTAAAGAAGCGAGGAGGTGTTGTGTCATTACCTGTATGAATTAGTAAATTAATAGCTTCTCATCAAGTGTTTTGAATGCAGTAATTAATGTCACTTCAGGTCATGTTTCATAGCTTGACAACCCTGGAGTTCAGAAATGTTTTGAAGCTTCCCAGGGTCACAGGAAGAGACATGGCGAGAGAATGGATAAAAGAGGTTGCTGTTGGTCCTCGTCTGTGTGTGTGCATGCACACACTCTGGACTGCACCACACGTAAGCACAGTGCACCCACAGTGAATAATATGACTGATTTGCACTCAATATACACACTGTACATAGGCACATATGTGTATTTACCATGGGAAATCCTGGACAGAACTGTGGTAGCCTCAGCCTTCCTGCCCAAAGTCAACACTGGGATCATCAGGGCCATGGAGCTACTGACAGCTAATGGCATTAGCCATGCGGGTCTCCTGTGTACTGCTGACTGCACAAGCTGGCTTGTCTTGCCCATGGAAAGCTTGGGATAGACCTTCGATAGCTCTAAAACAAAACACCATGTTCTCTTCATTGATCAGAGCAATTATTTGCAAATTCAATTTAAAGAGGGGAACTGGCTACAAGTAAAATATATGCTAAAAAAAATGGGAAAGATGAAAAACTAAAGGCAGCTCAAGGTATTGTAGATGGAGTCCTTCACTTTATTTGTAAGAGAAGCAACAATATGCTTTATGGATATGAAGTAATAAGTTAGCAAAGTTCAATGGTAAATGTGACAGCGGTTTAACAAGATGCAATGGCAAAGTACACTTGATTATTTACTGCACACAGGACAGGGTCGGACAAAACTGTCAGGGAGATGCTCCCATTGAGTCATGACGTTCAGAAAGAGCTTTCTAACTCCTTCTCAGAGAGGAGTCTAAATGTCACTGCTTCCACTCCTAATCCTGTCCACATTTCCATACCAGCATTCATGGGCATCATGGTTCCAGGCAACCGTTGGCTGCCACGTTGCCATCCATCCCCAGAAGTCCCCAGTAAGCTGGATACAGCCATCACAGCCCCCAGTGGTGACTATGGCTTAAGCAGAAAGGGGACAGAAGCCCCAGGCATGGAGACTCAGTGCTAGGTAAGGTCAACTTACCATACCAAGTAAGGTCCTGTTTGGCATTGCGGTTAAGCCATGGCCAGCTGTCCTGGAAGGGTGCAAACCTGCCATCCTGCTCCTGCATGCTCCCATCATCTACTTTTGCTCAGGTACTAGAGCTCATCCAGGATCCTCAGGGATCAGTTCACAGTAGCTAAAACAGCAGAAAATTTGTGTGTGTAGAGTGTTTCCTCTGCTCCTTGGACCAATTGCAGGCTCCTCAGCAAAAAGCAAGAGAAAGTGTTAAGGGAGGAAGAGGGAAGATGATGCAGCATGGGAACTCCTTTATCAGTAGCAATGGGGTATTATAACATCAAACTGTACCACTGTAATGATCGTAGCTAAAGCAGCGGATGCCCATCGGTGTAGCAGATGGTATTATGTGATGAGGCGTGGAGATGTAAGGGGATAATCCTGTATTTAAAATGAACCTAGTTCTGTTCATAACCCTATCACAGACTTGCTGAGAAGCCCTGAGCAAACAGTTTCCCACCTCATTGCCTGTTTCTCCAATTAAAGTGATGATCATATTGTCTTCTCATTGACAGCAATTATTCAGGTGCTTAGATGTCCTCTGGTAGGAAACATTATGAAAGTGAACTCACAAAGTGCAGAACTCTAAATATGGAAAATTAGTAAAAGATGCTAATTTTCTGTACTTTATTATTGCTTGGACCTACAGGCCTAAGAAAAAAAAAACAAACTTTCTTTTAATTAAAATTAAAGCTTCATTACTCCTGAGTAGATAAGAGCTCAATATGAAAATATCATTGCTATTCAGAACTACCATAATCAAGTCATCTGTGAATCATCTCTAATTAACAAGGTGCTCTATTACAGGGCTTTCTGAATAATGGCAGGCTATTCTTTGCAACCCTCTAAGCTAAAGTCTATTAGCTTTTCATTATCTCAATTACTTTTAATATTCTGGAAAAGCTGTTTGTGAGTTTTGCCTGCCGAAGAACTCTGAAAAGTGAAGTTGCTGTTGGAAAATAAGGGTATGAAGTTTGTCTCCCAGCTCCCCAGGAAGGATATGCAGATTCCCTTAAATATCTAGAAATGAGAGCTGACATGGAGTTTTTGTGAAATCTTGAAGTACAAGCCTTAGACCCACTGTTCATTTTCAGCTGATATCATCAGAAAATGAGCTAGGTGCGAGAGGCAACTACGAGCAATAAAGAAAGGCAAAGCCGTCTATGTTTCAAGTTGAGAACAAAGACACGCAACATGCCAATGATCGGAAGACATTCAATGTTGCTTCGTGATTTCCTTAAAAGACAAGTTGCTGAATCTGATAATAGACAAGGGAGGAAAGAAAAATAAATATGTATTTTCCACAATTTTAAGCAGTAAATTTGAGCTGTTAACAGTAAGTTGTCTACACAGCCAGTGTATATTAGCTTCAGCAGCCAACTGTCTTGGATCATTTGAAAAATTCAAACCTGGCTGAACATGAATTCAACAGTCAACATTTAATGTATATGAAAATCATGTATTGTGTGCCTGCTGATTTAGAGATAATATAGTGGAAAGAATACTTATGGAATTGTTTGTGAGGAAAGTATTACCCACTGAGCGTAAAGTGTCCGACCTGGTTAGACAATGACCCATTGGTTCTTGAAGGATTAAGGAAGCTGCATACCCAGTGTGACCCATTTGGTAGCTGCCAGCACCAGATATATGTACATATGTTGTTCTTGTATTTTCCAGCCTATACCTGTTAAATCCCCATGCTATTGTTCATAAATATTTCTTGCACTTTTCAGGGACGTGATTTTTTTCAGATACTTTTTCTTCCTTTTCCCTCCTTGTGTCTCTTAAAGGGATTATTGTTTGCTGTTGTCTTCCCGTGGCTACAGAGGCTAAGTCGGGCTCGGAGGACAAGGAAGATGACACTGGTTTGTTTCCACTGGAAAGGAGGAGCAGAAGTTATTAGCATTGCTTTGCTGAGATTTGAGAGGCTAAGTCCCAGTAGTTTAGAAAATGCATTTTGGGTGATGAAGGTAATTAGAACAATGCTAATGTGATACTATGATTCAAAACAAAACCAAACCCAAAAACAAACAAAAAAAGATGTTTACAAATAATAAAACATTCCATAAATTTCATATTCTCCTCTTTACTGGTTTGATATGTGGCATTTTGCTGATGGGGGGTCTGGTATGTGCTTAATGATAGGAATGGAGAAACTATGAGCAACACTGTGGCTATATCTGCTCTGTGCACACCAATAGTTTTTGAAAGGTAGAATGTTTGGAATGGGCTTGCAGAAGGATGAAGAAAACACACAGCATTGCCCCCACAGTATGAGAAGTGACTAATATTCCATGTACATTATCTGAAAACATAAATCACAGAGGAAATACTAAAAGTCTAGAAAAGAATTATGCCAATGTCTAAAAACATGCCAGTATTTAATTAAGAGACTGGCATTATTCCACAATTTATTGCTTATCATGAATGCTAACCTTTAGGTTAGCAACAATAATTTCTGATTTGGAGCAATTGTCTCTTTTTTTTTTCCCTCCCCTGTACAAAGTTGCAGGAAGAAAGCAATCCTGCTATTGCCTGTAGTCATGGTAGTATATGTTTCAGCTGGGGCACATGGAAATAAGAAAGATTTGAGCTGCTTCACTTCTCAAGAATCAAAGCAGTCTAGTGAAAAGCACATATTCAAATGAAAGTGATAAATGCCTCTGTAAAATAAATGGTCTTATATACGTTTAAATGAGAAATGCTGCAGTAATATAAATCTAAACTTTTAATCTTCAATTTTGATGACAGTTCTTGCAAAGAAAAAAGTACAATGACTTCACTTTGAAATTTTGAATTTAAATATGAGTTAAATTTTTGATGTTTGCATAAATAGAAGCAATTTTCATTGAAATATGGATGACATTTTGTCACTTCATGATACTAGTCACAACACATGACATACTGACTTTTTTTTGAAAAGAATATATTTTAAATTTAATAATAACTGTGGGTTATGGTTGCTTCTTACTATTAAATGTATCTTATCTTATACTGTCCATTTTGGGGAGACCTAGTTAAGCAGCTTGTTGAAAACTGCTGAAAAGGCTACCAAGATGTCCGGGTTCTAGAGCACATGATTTACAAGGAGAAGCTGAGGGAGTGGGGTTGGTGTACCAAACTCTTCTTGGTGCCACCAGGAAAGCAGCTGTGGTCAGTGTCTAAAAGGGCCAGCAACGGACACTCAGGTTGGAGATCAGAAAAAACTTCACCTAGCACTGGAGTAGGTCATCCAGCGAGAATGGGGAGTCTTTATCTGCAGATATTCAAAATTAAGCTAGAAAAAGTCATAACTGACCTGATCTAGTGCTCACAATGGCCCTGCTTTGAGCAAGACAGTGGTCTAGGGACCTGAATTAGTCCTTTTCCATTCACATTTACATACTTTCTATTATATTTTGCTATGATGAAATAATCAAAAATATTCCATGGCAGGAAAGAATGTACAAGCCATTTAAGAAATGTTCTCAAAGTTTTTCTGAAACTCAACAGGAAATTTTACAAAATGTCTTTTTTTGTCTGCAAAGTTGTCCATGTTTTTCAGAAATACCATTTTAACCAGCTCAGACTCGGAGTGCTCTACTGAGCCACTGGCTTTAAAATTTCAAAGTTTTAAAAGTCATTTAAGAACTGTACATTTATGTAAGAAATACTAGATGGTATTATTTATCCCATGCTTGCTTAGTTTCATTCTATTTCAAATAAAAATCATCAAGAAGTATCCAAACAAAACTCAAATCAAGGTTAGGGTAAAATTCAGATTATGCAGTAGTGGTTGAGGTGGGAAATTTCTCACAGCAGTGTTGGAGATGCCACCAAAACCAAGCATTACTACGTTATGAGTTAATGGTACAGTGAAAAGAAATGCTTATTTTTGAGGGAAGAAAACATAGAATGGTTTGGGTTGAAAGGGGCCTTAAAGATCATACAGTTCCACTCCCCTGGCATGGGCAGGGATGCCACTAGATCAGGTTGTCCAGGGCATCATCTAACCTGGCCTTGAATGCTTGCAGGGATGAGGGAACTGCAATTTGTCTGGGCAGACTCTTCCAGTATGTCAACACCCTCTAAGTAAAGAATTTCCTCCTAACATATAATCTAAATATTCCCTCTTTTTATTTAAAACTGTTACTGCTTGTCCTATCACTATCTGCTCATATAAAAAGTCACTTTTCATCTCTCTTATCAGCCCCATTTAGGTACTGGAAGGCTGCTATAAGGTCTCCCTGGGGCCTTCTCTTCCCCAGGCTAAACAACCCTAACTTTCTCAGCCTGTCTTTGTAGGAGGTGTTTCAGACCTCTGATCATCTTTGTGGCCCTCCTCTGGACTTACTCCAACAAGTCCACGTCCTTCTTATGTTGGAACATCCAAAGAGGGGATTGGAGAGCTTTCTGTCCTATTCCGTTGAGTGCACAACAGGCCACCAGTGAACCACAAATCTGAAATAGTAATGGAAAAATTAAAATCATAAAGTATTTCTTGTGATGAAGAGCTACTAATTAATGCTATTACTGAGGCTCTGATAAAAACTCTTCTGTTCATGACATCTACAAGGAAGATAAATATAGACATGAACAAGTCTAGGACAGGCTGTGTACTGGGACACAAATAGGGAGAGATGGTTGAGTGAGGGGAGGCTGAAAGCTCACTTGCATTTAGCATAGCCAAGTCAAGACTGGGAGAAGATATGATTGCCCTTTAAAAAACAATTTGCTTATAGGTGGGGAAAAGAAAAACTTTAAGAAAGGTGCTAGCATAGGAGCAAAAGACTTTTAAGTTAGCCATGGTGCATCTAGTGTAGGCACTAGAGTGAATAGGAAAGTGAGTTTCTAGGCAGTCTCCCAGTGAGACCAAAAAGTACTGAAAAGTTAAATAACTCTATGATGATTTTGTGATGGCATTAAAACAAGTTTATAAGAGTTCAGGAGAGTTGTATGTTGATTAGATGCCTGTGATTACATCCAAGTTGCGTTTGATAATGGTTCTCAAATTCACTGAGCAATGTGCATCAAACACATATCCAAACAATGTGAATGCCAGTTGCGTTCACAGTGATGTCTCAGACCTGTAGCATCTAACCTGAGCTCAAGTACTGCATGCTAGCATAAATGTGTACAGAGATTTGTAAGAGGTGCCTACTTGTGTGTGCAGTTATACAGAAGTAACATAACATGAAATTGACTGACAGGGAAAGTATTAGCAGCCACAGAAGATTAGATCAGACAAATACAAGAAAATAGTATTCAGAAAATCAATTAGAGTGGTGCCAGTTAACACCACAGTCTTAGTTCTGTAGTACAATCCCAGTGGTTGGGCTTCTGCACTAAAGGGGAGCCCAATCAATTCTAGTGGCTTTCCCAGTGGGTGGACCTGGCACTTCTGAGTCAATTAAACAGCCTCCTGAATTTCTGCATTACAGCTATACGTTACTGTCTCACCCCTTTTGGGATCTTTTTACTTTTAAACAAGCCTTTTAGAGATTAAACTTTTTGGAAAGCATATAATATCAATCTGTAATTCCAAGTTTTGTATGTTTTAGCCAATTTGCTTCTGCTAGTTTTATAATAGAGAAAAATACTTTAGGACATTTTAAAATGTTCTTTCTATACCAGAGCTGTTATCTTAACCTTCAGTCTTTATCTTATCCTTCACTATGATCTGAACAATAGTTTGATGTGGCCTGGTCAGTGATTCCAGTTCTGCTGGGCCAGGCAGCTGTACCACGCCAGCTTCATATCTGGGAAACCGACAGTTTGTGTTGGTGTAACCTATCCCTGCCAACAGAGGAGGCAGAGCCATCTCACAAGCACACATTCCTGCCCCCACCACAGGAAAAAAATATTGAGTAGGCACAGATATTTCTACACTGAATCAGATCAGGGAACTGAACTGGTTTAAAAGTAGTATTCTGGAGTGTTTTTTTGCCCAGTTTTAATTTGGACCAGTTCTCTAGTTTGGTTCATTCTGTGGCTATGTAAATAATTGTGCCAACACAGAGGAAGAACAAAATGATGGCCTGGAGATGGCAGAGTGAGGCCACAAGTGAGGGGTTATGCCAGGACTAATGATATTCTTCTGATTGAGCCAAGATCTTTTGTCTAAAATAAAACAAACCTCCACACAGCCTTCAAACCCATGTCTAGCCCTGTGGGAAGCAGGTGCCTTTAGCTCCACTCCTTCCCATGAAGAACTTGTTTCAGTCTCTGTTTCCCAGCATCTCTTCTAGCTGCACTCATCTTGCAGCAGGTTAAGTGGGCCAGGGCAGTTGTATTTTCTTCTTCAGTGAAATCATAGAATCATTTAGGTTGGGAAAGACTTCTGAGATCATCAAGTCCAGTCATTAGCCCAGCACTGCCAAGTCCACCACCAAACCATGTCCCTAAGTGCCACATCTACACATCTTTTAAGTACCTTCAGGGGTGGTGACTCAACCACTTCCCTGGGCAGGAAGTTCCAATGCTTGACAACCCTTTAATGAAGAAAATTTTCCTAATATTCAATCTAAACCTCCCCTGGCAGAAATTGAGGCCATTTCCTATTGTCCTATCCCTAGATGTCTGGCGGAAGAGGGCAACCCTCACCTCACTGCATCCTCCTTTCAGGTAGTCGTAAAGAGCTATGTTCTCAATGTTCTTCTTGTAGTGTATGGCCCAAAACTGAACACAGGATTCAAGGTGCAGCCTCACCCATGCAAGTTCAGGGCACTGCCCTCATCCTGCTGGCCACATTATTTCTGATACAAGCCAGGATACCACTGGCTTTCTTGGCTACCTGGGCACACTGCTGGCTCATGTCCAGCCAGCTGTCAAACAGGACCCCCATGTTCCTTTCCTGCCAGGCAACTTTCCAGCCCCTCTTCTCCAAGCCTGTAGTGCCGCATGCGTTGTTGTGACTGAAGTGCAGGACCTGGTACTTGGCCTTGTTGAACCTCATACAGCTGGCCTCAGCCCATTGATCCAGCCTCTCAGATTGCTCTGCAGAGCCCTGCTACCCTCCAGCAGATCAACACACCCACCCAACTTGGCGTTATTTGCAAAATTCATGAAGGTGCACTCAATCTTCTCATCCAGATCATCAATAAAGATATTAAACAGGATTGGCCCCAGTACTGAGCCCTGGGGCACACCAGTGGTGACCAGACACCAACTGGGGATGTTTCAAATCTGATGTTTCTCATGCACTGCCATGACTCCAGCAGCCAAAAGATTTTAAAGCTATGTGTGCTAGGAGACACACAATAATACTTAAAAAATTCCATCATGGTGCTAAAAGGATTTCTCTCCATCTTTTTTTTACCAGCCTGTGTGTTGTTACATGATAGGTATAGCCCCTCAAATATTGCTTTCTAGTTCCTTCTCACTCATATTTCTTCTTGCATCTTTTTGGACCTTCTGAAGTCCAGAGATGTGCCATAAAATAGTTCCTAAAAATTAAATATTAGAAAGCAATTCTTCTCCCTTCAAGCTCAAGGTTTTGTTGTTGTTGTGGGGGTTTTTGTTTGTGGTGGTAGTGTTGTTATTTCAACTTCCTTGAGTTAAGAGGAGTGAGTCATGCCTTTGAAGAGAAAGTCTGAGGAACAGGAAGTAAAAGAGATGAGGAGAGAACTCTGGAGTGAGTGAAGGGAGTAAAGGAGATATTGAAAATGTTAAAAACATATTAGAATCATCGTAAATAAAGCAGTTTTTAGTCCCCAAGACATACAGAAGCAAGGCTCTGCTGTGCCTTTTTGAAATGCCCCTAGATGGCCTTGCTTGCAGTTCCCCAGGCAGCGCAACTAGAGCAAGATGCCCTTGAAAAGCTCTTTGGAAGATGTAAAAAGTCTCTTTTGTCTGTAATGGAGGGAGGGGAAACCTTGTTACAAGTCTGTGCAATAATTGCTTTATTTGTTCCTCGTATCTGAGGTATTTATCTATTTTCTCCTTTGGTAGTTGAAGCAAAAGAACAGTCTCAGTCTCCTAATTGGTACATGTTCTGTCCTACACTGTCCTACCACTTTTGCATGGTAAGATTGCATAACAGATGTTAAAGGAGGTATCAGAATTCAAAATCAGATCCCAGTAAGGTATTAGGGCAAAGGTGTCACATTTTAATGAATGTATATCACTGTACACTGCAGATGGCTGCTTTAGGACATTAACAGAAATTTACTGTTCAGAGATAGGTGGTTCTTACAGGATTTTTCATTGCTTCAAAAAATGTTGGAGTCGAACAGCAGCATTGCTAGCAAAGTAATGAATTTAATATTCACGTTGCATATTAAAGGGTGTTTCCTTTTGTTTGAAGAACAGTCACTGTATTTAGGTAGACAATTTCACTAAGGAAGAATTTTATAACATCTTGGCCACAAGTGTACATTTTTCCCCATAGCATGCTAAGAAGGGCAGCAGAAGTTCTGTAGGATTTTAAACCATATATTGAATTTACAAATTAGTGTTTGAACTTTTAATTAACTTATTAAATAGCATGGCTTACTTTATGATAGAATTAATTGTGCATTTTAATCTTTAATTATTGACAAAAACTGCCAATTTAGCATTGAACATATGGGAAAGAGATTCTTGTTTCATATGTGTTTGCGTTGTACATAATCAGTGTTGCTTATTTCTCTATATATCTCATGTGGAATTTTAGGGTTATTTCACAATTTGAAAAGATATATGAAATTCACAGAAAAATGTCAAAGGCTTTAATTGGCTTACTGTGATGAGTTGCTTTTTTTTTTGTCCACTAGGTTGTCATTAGGTTAATCAAACATTTGGATGTTGAATAATCTGCCTCTGCTCTTTATAACTAACTTCACACACTTGTTAGGTGAGTAGGAAGACATATAGAAGAGGTTGAAATTTCTTCCGGATATTTGTTGAAGCATCAGCCAGGAAGACTCACCTCCAGTGTGGGCAGGCTCAGTGATGCAGAAAGAGCCTCATGCACTTCCTGCTGCCTGGTGACTTAGGTGAGAGAAGTTACACTACACTTAAGAGAAAGTGACACTTTATGTATCTGAAATTTAATAAGGGAAAGGTCATCTAACATATTGATTATATCCAAATCATAATGCAGTCTGGTAACAACAATCAGTCCTAAACCAGAGACATTTTTGTGGCTTGACTTTCTTACCTTTACCTAAGATGCTTTCACTGAACTGTAGTGCCTGTCTCTTGGACCCACATAGTCCTTGTGGTAAGCAGAGCCCTGTTGTTCATCCCTGTGTCTTTGGATGGCTATTGGATGGAGGCCACTTTGCTCTGATCCCAAGTGAGCTGCCTACACATATACCTCTACAGTTGAGCACTGCTGTGGGGTTCACAGAATCACAGAATATGCTGAGTTGGAAGGGATCACAAGGATCATGGAGTCCAACTCCTGCCCCTGCACAGGGCCATCCCCAAGAGTCACACCACGTGCCTGAGTGCAGGCCAGGGCATGTGGATGTTTTCAAAGTAGCTCTGAAAACTCAAGTTTTATTGCTTCATGATGTCACAAACTTTAGAGTAAATGCCAACATAGTAGTTTGGCTAGTGCTATTCCCACATCCTTCTCAGTTTCTGGTGTTGTGAAATACTAATGCCAATTTCTTTAACTTTACTATGTAAAGTGGATGGAAGATGAGTTTAATACTGATTTTAATTTGTTAGCAGTAAAATGGGACATTGGGCTATATTGTTGTGGGTGAATTAAGAAATCATTATGTGATTGTATGTATCAAATGGAATATAACTAACTTTTTGAAGGTCAAAATGATTTTGCATGGGGTTTTTTTCAGTTTCATACTTCCTGTATAGCTGTATTAGAGACAGAATTTAGACCTTTTTTTTTCTCTGCCTGTTTCTTCAGCTTCTATTTCAAAAATAGGCAGGAAGAGTTGTGCCTGTAATCTGGAATTAAGTACTGTTACTACAGTAAAGCAGTCCTCCAAAATTTGTCCGAAAAGCCATACAAGAAGGAAGCTAATGCTAAAGATTTTAAGCGTGACTACTGTTTTCTTCATTTATGAAGCTCACTTTTGTCCTGTCTAACACGGGGTAGGTGTTCATACAACTTGAAGCCCTGTTTTCAGTGTTAGGTGTGTAATATATTTTGAAAATATTCCGTATCTCATTTGTCTTGCTAGATGTAATGTCTACAAGGTAAATTTACATATCTCATTGGTTTATTCTTTGGCATTACTCACAGTTAATCTGTTTCTGTAAACAAATCTAGCAAATATATGCCAGATTTAAACTAAAATTTTGGCTGTGAACAGGTAATATTGTTTATTGTGTTTACTCTGAAAGTGCTCTCATGCAGTGACAGAATGTTTCAGCCCCATTTTATGGAAGGATATTTGAAGCAGTTTTCTCTCTGCTCTGCAGCGCAGGTGCAAACCTTTAGGGTCCTGAGTTTACACACTCACTTGTCAAAATCAGGAACATCTCTAGAGTGCACTCTGTCTCCTTTCTGGCTAAAAAATACCTGCATTTTTTTCACTGGGGACAGGGGATGCCAGTTGGAAAGAATAAAAGAAAAACTATAAAATCCATGCCCCCATTCTTATAGTAGATCCAGGATGTTGCTGGATTCTGTACATGCCCTGGAGCTAGACATAGCCAGAGAGTTTAAGGTTCTTCAAGGTCATACAAAATAGTGTCAGATATAGAAGAAGGATATTCATTCAGGTCACTCAGTTCAACTACGTATGATGCTTTTGGTCTATCAAGTTAATTTTTGTACCTCGTGTGTAGTTATATTCGATAATGGAAAGGAAAAATTTTACCTAACATTGGTACTTTCCTGAATGAAAATTTGCAAGCCCCATTATACATTTGTCTGTTTCTCGAGGTTTCAATGGCAGACAGTGGTCTGGCTTTTTTCCTTACTTAAGTGTCAGTTTGCTCTGTCGATGATTATCAGAAGTAGAAACAGGGGCTTTGGTAAATGTTCCTTGCACTATTTCTCCTGTTAGGCTTGTGATATCTTTCAGAGCCTATCAAGGTAAATCTGCCTATTAGCAGGTTCTAACAAATGCCACTTTTTTTAGTAGTGTTCATTACTAGTCTGAATAAACACTAAACATATGCTGTGCATAATGAAATTCTTCTATCCAATTTTCTATTGTAGAATGTTCACTCAAAGTAGATATTCATAAATATTCATATGATAAGACTGTTTATGCTTCAGTTACTAAGTAGCATCCTTCCTTCCAGAAAACTTCCAGTCTTTTATAAAAGAATGATTTTCTGCTTATTATCCAAAGGAAAGAAAGCAGAATTTTATCTTCAGCAATCTCCTTCATCCATGTTGGAGTAGAAGTTTATGTAATATAAAGGAGATTAGGTTTTTGGATTCTTTGTCTTATACTTCTATCTAAGCCACCAAAATCTAACAAGACCAGTATATAGTATCATCCAGAAAAGTAAAATGCTCAGTGACATCCCTAAAAAGCAAAAAAGGAAATTGAAGCTGACACTCTTCCATACAGATTGCTACACAATGTAATCTCCATCCTAGAAGTAGGCTACAGCCAACTGACTTGTGTGTGGTCAGTGATGTTGTTGCATGTTCCTGTATCTGTAAGAAGCAATGTACATATGGGAGCAATCAATGCAGCAATTGTATCACTTGCTGATCTGATGTTCAAGCGCTAACACAAGATGCTTTTGTGAGAGTTAAAACATCTTTCATCTGCTGAAAACTCAAGCAAAAATTATTCTCTTGTCCTGGAGCTATTATTTCTGCAACAGTCCCAGTTCTCCCTGCACAAATAAGAACAAGCCATTGTCCTCATAGTGCAGCTCATTTGATATATGTGAAAGTAACACATCATCATGTGACTAGTGAGTGCTTAGGAGGAATTGAGGAAGTAGATTTTTAGGCAATTGCACCAAGGAGACCTCAATGTCATGAAGCTCTTTCAGAGAAGGTTTAGATTATATGTTGGGAAAAGGTTTTTCACCCAGAGGGTGGCTGGGCACTGGAACAGGCTCCCCAGGGAAGTGGTCGCAGCACCAAGCCTGACAGAGTTCAAGAAGCATTTTGACAATGCTCTCAGACACATGGTGTGATTCTTGGGGATGTCCTGTGCTGGCCCAGGAGCTGAACTCAAGAATCCTTGCGGGCCCTTCCAACTCATGATATTCTATGACTCGTATGCACCAGCATGGCACAGAGATGGTTCATCCTCCTAGTGCCATCTGTGTAAATTTTTTTTATCTTGCTGCTGAAGTAGTCTACTGGAAAGTCTTCAGTACTTTTGTCTCTACCTAAGCTACTTGCATCTCTGCAAAATACTGATTTCAAATCTACCGAGAATTTATTTCGGTGCCCATTTTTAAGAATATTTGAAGCTGTTGAATGGAATCCACTAATTGGAATATCACCATATTGAGCAAAATGGGTCTTTTCAAAGCAAGTCATTCTCTCCTGTAGTTGCTGCACTTCTATTTATACTAGTTGCTTTTCACATAATTGCCAGTGTGTTGGATAATGCTTTTAACAACAAGGGCATTACATATATATGGGTGAAAGAGGTACTCTGCTTTTGCTTAGACTCCTGAGGTCTTGAGATTACAAATGCAAGATTAAACTGGCATCGTAGGGCTGTTATGTTGCTCTTGGGAATAGAGAAGACTGTGTCCAAGGAGCCTGTGTCCTGGCAGTTTACTGGACCCAATTAGACAAGTTGTATGACTTTGCTTTCTTCTTCCTTCTGAGCAGTGATTTTAATTTGCAAAATGGCTGAAAGGGCCTGCACCTCCACTGGAAGGTTCTTGTAGTTCACGTACAGAAAAGGTTGAAAATTACTGAAGCCTGTGATACACAGCCAGGAGGTCAGAGAAGGGAGAAAAAGCACTTTCTTTCCTGCCTACTCCCTTACATCCCAATCCAGACAACATTGCTGATCACTTGTCACTGCTGGTGAGAATGTCTGAGATGGCAAGTCACTGTATTCCACAGTGCTGGCAGGGCAGTATACCTTTTTTTGAGAGAGAAAAAAGTCTAGTGAAGTAAGTAAGTGGCATGCTAAACAGGACAAGGTATTTAATGTATGGCAGCGGAAAGGCTGATAATCACATTGGTACGCTGGTCTAATGAGATCAAAGCCCAAGCATTTCTTTGGGTAAAGCTCATCATATATTATTTAAAGAAGCATCAATCAAATAAAATAACCACCTCACTCTTTGAGGAAACAAAAGCCATATGGCAATTTGTCCAGCATTCAAGATGAGAAAACAGCAATCGCTGAAAGTCATATACCATCTAATCACCTGGGGGAAAGTGTTGTTCCTTATTCTGCTGACTGGTGTCTCTTGGAAACATCTGCTCTTGCTCCTGATTTTTCCTTAATGAGAGCATAAATGGCACTGTGTAATTCACCTTTTCTGTAGCATTGCCTCTTGAGCCTCTATTATGGTAGCCTCATTTTTTTCTCTGCATATCATGTTCTGCTAATGTTATTTGTTCTGTCAATGGTGTCTCTGCTTCTGATGCTTTCTTATTTCTCTCTGGATCTTTTTCTGGCTTTCTGATGAATTTATTGAGGAAAGATAGGTAATACTGATTGAAGGCCCAATTTGGATATAGGGCCTGATGTGCTGTGTAATGTAGTAATACAAAATTTCTCTCAGTAATTATATCATCCAATTTGTGGTAGATGTCTTGGATTTGCATGTTCTGTCGTTTAGAAATTGATGACTCATCTGGCATTGGCTACTGTCAGCCTTGTTGCTCGGGTTCTGTGCAGGCTGTTTCACTGGCCCATGTTAATTTTCTAAGTCTGGATCCTTCAGTCTGTTACTGCTTTTGGTATGGTCCATCTGTACACATGAAGAAAGGACCTTTGGCTTTCATTAGATATTGATTGGGAATTCTCCATTTATCTTTTTAAAATTTCAACCCAGACTATGTAATATCTAATTTCAAGTGGTTTCAGTTGGAGAATTTGTCTTGAATCCCAGCTACAGGCTTTTGGATTTTTGGGTGTTTTTAAGCCTTTTTCCAGTTGAAGCAAACTTTATTTTGCTATTAAGCTCACTGGGAGGAGGGGCGGCCATGGTATTGTATTTATTTTTTTGTGTGTGTCACAGCAAATACGATTCTAGTTTTAACAAGTATCTTTCAGAAAACAGATCAGTATTACTGGTGTAATACTGTGTAATACTGGTGTAATAATGTGCCATTTCTGAAACAGAGACATTTAGTGATTTTCTTTTTTCATCAAGTTTCTCAGCAGTTAAAGTTGCTCAGAGGGGATCTGAGAAATAATTTACAAACATGAATTTCTAAGTGCAATTAATTTTTAACATCGTAGGTTGATCTGACAGTTGTATGTTTATAAATATAATGATGTATGTTCCAATTTAATCTAATTTATTTTTTTGGCTTGCTCCTTTTTATTGGAATCATTGTGAGAAGTGGGTATTGTCTGACTATGTGAACATTTGAGTTAATGTTCTTGAAGTCTCTTATTTGTTTTTCTGGAGCAAAGTTAAGTTCAATGTCTTGAAGCATGCAATCTGAATGGAACTGTAGTAGAATTTGCTCTTCATATATCTATCCCTATCCATATGCTAGTATTACATGCATATGTATTTTGTCTTATTTCTGTACTTGTGCTCTTTTTTTATGTACATTTTTGCATCTCAGTTGCTTTTGCTTTTTGCACTTGGAAGATAATCTGCAATATCTCTGCTGCCCAGTAGGTGAGGAGCAATGTCCTGGCACTGGTGGTTGGTTGTCCTTCTGTATTTAATCCCTAATCATCTATCTGAAAGGAGAGTAAGAAAGCAAGATCATGCCTATTTCCATGCCTGAGGCTTGGCAGGGGTGTGAGAGGGTTACTTCCCAGCCTAGGCATGCTCTCCATGTTAGAGTGTAATTTTTAGCATCCAAGACTAGTTTTTGCTCTGACGTTTATAATTAATTATTTAATTTAATTAATTATTTCTGTGTTAAAGAACAAAATTCTGAATGTAATAAGTGTACCTGATAGTTAGATATTAAGTCACAGCCTGTGTAATTTTCTTGGAAGTTTATTACAGCACAGGTACATTTAATGGTGACTGCACATCCTTGTATGTGAAATCACTATGTATGTAATGGGTTAGGAAGGTTGTGATATATCTACTGGTCTAAATGGTAACAGGCACTCACATACTGCTTATTATTACACACAGCACTATGTATTCAAAGCTGGGAAATTACCACTCCTCTGCATTAATAAAGATGTCAGTGTCCAGGGATATACCTGTGATGGGAAGGTTTCAGGGACCTACCCTGAACTTGTCTGATGGCTTTTTAAAACTCTAGTGGCTTACACAGGTAGGAATGTGTGAGGCTGCCAAAAGCCTTTGCCAGCACAAAGCCTAGTCCAGCCCATGTCAGGACACCTCTTTGCGAAGCAAAGGGCAGAACAGAAGTAGTAGCAGCAGCAGCTGTGTGGTGTGGCAGGACAGGTGAGAGGAGGTCAGGTAATCAGGTGAGTGCCTGAGGCCTTTGTGCCACTGCAGATTTTACTGCAGCAAGGTTGTGAGGAGACACAAAACTTGACTAGAGAGGCTGCATCAGCAAATAATTTTGTCATTGACCAACTAATTATTGTTTTGCTTCTGGAAAGGGTTTTGGTGTACCTATAGATACCTGAGTTTTTTCTTGAGACAGTTGCCTCTGCTCCAGGATTTTTAGCTGGGAAACAACACAACTGTAATGGCAAAGGGCTTCTAGAATCACAGAATATACAGAGTTTTAATGAAACCATAAATGCCAATTTATTTATTTATCTATTGATACTTTTCTGGGTACATATAGACTGTGGTGAGCTTTTTACAGAAGAGTGGGACAGAGAACCTGTGAACAAAGCAGGTAGTGATAGGCAGTACCAACCAAAGTAGTTTATAGCAGAGACCAAACATGCAATTAAAGCAAAACGCATCTCTCTTTTAGAGCAGATGGACTGTCGTGGTATTGTCATTTAACCTCTGAGTGTCTTCTCATGCTGTAGTGGTGTCAGCTCTCCTTGGGCTTATTTATCTGAGTCATTAATAAGTCATCAGAGTAATTCCCTTTCCATATGAGGTTATGGAAGAAGGGCATGTCTGGGTGCTCCTTAGTGGTCAGAAAGGAAAGACTGCCATGGACAAGGAGTCTGAGCTGTGCACAGCAGGCAGAGAAAGCTCTTTGGTCTCTGGATCACAGTGAGATTCATTAGTTTTTGAAGACAAGCTGAAAAATGTGATTTCATTGAGGGGACATGGGGGTGCAGCTGTACGTCTGCATGCTTGCCAGTATAGTTAGCAGCTCAAAATTACAGCCTGTAAATAACTGTACATATTTAAACTCCTAGAAGGGCTGTAGCTCCCTGCTGTAGTACAATAAGAATAGTAATACTTACCATTTAGATTGTGCTTCTATTTTCAGAGCTGTGCCAGTGTTAGGTATTTCAATGTAAAGCAGGTGGGTAATTGTGAACAGGATGTTAAGCTTTTCAATTTTGGGGGGTTGGGGTGGGGGGCGCAATGTTATTTTGCATACTCCCCGTTATAAAAGGAGGTTCAGACTCTTCTACTCTGGCAGTGGGGACACGACGTCTTTCAGCTTTTTTCCAGGAGCGACTCTCACGAGGGAGCTTATTTCTTCTCGGATCTGACCACCACAGCCCTCAGTAATTATAGCAGCGTCTGAATTCTGAGCTAAAAACAGAAGTGCAGCATGTGCCTATTCCCCATGTGATTCAGAAAGCAGGAAATTGAAAGAGCCTGACTGAGAGGAGAGGGAGTGAAAAGCAATAGACACATCTAGTATTTGTCTCAAACCTGCTACGCCTGGGACGCAGGAGCTGTCATCTGCCGGCGCTGATTCTGCGTGCAACCAGAGCAGAGCCTGATTGGGTATAGTAGGACCTAAGGCAAGGGGGAGAGGCAGCGGGGAGAGAGTTGGGCTCGTCGCACCGAAATGTAAACAGTGGGAAGCGAGAAGGGAGTATAACGCTTTTATGCTCCGAACAGCAAGCATCTGGCTCTGGGCTCCCATGGCTCCGGCAGCGTACCTCTTGTAGGTCTCGCTGTGCCTGGCTTGATGAACAGAAACAGGCGGTTCGGAGGATCTCCTGCCTGTGGATATAAATAGGGGGCAATCGGGATGCGCTAGCTTTCGCCGCCGGCGCCGCGGCTCCTTCGTGCTCCGCGCCGCATCTGGGACAGGGCAATGGACATGAATATGAAGAAGTTCACAGTGCGTCGGTTCTTCTCAGTCTATCTCCGCAAGAAGTCTCGGTCAAAGAGCTCGAGCTTAAGTAGATTTGAGGTAAAATTCACCTTAACTTTTTTAAATATAGCAAATACCATTAGGTGCAGGTAACAGAGGTATAAGAATGCCTGCGCTTACTGATGTGATAAGTAGGTAAAGGTGCTCTTTCCCTGGAGGTGGTGATATTCGCACCTAATGTTCTTTGTTTCAGTGTAATTCAGTGCTTTTTCTCGGTAGTATTCAATACATTGAATAATGCATTTAGTGTGTTGCCAAGGTTCCTTTTATCAACCTTGCAGGGGAGGGGGAAGCTGGTTCAGGACATCATGAAGTTGTAGGAAATAATTACAGATCCACTTAAATTAGCACAAATGACACCATACTTTGAAATAGTCTCATATTTTAGTCTTCCCCTGCACACATGCCATTCTTAGTGCTAGATTTCCAAATAATTAATTCATTTGCTAGTGCCTTATGTATATATGTGGTATGTTAGATAGGAATTTTCTTGCTTGTTTGTAGGTTTTCCTGTTTGCACATATTTTTTGCATTTATCTTCTCTCCTGTGCATCTCTTGCAGCACTGTATAATTTATTTTGTTGTAGGAGAAATTGTTCTTCGGGAGGTGTGGGGGGGGG
>NW_020897691.1:9596123-9844754 GCF_003984885.1 Neopelma chrysocephalum
AAATGCTCAAAAACATTTGGAAAAGTTCAAACCTAAAGGTTTGAAAGAACTGTGTATTGTAGAATGTGTTTTGGGATTGAGCATTTTTGGGGTGGTGATGCTCTGGAGAAAGAGGGTGTGCCCTTGGCATTTGTCCCTACTGTCCCAGAAGTCAGTGTTGCTGAGCAGTACTCATGCAGCACAAAGGCTGTCTCCCCAGTATTCCCCCCCACACACACACCAGTAGTCTGGGGGTGGGCAGGATCTTGGGAGGAGACATAGCCAGGACAGCTGACCCAAAATGACCGAATGAGTATTTCATACCATATGACATCTGCTCAGATATTAAAGTTAAAAGAAAAGAGGAGGTGGGGGAGTATATGTTGTTATGCTGGTGGTATTCTGGAGCAACCACTGCACCTACTGAAGCCTTACTTCACAGGAAGTGGATGGACAATGCCTGCTGATGGAATTAGATATGTCTTTTGTCGTTCTTTGCTTTTGCATGCAGTCTTTGCTTTTGCTTATATTAAACTGCCTTTATCTTGACCCATTAAGATTTCTTCCGTCTTTTTCTCTACTGTCCACCTGAGGAGGAGAGTGAGAGAGAGGCTTTGGAGGGCACCTGGCATCACCACATTTGGTTGGGGGGAAAAGTTTTTTCTTTTAGTAGAAATTTCTGTTGTTTTTTCTAGTGAGTAACAGAGAAAATCCTGCAACGTTTTAACTTTGTTTTCTCCACTTTCACGTTGAGAGCAACTACTGGACAGGTTCTATGACTCTGACAGATATTTTTGTCTTTAACTTCTGCATCAGCAGATCTCCATGCCAGTCTTTCCTGTATGATACAATCTCTTTGACTAGAAAATGCCTGGGACAGCAATTAAACATTGTAATGGCCTTCATTTTAAAGCCATCTCTCTAAATATCTGAAACCCTGCTGGATCTGCTGCTAGTCTGCACAGTATCTACTTTATTCCTGTATAGTTATGCATTGCAATTACTACTAAAGTATAATTGGAAAGCAAGGCTTTATATTAGATTATTTCTGTGACAGAGTTCAAGGCCATTTTGTATCACTAGATTTGAATTTTTTGATTACTAAATTTGTGCAGATGTTAAATAGTACAAGAAGTTTTTTAATAACATTTAATTATGTTGTAAAAACTTGAAGGTTTTTTCTGGCAAGTAAAATCACTAATTTTTCTTCCAAAAAAAGCCTCCTTAACGTTTCATTAAATCAATACTATCAAGATAGCTAAACCAAGACATTTTCAAAATGTGAATGGTTTTTATGTGTTGGCATTTTGTGGCTGATTTCAAGCACATTGCAGTGCCTAAATTTGAAAGAGTGGAGAAGATGATGTATCTGTTCTTGTTTTCCAGATTCTCGTACCCTTGGGAGTTACCTTGTTTGTATGTGGCAACCAGTGAAATAGGCATAATAGGAGGAAAGGAAAGTGTGGTAGTTAATCTGAGCTCTTACTTTTGCATTCTGTCAACATCTCTTCAACTTCTCCTTATAAAGGAGGACCATGGGTTTAGGCTCACGCAAGAACTGGGTGAAAGTGTGTTATGTGAATCCATACAGAAAAAAATGCTGTGTGGTGCAAAGGCAGCAAAGCCCCCACTGAAGTAGACATCAACTACTTAGTCTCTCCAGCACTGTGAAGTTGTCCTCTGCCTGCCAGTCAGAGGTAATAATACTGTGTCATTTTCATTATTTAAGCCTCTTTTGTCCATGGTGAAGTTTTAGCAATTGTAAGCCAAAAAGCTCACAAAGCAGGAAGTTGGATCAAACTAAGCTGAGGGGCATTGAGGGGACACTTTGCCTTCTCCTTTAAAGACTTTTAATGTACATTATCCTTAGTTTGGTGGCTAACTCAAGCTGTTATGTCTTAAGGGTGAGCCCTTTGGGGGTATTTTCTCTGGTCTGAAAAAAAGGCAGTTGCACCATGTTGACTGAATAGTGATACAAGACAAAAAACCCCCGCCCGTGTTATCAGAGCTGGAGACAAACCAGTTTCCCATGATCTTTTGTTGAGATTTGTTTTTTCCCCTGTGATTTCAAGTTTCTATGCATTTCAAGAATCCATACTTAAAGCACACTTCAAGTACACCAGCTTCTTCTTTTCATATTTTTGTGGAAAAGGTAATGTCACATCATAATATACCAAGCAGCAAAGTGGATAAGGATGATGGGCTGCAGAATTTACTCTGTCTGCAAAGTGAGTATAGGTAATATTTATTCACCTGCTTCCCTCTGTTCCACGAGTACGATTATGGCAGCATCCAGATGTTTTCTTTTCCCTTCCAATTGCTGTTGATGCCATCAATGCTGTAGCATCCCTTCTTGCACAGCAAAGAAATTCAGTCTGTGTTTATTTTTCTCTGAAAGATCATGTGCTGGATAAAAAAGGCCTAATGGCATCTTTTATTTGCTAGTATGAAATGAATTTCTAAAAGTCTTCTCAGCAACAGGGATTAGGTATTCTAGCAAACAAATTTTTCATTTTTCCCTGACAGGAAAACCTATGTGGGACATTAGAAGGAATATCATTAGTGGTTCTGAGGACTGTCACTTCCAAGAGACAGACTACCTGTAGTGATTATCTGCCAAAAGATAAACATTTTATCCCAATTGCCTTTTTGAAAATATTTTTTCCATGCATCAGGATAAAGTTTACATACCAGTTTACTCTTGAAAATGAGTATTCTGCTATAAAAGGGTGTAAGTTACCTATAATCATATTATTTGCTTAGTCAAAGATAATTATGGGAATGTGCCAACTACCAGTTTTTCGCTTGCTTGGTTTAAAAGTGTTTTCTACCTCTGTAACAGGTTTATAAAAGAAGCCATAAAATTAATTCATGTAATGTTTGTATTGAAAGAAATGCTGTAACAGGCAGACATTTGATGTTATGGGAGGAGCTGTTTCCTTGGAGCTGTAAGGAAAGTCTTGAGTTTTTGACTTAACATTTCCATCTTTCTCAGAAAATATGTCAAAGGAGTGAATTAAAAATGTGATCTTTTCTAATGCAGACAGTCTGGATCATTTCAAAGCTAGAGCTTTTTTAAGCGCCTTATTTATGAAAAATAGATCGGTCCCTTGCCTCCACTCTTGACAACTTGTTCTTCTATTGATCAGTTAAGGGTTTTTTCTCATCTTTTGTGCTCATCTGATCCTCCTTGTTGTTAACTACATGCACAACCATGGCAATTATAACCTATCCCCAGGGAAGTGGGGACTTAAAAACCATTTATGCACCACAGCCAAGAGAAAGTTTGCCCTTTTACCCTAGCTTTTTAAATCCTTTTGCTGGTGTGAAATTCATGGGACTGAGACAGAAATAAGAACAGAGTTCTCTCCATGGAGTACCACAATGGTCTGCAAACACTCATTTATCTTTCTGGTGATCAGAGAACTGTTGCTGTCTGGGATTTTGTATCATCCTTTCAGGGAGGCACATCAACTCCCCATTTTCCAGTTACTGAGGAGAAGAAATTAAGTTGTTTCGTCCTCCTGGGATATGATTCTTTACTCTTGTCTTCAGGCATTTCTTTCCTCTTGTAAATGAAGGTTGAAGATTTGAATGTGCTGTGCAATGGTGTAGAATCACACAGCTGGATCATGGAAATGCTGAGCCCTGCACACATAGAAACTGTGCCCTTGAGACCAGGCTCTTGACTCCTGGTGTCTACTGAAACTCACTTTGCCTTCTCACATGTTTCCCTTGTAAGGTAACAGTCTTGCTTTTTCCTTCTCTCTCACCGTATCATTCATCTGATTCAGCTTTTTTGTTTTATGCTTTAGACTCAAACAATGGGAATCACATGTTTTTGCTTTTCTTATACTGCCTCTGTTTCAGTACTTTCCACCCTCACTTTACTGAGCTAACTGGGGAGTCATCAGTAAAAACAAAGCTTTGTTTGAGGAAGTGCTGATTCAGAGGAGATACATCCGAGGCTGGGGAATGGTCAGATTGCTCCAGAATAAATCCCAAATGCAGTACTTACTCTCAGAAATACCCCCACTTCATACACTGTAGTCCTTGCCTATTTCTCTTCAAATGGCTCTGCATTCTGGCTTTCTGTAGTTTAAATGTCTTTTGATCCTTTCTCTTTCAGGGAGAGCAGCAGCCAAAACTCCAAGGGAGTCCCCTTGCATCACAGGCTCTGGAGTGTATTGTTGAGAGTTTCATGTCTATGACTCAGTTCTGCTTCCAACTGAGCACGAATGTCTGTCTGGGATTTTAGCTTTATATAGTACTGTTTTCACAGCACCTCTACTCTGATTTTAAGGCACGGTTACTATGGCATCTGCAATATCTTAGAAAATAGTGAAATAAAGATATCAGTGTTAACATTTTGTGTTGCATAACAACTTTTGTTCCTGTTTTGTCTGTATGTTTTCACCCTCTGGGTTTTCTTTTGAACCTTAAGGAAAAAGCCTCAAAGCGAAAATGAGCTGCTGATTTTGGTCCATTGTCATTTCGGATGTGTGAAGTCACACAAAGCTTCATGGCTTTTTGTGGTTTCTGCACAGTCATCATCCATTTTAACTTGCTGAAAGGAGTAAACTTGTATAGTTGTTGATCTTGGAATTTTCGTGACAAATTGCAAACTAGCCTGCATTAATTTAGTCATTTATGATAAAAAGGTCTTCCATTCAAAGCACCTTACTCTTGTAGTTAAGGGCTACTTCTTTTGACTATATCATGCTATAAAGCCTAAACCAGTGCAAACCTACACAATTCAAAGCAAATGAAAAGCAAATTAAATTGCTTTTTTTCCCTCCCTGGAATTGTAATGAGATCTGAATCAAAAGACAACTTGTTTTGCTTTTGTTTTGAACTTAACACGGTACCAGACTGGCGTCGTTGTTGTTGATAGAACAGTATTCCTTCCTCATTGCCGAAATTCAAGATGTAGCAGAGTGCATTAGCAACCTGCTCTAGGTAAACTTCCTTTGCTTCTATCTGCCTTCTGGCTGGTGGCCTCAAGTTTCCAGCAAGGACTACGCCAAAAATAATGTTGTGGTTTAATGTTTAAGTGCATCCTAAATTATTACCAACTTTTGGGCTGGCATAAAACAGGTGTCCTCATAACTGAACATCTAAAAGAGAACTGTCTCCTGGCCAGGCCTGGGAACCTAGACGGCTAAATTTGATTGTGTGGGAGATTAAAGTGTAGGATGGCAACAAATCTGGATCTGAAATCACAATATTCTATATATTTGGCCTCTATAATATATTGAGATTGTTAAATTGTGAATCTCAGTTTTCCTCAGTGTAATTTTAACTCTTGCCTAACCGGATCTTAGACAGTGTCTTGTTCTTTCCTCCTAAAATAAAAAATCTTCAAGGCATATTCATTAAATAAAACAAACTAAGTGAATCTCAGTTGGTTGCTGGGTTTCCCAGCCAGCAGTGGATGGATGAGGTGTTCTGTTGTCCCAGCAGTGGATGGTTCTCTTGTATGCAAACCAAAATGTCAGGGTCTTACACTGGTTTTCCTTTACTTTTCTGAAATGGTGATGTCAATGTGCTGTGTGTCTGTCATGCAGTAATCTGAAGGGGATTGTCTGTGTTTGAATACAGGAAATTACTGAAGAACAGAATTGTTGATTTGGATTCATTTTTAGCCTAGTTTCCTGAAAAAATGAGGCTTTATACGTGCTCCCACACCCCATTCAGGCTCTTTGCTTTGAAAGCATTGGCAAATTCAACAGAAATAGGCAGAAGAATAGTGCTCTTGAAGACAATGTTCCTGTAAGGTTTGTGAAAATAGGAGCCTAGAGAAAGGTACACCACTGCTACCACAAAATTAAGAAAAAGGGGTAACAGGAGTGGAAGCATACTCCTTAGCTGTCGAATAAACCAAGGGAGATGGTGGGAGAGAGGGGGATGGCTTGATAAGAAATGAGAATTCATGACCCACTGTTTTCAGAACAGTTACTATACTTCAATGCCAGGAAGCAAAATAGGCTTTTTTTTTTTTTTGTGAGAAGTGTATTTGGATTGCAGAAACAAGTGGAGTAATCTATTTACCTGTATAAATATTTGGGCTTTGAAATATTATACTACCCAATAATAATAATTTACTGTAATAGTGTAGCCTTTTACTAATGTTTTTCCCATACTATGAAATAAGCTAGCTCTTCTGTTTTAGCAATTCCTGCTTCTAATCTAATAGGTGAGGCAGGAGAAGTGCTATTTTATCATGGTTACTGAAATGCTTTCTCTATAAAAGGCAGGCAACATAGTATAATGCTGGCTGTTTTTCTCTTTGTGTGGAAATATATTAAAGATATTTGTTTGGAGGTACTTATAATACTTTGTACTGAGGGGAAAAGAGAGGCGTTTTGCTATAATTTAAGGAGAAAGAACTCACAGAACTTAACATCAAATGACTGATTTATCTGTAGAATTATTTTAAAAATCCTACAGGTGTTAGTAGAAAGTGTAGGCTGACAAAGAATTAATCAGAAAAATTATTATAAGACAATAAATCACAAGGTTTAAGAATACTTGTTACAGAATTATAATAGAACATCAGCGTTTGCTTGAAATATCCTATATTGCTAGCTGATACTGGCTTTGATGACATGAATAGTTAATTTCTCTGGATAAAAGTGGATGTTTAGCCCGGTAAAAGAGGCTTGGGAAGTGCAATGAGGAGTCCTCAGGCAGAAATATTTGGAGCAAGCAAGTTGGTGTTTACTGATGTTCTCCTTGAAATAATGTATTATAATAATTGCTGCAAAATCCTGTTGCATATGACCATATACTATCAAATTACTTAGTTGCATGCTGAATAGTCAAGTGGGCCAATCTACAAAATTTTGCCATTTTCTTACGATTGCAAGATGTGTAAAGAGCAAAGCAAGATTTCTGCTTGGTGACACTGTGAAACTGCTAAATCTCTCAGCCAAGCCCTGACTAGCCTGTGCCCCACGACCTGGAGTTAAAATTGACCTGTTTTGCACAGCCTCCTTACACTTTGCCTTTGAATTACAAGTGTGACATCAATGCATACAGGAGAGAAGCGGACTTGTGTGGGCATGTATAACAAATGTTTATACTAACCAGATTATACACATCTTTTTATCAGACAGTCTGTTCTGCTGTTTGCAATAAAGGGAACATAAGCAAATAATGCCTAGTGGTATTTTACTCTTTATTAGGACAGTTTCTGAACAGGATTCAAATTATACAATTTATAAGGAATATGTTGTAATTACAGCCGTATTTTGTGTATGTATATGGCATTTAATATAAATAATGCATGTAACAGTGTAAATACAAATAGTATGGCAGTTTTTCCATGGAAAATGCTAAGAGGATTAGAGTTTGATCTCATAATACCATAGGCAACCTCTCATTGACTCAGAGTGGAGGTTTGTTTAGTTCTGCTGGTCACCAAATAGATTAGCAGCTCGCAGTTTTGCTGCTGGCATTCCTTTTGAACTGAAATTGTTATGAAGTTAACTATTTTTAAATTCCTGGAAGTCTCTCCTCCTAACTGATATTGTGCAACTTATTTTAAAAATGTTTTCTGCTTTTCAGAGTTTAAACTCCTCTTAAGGTGATTTTCAGGGCATGACTGAACAATTTCTGACCTTGTTCCTTCCTTTTTGTTCTCACGGTTAAGCGGTTTTTCTATATTGCCTGTCCCCACAGGTGTTGGCTTTTCCCTTTTGGTCTCTAAGAGGCTCTGAATGATAATCGAAACTGTCTGCACAGTTATAAGGGTAAAACTCCAAAGCAAAATTCAGGTGTTTGTTTTGATCCAAGTCATAGATTTCTTTGTTCTCCACTGAAGGGCTCAATTTCTTAATGATAAATAGCTCTTACTTACAGAGAATACCCGTGCTCTCAAGCTTCCCTGGTGTTAGTGCATGTGTGTTGTATTTCACAACCAGTCTGTTTGTTCCTCCATCCTCGGCCCATTTGCACGCTCCTTATTTTTGTAAGAGACTTGAAGATGGGAAATGCTCTATTTATTTCTGCACAAGTGTCCCTCAGGCCAGACAAACACTCTCTGGATACTGCAGTGGTGTTCTTTACTTTCCCACCGTGGTGAGCTTGTGTGTACTTATCTGTCCTGATTTCAGTTGTACTGCAGCCAACTTCTTGAGAACCAGGTTTATGCTTACTACTCCTACACTAAAAACACTTTGTTTCTGGACCAGCCAACACTGAACTCCCCAGTAGTCTTTAAGTGCACTTTTCCCAGAGCTTTCATCATGTATGCACACTGGATTCATGTTCAACGGCTCCCGGTACTTTGAGCAAAGAGGCACAAATATTGTGAGGCTTCCAAACCCAAAGGGTTTTATCTTATAGAGGAAAAAAATACAGTATCAAAATAAAGTTTGCATGTATTTCCTTGCCTTTGTTTCTTCCCCTACTTAGGTATTCTTTGGCTTTGATGAGGATGCTCTAAGGGGGTTTATGGATTTACATTCAGGTCTCTGTATCCAATTAATCTTAAGAAAAAATTTTCTACCCTACCCAATCCTGCATGGCTTCTCATCCCAGATACTCTTCTGAAAGGATTTGTGCTGTAACTGCATTGTTTCTCTTCCTGAGGAGTCACATTCAACAATACCCCTCTCCGGAGGAGTATATAAACAGGAAAACAACTAATTATAGATCACAGACAGAGAAGGAATAGAATGCAACAGTATGCAAAAGAGAAGGATTGCTTGGACAGATGGTGGGCCTAGAGGAAATGTGGAGGGAGACAGAAAGAGGCTTGAGATGGGAACAGAGCAACAGAGATGGGAAAAAAATTTACCTGAGGCATAAACTGCTTATGGGAGAAAGGAGGCAGACAGAACATCCTTCTGTTCCCTAGAACAATCTGTAATGAACTGGGTTACCATGATCAGAGTACAGAGGCCAAAGTAGACTCAAAACCTTGTTTACTTTTTGGTTATGTGCTGCCTTGATCAGAAGCTGGTCAGCAGAACAGTACTGGGTACTGTGGCCAGCTCCTCCTAGGCAGCCAGCTTTGGTAGAGCAGAAGGCAGGGGTGGTCAGCTTTCGTATTAAACAGAACATAAACATTATTTAGTGGAATGGCAAACCATGAGAAATTTAGGGAGCTGCTGTTTCAAACATCTTCCTGCCTTGGTCTCTTATGTTTATTTGTTTTATTCTCTTATGCGTTAACACAAGTTGCTGACCCAGAGCAGTCTAACCACCTCCAGTCACAGACTGGCTTAGAGGAGGAAGAGGGCCCTTATGTATTTCCTTCTGCATACTGAGTCCTTACTCAGCTCTTACCCTTCTTGCCCAAGCCGGGTATGATGTGATGGTGGCACACTGCTATGTGCTTACACAGATGCACCAGGACGCATCTGTATCCCCAATTACCAGTTTCGGTAACTCTCATCAGGCGTGCGTTGCTGTGAGTACCTCTGTAAATGGGGAAGATGAAGTGCTCCTGTGGTGGATTACCTGCTTTGCATCAGTGGCAGCAGGTGGGATGGGTGTCTGTGCTTCGGGAGCCTGCAGACAACTGCTTGGTGTGTTAACTCAAATCATGGACAAAGCAGGGCTGGCACTAACACCCCAGGCTGTGAGCTGGGGCAGCGATGGGTGAGTGGAGTGTCTGTTCTTCTGCCTCCAACACAGGGGCAGTAATTTTCAAGGGAGATGGAGAAAACGGTGAGAAGCAAAAACATATTTGATTGCCATGGCTAAATCTGCCAAACCCTGATGGCTGGAGCCTCAGGTCATTTTTGGAAGGACATCCAGGGATCTGTGTAAATTAAGGCTGGATTCAAAACCTTCTGCTGCTTCTTTCCATGCACAGATAGCTTCTCTACAAATATATGGTGTCTGTCTCTTTCTTCCCTGCTACCCTTCCAACAGATCTGCACAGGCTAAACTGTTAGTTGCTGATGACCTCTTTTTGGAACTGATGATTACCTGGGGCTTTTTATATTGCCAAACAATTTTATACTGTTTTGCTTTCTATTCTGTGTAAAAGTCTGCAATTACTCATACTTCTTGCTTAGAAACACATTTGGAAAAAATTATAGTGACAGAAAATAGGCATCTTTTATCTCATTTAATGTTTAAAAACTTTCTGCATCCTATCTTTTATTCTTGAAATGAAACACATGTTCATTTAAGGGAAAGTTTTCTCATTTAAGCAAGAATGAGGAAAAATAAGACCATTATAGAAAAGCTTTAAGAGGCTTTTTTTTTTATTATTTTGCTTTAGTTACACAAGCAGCACACTTTATAATATTCCAAAATGAGGAATAAGTCCATTGGGTTTTTGGTGGTTTCTTTTTTAAATTTCACGAACTTGTTTAGAAAAATATTATTTGACAGTTAATATACTTTTTACAAAACGAAACATATCTGTATGAGTATTGTGGGATTCAAAGCACCAGACAGCTAAGTCTGGTACTCATCTGTTTTTGGAAAGATGCAGCATTAAAGCAAAGGCCTCTGTACTTTTTAGTTATTTCACCAAAGTACCTCAAGCTTCAGTTCATCAGGAAGTTACCATAAGGAACTTACTAATTTTCATATTTTGTGAGTTTTTAATCTTAGGATATTTTAATATTGCCAGCATCCACATAGAAGGACACAAAGTTGGTAAAATTAAGTTCTCTTATGGCAGAAACATTTGCAAAGATCATTGTTAATATAGCCCGAAATCTAAAACATTCTCTTGCACTTGAAATTAGTCAAGCTTTAAAATCAAAGATATGTGCAGTCACATATTTGGATTGAGTTTACTTTTTTTGTTCTGCCTGTCCAGAAATGTTACTTAATGTTGAGGAAGAGCTAGTAGTTGCATTTTTTATTACAGCAGAATATTGTGGGGAGTAAAAGCAGTTTACAGCAGTGTTATGTGAAACAGTTAATGATTAACACATTCGAAGTTCACCAAAAGACTTTTGCAAACTGAAAAGAAGCGGCTGCTCACCCAGCAAAGCCCACCCCTCCCTGAATACTGCCAAAGTACCTTCAGATCAGATAAGTGGGTGCTATTGTCCAGCTATCCTGGGTGCAGATATCCTGAGGCTGCAAACTGGATTTCCAGATAAGGGAAGAGGCTGAGAAGAGGCAAGTCCTGCAAGGCGGGAAAATCCCTTTTCTCATGCCAGTGTCCTCAGCTAGCCTGGGCTATGCATCTCAAATGATGGACCATGATTGATGCTGGCACAATAGGCAGCTGCAACTGTCTTCGGAGATGTCAGAGGCATGGCCCGCGACACTGCCATTGTAAAACTCCCCGCCCCGGAGAGGTACAAGGCGTTCCCACCTGAGCTAGAAGTATAATAACTCGTAACATCTTTGAGTTGTGTGTGGGGCTTCCACCAGTCCCAATGGACCAAGACCTCCACTTCAGCCAACGGACATGGAAGCTGCAACTGCCAAGTTTCATCGCTGGACCCAATGGGTGGTGACTATATGCTTCTTGCCACCCTTATTCTTCCTCTCCCTTTCTCTCCCTTATGCATTTTCTTAAGTGTTACCTGTATTGCTATGCTTTAACAATGCTTTATTGCCATGAATGGTTTAATACTGCTATGCTTTAATAGTACTGTATTGCTATGCTTTAATCTACAGATGCTTTAGTTTTAACAATGCCATAGTGGTATAGATGCTCTAATATTGCTTTATTGCTATAAATGCTTTAATATTACTGTGCTTTAACAGTGCTATATTGCTATGCTTTAATGTTGCTATATTGCTGTATAGATGATAACATATAAATAGATGTCGTATTGCTATAGAAGGATAACACCCAAAATGGCAACATACCTGTTTACCTTTGAAAGAAAATTGTTCTAAAATAAACCCTACATATGTAAGTTTACAAACACCAATTATTCAGTGTCATTTCACTCTAATCTACCCCAAGGGATTTATTAATAAGAACTTGGGTTACCTTCTCCATTCTGGGGTGGGTCGCAACAAGCATCGTTCAGTTGTCTACAAAACACTGCAAACTGATTCCATTCTGTATTCTCCTGCACGGTAAAATCTACTGTGTGTACCTGTGCAAGGTTTTGGTTTTATTTTGTTGGTTTACACTGTCAGAGCAGGTACTTTACTGTTTGAAAAGATTAGACTGATTATAGCACAGTGATAAAAGACCACAAATCTTGCCCCTTCTGTCCCCAGTAACACCAAGGTGCCCCAGCAGTAGAACCAGTGCAGAGAAAACTGCAGAGTGCTGTATCCATCTAGCGTCAAATGGAAATATGCCGTTGTCCTTTAGGGCTAGGGGTCTGCTGCGGACTCCAAATTGCTCTATGAGTTTTGTTCTTTTTTTTTTTAACAAGGAGGTTCTCTAAGAAAGAATTGCGATTATTTTCTAATGTAGTATTAAATGGCATTACTTCTGATGTTGAAATTCTTTAATGGCAATGCTTGTTACATAAGTCTAATCTGTGTTAGACAAGTAACTGAATTAACAGTAAGTGGTCAAGAATCTGGTTTCTATATGCCAAATAAAGGTTGTCGTCATATATTGCTAATGGAGATCTTAATTTTTGGTGCTCTATGTATTATCTCGTGTTCTAAAAGTATACTATATCTTACAGTACTTTACATGTTATATATTTATGGTATATGTTCACTCAAATGGACAATTGATCAGTTATGAGTTGAAGCCTTCAGTTTCTTTATTCAGCATGCACACATACAGAGCTGCAGATTCTTCATGGCCCCTGCCTCCTTTCCCCAGTTCTGGCCTCTAATGCCATCAGCAGTCTTGCTGCAGTCCCTGGATGAGCACAGGCGTGTGCACACAAATCAACGCGCACATGCATCTGCCTATCCTACCTTTTCCATGCTCCAGACAGCTCGTTTTACAGATTTCAAGCTTGTCCCCACCTTGGGGCCAGCAGCCACCACAGCCTGACTCCTTTGGTCCTTGCCCTGAGCCTTGGGTATGCCTGAGAAGAGGCTGCAATGCAAAGAAGGAATGAGGGATTACAGATGCTTTTCTTTTTAGGATGTTTTGCTAAACCAAAGGTGTAAGAGGAGCAGTGAGCTTGCAGTTCAGTGAGGAGCCATTACTATGACCATGGCTGCTCTGTGTTGGTACCCACCAACAGGACATGGCTGTGTTAGGTACTTTGATTGTGAAGATAGAAAATATCCAGTGAACTTTATAAGTAGGGGATGTGATGGGTGGCTGGCAGTGAGGGGCTGTAGCAGGGAGAAGAAGTTGAGCAAAACTTAGACCAAAAATGTAGTGCTTCAGAAGGGAGGAAGGCTGACTTAGAACCAAATTTAAAAAAGAGAGAAAGGGAGGAGAGAGGAACATGACAGAGAGGAGGAAAGAAGGCACAGTGAAGTAAAAGACACAGAAACAAGGATATGAGAGGACTGTAATGAACAATCAACACAAGGTTGAGAAACTCTTGTCAGAAGCTTACAGTGTGCTGGAAAAAGCAAAAACCTGTTCTGAGTGTTTCAGCAGCTGTTCCTTCCAGCTGGTTTTGTACTCTGCAAATCTTACCCTCCTCCCCCCAAGCCTTCCCCAAAGTGCACCATGATGAATCACAACTGGTAACTCCTCTGCAGATGCAGTTTGAGCTGAGGAAAGCTAATATCCTCTGGTGTTTCCAGTTTTTGGCTGGAAATCCTGTGAATGATAGACAATCTACAGGCTCCTGCTTTTTCTAGCATAGCAAGGTCCAACAAAGAACATGCAGCTTGCACCCACATTATTGCAGAGGAATGCAATAAAACATCTCCCTGAAAGATGGAAGCAAACCCAACAGGAAGAGTATGACTGGTCAAAGTTACATCTCTGTACCAAGATACATTTCTTCATCACATTCACAAATAATGAAGCTAGGCCAGCAAAAGCTTGATGTTGTAGATCGGACCTTAAACAGTAGTGACATAAGCCCAGCAAACCTAATTTCCCCATTTTCAGTAACATCTTTTCCAAGTTAGATGTTGCTGTTTTGTAGCGCAATCTGCCATTCAAGATTTTGTTTAAGGGCTTTACTGAAAGAATAACCTGCCCTTTACAACGTTCATTGCATGTGCATGGGACTGCAGTCATGACCTGGAAAATACCACTGTCATGATGCTACTAGATTTTTTTTCTAGACCATGTTATCATTCTGTGGTATAAAAATGCTAATAATACTTAAAATCTCACTTTTACTTCACTTTTTACGTGGTTCATGTACTTTGCGTTCCCCTAAGCTTGGACAATGAATCTGAGCCAACAGATTTGGGGTTTCGTTTTGGTTTTTTGTTTGTTTTTGTTTGATTGATTGATTGTTTTTGTTTGTTTATTTTTTGTTTATTTGGGGTTTTTTTTGTTTATTTTTTTCTTTAGAGTCAGAGTCCACTGTGTTAATTTTATTGGAAAAAATGGGCCCAGAGACTGAAGTGCTAAATTGTCAATGTCACTAGCTATTGAGGATATATGGTCCATGCCAGTTTTTAAAAAGATGCTGTGTTACTTTCTAGAGAGTATATGGGACTAGAGAGAAAAACATTCGTGTAGCTCCATCGCTTTTAAGTGTTAAAGATGTGCACAAAAAAAAAAAATCCCTTATTTAAGTCTTCAATAATTATTTATTTGCTAAAATTAGAACCAAAGCTCTGGAAAGCAATGCTTTTCCTTTCAAAACCAGTTCTATTGACTTTAAAAATATACTTTAATATAACTTCAGTTTATGATATGTTTAACCAAGGCCTTTAACATAAAATTTACATCTTGAATTTTAAATTGTAACATGTATTTTCAGGACCTAAGCCAAAATTACTTGCTGAGATCAGGCTGCATTTAACAAGGAATATAAAAATAATACTTTAGAGCAGAATGAAAACCAAAGCTTAAGCTCAGCTATTACAAATTCACTCTGAGGCCTTGACTGAGGCTTGGACAAATACGGTGGCCTCTGAGATCAAGTTTTCATCTGAAGGGAACTTTTTTCTTACTTTTGTGTAGTACTGTAAACTGTCTAAAACAGCAATAGCAAACTACAAGTGCATACTCCCAATCCTCTACTGATTATGCTTGTGCATTACCATTTGGATGCAAGTCATTAAGCAACTGACAGTAAATTAGACCACAGTACTGAGTAACATTTCGAACTACAAGTCAGAAGAATGAGTTATTTTCTCTGTGCATGAGGTGTATGCAGATGATCAGTTTTATGTTGGGATGACGTGTTAAGGTGCAGTTGTTCACTGGGCTGTCCAGGCAAGAGATTCAGGGCTGATGGTATGTGAGCTCACTGCCAATAAGCAGCATGGGCTGGATTTTTGTAAACCTTCCCCAGTACTTCTAGCAAAATGTGATTCTCTTCCTTTGAGCTCTGTGTCTGTAAGATCATGAGATCTATAGTGTCATATGAACTAAGAATTAATGTGGAAAAAAATCAGTAATACACAGCACACTTGTGTAAGCAAGTGACTACACAGTTGTTAGGATATCTTGGGCACTGGTTTTACTAACAGTTAATGTAAAATCCTAATGCATCCTCTTCCTGGTACTTTTGTCCCCTCACTGTTGACAGGATGTACTAAAAATAGTCTCCAGCCTATAGATATCCAAAGAATGAGACTACTGATACAATTTTGGGAGCAGGGATGCTGCCCTGGACTATTTATTTACACTAAGCAGCAGGAGGAGACAAAACTAGTTTTTGTAGATGTAGATTAGTAAAAATTTCTCCTAAGGTTAGAATATCATTTCTTCCTCATTTTGTTTTCAGCAAATAGTTGAGATAGGATAGAAATATACTTTCTCTCTGAGGAGTGGTTTGTTTTAAATTTCCATGGTAATCTGTACATGAGACCCCTGGTGGCCTAGTGGTTAGCGTGCAGGACTTTCACTGCTGCGACCACGGGTTCAAGTCCCCGGTCTCCTGGCCTGATGGAGGTCGTTAGCCCTGTGTGGCCATCCATCTATGAGAAGGACACTCTAAACAAACCTACGTCCTGAGGACCTCACTGCCATTGTCCAAGCTTGCTTGGCCCCGGCAGATGAACCTTAGGATTAAAGGGTGGGCTCAGTTCAGCGCAGGCTGTGTCTCACCTAAAAAATCCATTGCGCAGGCTGGAAAGGTAAAAAGACCTTTCCCCAAATCTTCGTTCGCGAAGATGGGCCATTATTATTAATCTGTACATAGCTCAGAAATTTATCTAGAAAACCTAAAGGATAGCTGAGGTCCAGAAATTAATGGAGTATCAAGTTATGCTTGGGACAACTATAGTTCTGCCAGTTATGGTGCCCGATTAAAAGGCTATAAGTCTTAATGGGTACGAATAAGTTTACCCTGTTAATAGGTGAGTTGGTCCTGGTTCATCTTCTAAAATGAGATAAAATAGAGATGAATATCTGTACTCACATCAAGGCAGAGAGTGAGATTCTGCCTTCTTGAATATGTTTCCTGTACCAGTCTCTGTTGAAGAAATTTATGCTCATTTCACTGCTAGGCCTGCCAGAAGGAATCAAGTAGTCCAGGCAGGACAGCAAAGTTATGGATCTATGTGTATGGGCCAAATGCAACTCATATTGAGCAGTTTATGAGAAAGGCAAACGAGCTTCTTTCACCATCATATTATAAAATTGGATATAATCTATGTTGAAATGTATCATCTGAACTGTATTTATGTTCTTTGGTGAGTGGGAGATAGAAAGCATGTTTTACTATGAAAAGCAGTGTATGACTTTGTAGTGCTATTTACATGCTTATTATAAATGGCATAGCCTGTTGCATACTAGGAAAAGAATGTAGATTTTACACCACTTTATTTGTCATACAGATCATAATCCCTAGGCAAGTCCAGGCAAAGACTGCTAATATTTTTATGAATAATACAGAACTATGTGTTTTAGTTGTCTCTTTACAAAAATTTTTACTATTTCAGGAAAGTGAATGAGCTTCCTCTTAAAGAACACTTGCTGACTCTCAGAAGGAAAAAGGTTGTTGGTCTGCACATTCTGTAGCTCTTCTCACCAACACCCACTACTTTGTCTGAGGATTGATTTGGTTTCATTTGGTTTTGGGGTTTTTTTGAGCTCAGGTTTTGTTTTCTTCCCCTGTTACCTTCTGGATGGTCTTCTGTGCATTCACCATTATGGATTTCTCTATTTCTAGTAGGTCAAAAACATTGTCCCTCTTGCATAGAGGCACACAGAGTTAAGCCAGGGAGGCTGGCCTATGTATGCAAGCTTCTTATCATGCATAGCTGTGTTAGGCAAGAGAGGAAGAAAGATATTTGAGAATTTGTTGTAGAGACACAAACAATTGCAAACCAGAAGTCTCCTTTTACCAGTTCTACTCCCAAATTCATTTAAGTCATGAGGCTGAAGAGATGCAGTGTGTCACCCACTGCCCCAAAGCCTATCTCTAGCCATGACTATGCACAGCTTGATGCCATGTCACGCAACGGAGGCAGGAAGTTTCAGGACCCCCCCCCTTGAGCAATGCTGTGGGCTGACCTTAAATGTCTTGAATTTTCTGTTCAGTCAAGATAGTAGAAAACTAGAGCTGAAGAGTTTATTTTGGCAATACAACAGTAATCGGGATGTAAATGAAATTAAATTTTGGAAGCAGCCTAAAAAAGGGAATTTGACAGAAAGTATTTACATTTCGATGTTGGATCCCAGTGTTCTTTCTCTCCTTTTCTAGTTGTTCAAGTGTTTTCCTGTGGCATGTGTCAAAAATATGCTTCTAAGCACTTGGCTGGTGAATTATTCCTTCATGATGAAGTGTGCCTGTGGCCTTCTACTCTTCTGCTGTCCTTGGGTAGAATGGTCTTTCTGAGGAGTGGATATAAACTGTGATGAAAAGACTGCTTTAGAGAGCCTTGTAGTGTGTCTTAGTCATGGTCTCATTTGTGACCTCATCCCCTCTGGCAATGCCTTTTACAGCTCAAGCTTTTCATTCAGGATTACTTTACCTCTGATCTTCACATACTTGCTGTGGTCTCTGGTCTCTGTATTGACATGCAATGGTGGAGTTCGCAGCCTAGGTGATCATGAGGAAGCAGTCAAGTCATGGCCTACTTCATGCCTTCCACCCTAAGGAAAAGAAATCAATTCCTAGATCAAGTGGCAAAAATCACTATGAAAACAATGTCAGAAATTCCTGTTGACAGGTTTCTATGGTAGATAAAACGATTCTCTATTTTAAATAAAGTTATATGCAGGACTATGAGTATTAAAAAATCAGAGAAACTGACTTTAAAAATGTGTTTGGGAATATCTGAGTTCTGAAATTATCAGATACTACCTGCAAGTATTTAATTTTTTCCCTGTCTTACTAAAAACAGAACTTTACTCCGTAATAATTTTCATGAATGATTGAATACAGGGATTTGCTGGGCAAATATACATTTATAGTCTTTTCATCAATAATAAGGTCCATTGTTTTCTGCTGTGTTTTTTTCTTTTTTCCTCATGTCCTTTTTTGGAGAACTGCAAGCAATAAGAAATATTTTTATTGAATTTTGGAGTGACATGTCACATCTGACTGCCTCCCAGCATGTTGGTTCCAATCGACATGAGTAATAGCATGTCCAAAACTGCCATGACGGAATGACATATTTTAATACATCATTTGGGAAGCGTGAAAAGGCAGCAGTCTGTGGAACAGACAATCGAAAAACTTGGGTTTTTAAAGAGAGAACAACCTTTAGGCATCCATACCTATTGTTCTTGGAAGGAGTTGGGGTGGGGAATGTAGCTATTAGATAAAGTTGGAAAGTGCAAGAGATTTTTACTTTCACAATTTCCATTCTTCATCCCTATCTTGGCATATTCACTCTCTCCCATCCTCTGTTTAGGTATTAGACGTACAAAAGCAATGTCTTTGGTAAATGCAGGACACAGGAGACCTAGTACAAATGTGAAAAATGACTTGCATATGCCAGACTAGCAAGCTGAATCTTGTGTGCTAACCATAAAACCAACATGGCCAAGTGAGAAATGGAAAGGAGACAGCTTCTCACCTGTTAAAGCTCATGCAAGTCAGTGGAAGTTACTTGCATAGGAGCTGTTCTAATACACAAGCATATGTATAGTTTAAAAAGCAAGCTTTTGATGTTGAGGGCTTTTTCTCTGCCTTTCAAAGTATCTGGCATGCAAAGGGCACCAAAGAACTGTGCCAGTTACAGCAGTTAGGTGGAACTGCCATTAAAGCTGTCCCACATTTCTGGAAGTGATGGGCAAACATCAGGACATTTTTAATTGATCTGCATGTCAGAAGAGAACAAGGAGGATGTTCAACTGCTGCAAGTTGTTTCGCATCCCTGTTCCCAAAAGTTTACCCAAGCCTTATCAACAGTGACTGTTTCCTTCAATTCTTGTAGGAATTTAGTGTGGGGAGGAAAACTTATGGGTTCACAGCTCTGGAAACTAACAAGTCATTTTGTTGATGAACAGCAGAATGAAGCATCTCTTTGCTATGTTACCAGTGCAGTTCTAATAGAAACAAGACAAGATAGTAATTCAGTTTTTATACTGTGTCATATTTCTGCTGATCATATGGCATGTGGTATGAATGTTTAACACATGCATTTACAGGGAGTTTATTGCAGAGCATAAGTCATTTACACAATTCTATTTGTTTCTGATAATTACAATTTTGCAGCATTTTAATGAATGATAAAAATAATATCTCACCAGTCACTTTTGTAGGCTTAACCTCTTCAGATTGCAGTCTTGCTTTTTCTCCTGACTACCTCCATTTCTGTATTCAGAAAGGGGAAGTTTGGTTTGAGTCTCAGAAATAGTCAGCAGCTGCAGCAGGAAAAATATTCTCTTTCAAGCATTAAAACTGTTTTGGAATTGTTTTTTCCATTTCTCATTTTCTTCTGTTTCCCTTCTCCCATGTTGTTACTGCCCTCCCCCTTACCATGGACCATGGTCTAGTGAAAAAAACAGCTGCTTATGGTAAGCTGTGCTCTAACTACCAATAGAACGCTTCACACCTTGAGACAGCTGCCCATAAACATCTGAGGGTTTGTTGTTGTTGTTGTTGTTGTTGTTGTTTTTAAGTTTCCTGACAGCTCAAAGGTACTGCAGTTTTGTTTCAGGGGGTCCAGGTTATACAGCAACTCATGAACAGTCGTCTTTTGAAAGCATTGTCATATGCTGATGGTGACCTTTGTCGTAAGACTTTCATTCTTTGAGACTATTGTCTGGTGTTGCAAATGAAATAAGGCTTTTGAAGATTTATACTGCACTGCTAGCAGTGCTTCTGAGGTGGCAGCAATTGCTCACAGTTGCAGAGCAACAGCAGTGAGAGTGCATAATTTGGGCTTGTTTTTCATCTTTTGTTAGTGCCTCTTTAATGAAGCAATCAAGAGAGATTCCATAGGATGAGTAAGATTGTTGTCTTTGGCATCAGGAGCCAAATTACCAAAGAAAAAAAAAAGAAAGGAAAAAAAGAAACAAACAAAAAAGAAACGTGGAAATACAGATCTTTCATGTGGGCAAGAGCAGTAGAATGAAACAACAGAAGCCAATTGTGAACCACGGGACAAATATATTCGTAAAACTGGAGAGAGAAGGGCCCTCAGTTTCCTCTTGCGTCATGGCAATTCTTTATCTGCTTCATGGCACTGAAAAATAGTAAAAGGTCATGGAAAAAATGTATCTCAGCTCTTTGCTGCTCTGTTCCATAGATGAGAAGGTGAATGGGAGGAACCCTCTCAGAACTGATGACTGAATTTGACTCGTATTTACTTAATTTTTTAAAATGTTGGGCTCAGTGGTGATTTTAGCAGTTTACTTAGAGCGTGCAGGGACTAGGGATATTCTGTTGGAATTGCTGAACTGTGCCTCACCCACTTGGTCCCCATGAGATTTTGGTGTGCTGAACATTTCTGGTTCTCAAAGAAATTAGGCAGAGTTGTGGAACTGTTTCTCAGTACATTTTCTTTCTATTTATAAAATTTGTATTTTAAAATCTTGCTTCAAGACCGTACCAGCGTTTCTTTTTATGGGACAATATGCTACCATGCTATTTTTCACCATTTGACTTGCAATTGCTTGCTTGCTTTCAGTGAGGCTGGAAAATTAACTTAAATACACATGAAAGTAACATTTAAAAGATAACATAGTTGTGCTTCAGTGGAAGGGAAAAAAGGCTTTTGATGAAATAACAGACTATCCTCAGATCATGTCTTTTATTAAATCAAAGACCTTTGTTTTGTTGCAACGAGAATGCAAATTTTACAGGTTTTTTTTTGGTCTCTTGTGAAGGCTGTGAATGAGGAGTTGGGAGTTAGGCATTTTATTGCAAGACTGTGATAAATATTTTCAGGCATGTATAGAAGAAAGCACAGTGTGTTACCATGTTCTTATACTAGCTAGAGTCTCAAGAACACTATAAGTCATCATCACAGGGCTGCACAAGCCTGTATAGAGACAGGATTAATGACTCTGGCAAAGTGTTTGCAATAATGTGATTCATGCTTTTCAGGCCCTAAGCTGAAGTCTCTGTTTAGCTCCATGTTATGTGAGATACTTATGTCCCTAATCGTCATATAATTGTTCATAGAATGATTTGGAAGTGTGGTATGCTGTGGGTGACTGGAGTTATTTATTTTTGTTCCAAAGTATGAATTTGAAATATGAGTGAATTGAAAGGAGACCAGGAATTAGGCCCATATCCTGCAGATACTTCTGCAGATGTAGCAGATGAGTAGGCATGCTTATATTTAATCATGTGCAAAAATGTTTACATGAATAGTACTTCAGTTTCTATTTTTAAAGAGTGGAGGAACTTTTAAATTGTTGCCTTTCTCAATTCAGTTCACGTATAACAAAATTTTAATACCTTTTCTTTATAGATTCTTGAAAAATCTACTTGTAGCTCAAAAAATCAGTTCGGATTTATCACACTAGCCAAGGAACTAGAATAGAGCAATGAACATTGTATAATTCTAAATAAATAGTGCAGATACCAGAATTATCAATAAAATAATTTTGGTCAAATCAAAGTCAGAATTCAGATACATTTCAAGTAAGAAGAATATACAGTATGTACTTTCTGACTTTTTAAATGAAAGCCCTCAATACTAGAACATACTTGAGACACACGAGATGCTGGTAAGTTCCCCCCTAGAACTTCAAATTATCACAAATTGCTTTGATGTATTCCATTTGGAACATCACAAACATGTGAATGTGGTGGACTTACCCTGGCTGGATGCCGGGTGTCCATCAACACTGCTCTATCATTCCCTGCTCAGCTGGGCAGCGGAGAGAAAACATATTGAAAAAACCTCATGGGTCAAGATAGAGGCAGTTTAATAAAAGCAAAAGCTGCTTGTAGAAGCCAAGGAAAGCAAAAGATGTAGTCTCTATTTCCCATCAGCAAGTGATGTCCAGCTATTTCCCAGGAAGCAGTGCTTCAGTACATGTAGTGGTTGCTCTGGAGGATGATGAATACCCTGCAATCAAAGTCATAGTTCCTTCTCTTCTGTGGCTGCCGTTGCATTGTAGATAGGATTGCATAAAGAAGCTGGTTCTGTCAAGTCCTGTCTTCCAGTAAAAGTGGTCATAAGTATCAGTCATTGCTTGGATGAAAGAGGTAGGCAGGTATGCTATTAAATAAATGTACTAGTTTTTCATCATGCTGCATTAAATTGAGAAAATTAATGTAGTTTAAGCCTTTATATCAGAACTGATTATGGGGATTCACTTACTCTGGTCATTTGAATCAAATATGTATGTGTAAAACACTCTATAAATTTCATTTGTGGGTTGAGGGGTGGGCAAATATTTGTAAAATGTATTTGGGTTTAAATATTAGGTTTTCAAGAAAGGAAGTTGATGGCATGATTTATTTTCCTACAAATCATTTTTCAAAGATATGAAAGATAGTGGAAACCAGCAGATTTGAAGCAGTAAAAGTATGAATTACAAGAAGTAGACATGTTGCCTGAAATTTACAGAGGATCTACAGGAATTAGGTAACCCCACTGAAAATCCTGGCCGTTGTATTTATACAAGCTATTGTATATTATATCAGCTGGTTTTTTTTCTAATGTGTCTTCTGTGACTCATCGTCATTAAAACAGTTCATCTGGTAGTTCAGCAAAGACAATACATCACATAGATTTTTTTTTTTCCTACAGGCCTGCAGGATAATAATGACAATATGGGGTTGGTTTGGGGAAAAGTGTAAATTTACAGATCTGTCTACAGAAGAGAGCAGAGCTGAGGCTGGCTGCAGGGAACAGTGAAAGTTCTGTCTCCTGGATAAAACACACATAGAAAAAATGTCTGTTTCAGTATTTAAAAAAATAAAATTAAAGTATTTAACCAATAGGAGAGTTGCAGACAAATGAATCAATATTTACTTCTGGTATCAGCCCATCTAAAGGAAGAATATGTAGCCAGAAAAAAGAAAGAGGACTTGGGCTGGTTTTTGATTTGTATTTATCAAAATACTGCTGAAGAACATGCCCAAATTCCAGTGTACTCTAATGAACTCTGGAAGACAGCAGAAGTAGCAGGAGAGAGAAAGAATAAAAAATTTTGTTACTTTGTTGTTGATGCTGTGAAGATATTTAAGTTACTGTGTGTAATAGGATCAAAATCTTGAAGGTTTGAAAGCATGCAATGTAACATTTATGTCTGTCGGTGTGTGTAATTTTTACATTTTATTTTCATGTTCTGACTTTACTGGGAGGGATTTTTTTTTAATACAATCTTTTATGAAGAAGGAAAATCCAGATTAGAAATTACTGTCAGCCAGATGAGAGGAGTTAAGCAGATGGCCAGCTACTGCAAAAAGCTTAGAGAAAACTACCTAGCGTGCAGACTTGGGATTGAGGGGTTGGCCTTTTGTTTGTCTGCAAGTTTAAAAGCTCAAGTGGAATTTAGTTGAAGTTACCTATTATTACTTAAAATAGTTCTATTCCTACTGTGGAACGACTTTCAAAGGCTATCTTTCCAATATTAATTAAGATGGCTCTAGTCCGTAAGTCTTAAGATATATTAAATCTCATAATTGCCATTCTTTTCCTCCTTTCCCTAAGATGTATAATCTGTCAAAAAAATCTCTGCTTTGAACTCAAATGCATGACTATATTTAAACTATGCACAACAGTTTCCTTTGTTTTTCTAAGCAGTATTATTTCTGCTGGATTAAAGTGTGTATGGTCTTCTGAAAATCTTCAGGGCAGCAGAAATCTTAAGTAATAGTCACTTTCAACATCACTTCTGAAGCCAAAATTCCAAAACCTATCTCCCTTTCCTTTTTCTTTTTAACCTTTCCAGCTGTAGATTTCTACCTGGCCACACTTTGAGACACAGTGAGTGATTTCAACATAGCAGAAGACACATGTTATTTAAAACCAGTTGAACTGTGGAAGTCATGAAATTCAAGGCTTAAACTGCTCTATACTGTCTGTTGGACCTATTGAAAAAGGCTATGAGAATGTGTTTGAGTATCATCCATGATTTGCTGTGATTTGCATTTCTCCTGAAAACAATGCTGGTGCAGTGAGCAGGTGTGTGTTAAGGACTGGTTTATAGTGTGTGTTGTAATTTGGTGTAGTGTACCTGCTTCTGTTTCTTATGAGCTTGAGTGCTTCTAGCAAGTTATAATAGAGTCCTATGGACTTCAGCGAGCATTTGAATCAGACTCTGAATCCCTTATTTAGGCAAATGTTTTAAGGTAGTTTTGACAGTAGCAGCAGTGTCTCCGTGTAGTTAATTGTCAAATGTATTTTATATTTGCTTGATTGAAAGTACAGCATTGCACTTTATATTGCTTCCTCTTTCCCCACCTCCCCACACTCATGAAAAGTGGTGAGCCAAGTTATCTATGAGACTGTAAACACATATGACATTTTTGTGGAAAGATCCTGCTTAGAGGATGAAGATGCTACTTCACAAGACAAAGCATTTGAGATCTTTATCATGAAATTACTGGGTCATTTTGTCCTTTATATTATTTATTACTGGATTGACTTGCCAAATGCATTTGTGAGTGTGTATCTCTCACTAGTAATTCAAGCTAGCTTGCTAACGTTACCCTAATCACCTTTGCTTCCAAGTGCCCAGGACAGGAAGTATATACATATCCGTGCTGCGGAACTGTTAGGTTTGGATAATGTTATTGTCTTTGACTCTGTAGAAATGTGTCGGTGGATACTATATGCCTATATGGTTTGTTTATGTTATTTGCAGCTACAGTGTAAATGGAAGTTGTCTGAGAGCATTGTATGATTCTGTAATTTCCCAGTCCAAGGTGGAGGTCTTGGAACTAAGTCAGAATTGGAGCTCCTAAATTCAGGAGCTCTGTATGACCTCTGATACAGATTAAGTTTTGTTTGTATACTGTGGGATTACTTTAAAACAGAGGACTAAAGAAGAATTTGAGAGGACAGCAGCATGTGTCTTCCATGGAAGCCAAAAGGAGCACACAGTGGAGACTTCCAGTGTCTTCAATGTTGGGAAGATTTTTTTATTGCTCACTGTGAAATGTAGTCCTTTACTTGGGTGCTAGTTCTTAAATGTCATAGGGCTTGTTTGGCTTTCAGATCCAAATACAATATTGGCACCTCTTTATGTATGCAAAGTGGTTCCTGTATTAACTTCTTTATCATCATTTGGAAGTGAAAATAAAACTAATGTTTTATCAACTAATTGTACTTGCTCCTGGATTACCTTGGAGTAATGTAAAGCACTGAGGTGTCAGTATATTTATCTGTGATTATGGAGGAGGATCTGGAAGCTAACAGATGCAGCGTGCAGTGGCAAAAGTTATGGAACGTTTTGTGTGTGGTATTTTAATTGCTTAGATGATTACAAGAGTACCTAGTGAAGTATCTTGGTTTAAGCTGTGTAGCCAAAGCAGACAAAATTGTCAAATACAGTCCACTCTTTTCATGTTTTCAAAGTGACGATCAGCACAACAGAAAGAACACTAGAAGACTAAAGACTATTCTTAGTTTTGTTAATCACTGGAAAATTTTAGTTTTTAGTGTTTTAGCTGCTGAAAACTGCTTTCACCTTTAAAATATAGCTAGAGGAGAAAATCTCATTAAAGGGGATGAAGAATGACACTGGTTTTCTATTCAAGTATTAAGGTTTTGTCCCATTAAATCAGGACCAAAAGCAACGCTTGAATCTTGATTTGTCTGTATGTGGGATTGGGAGAAAACAAAAAAAACCCCAATAAAATGATATTTAAGTAATGTAAAGTTTGATGGAGGCCATTTTGGTTTTGAACTACGAGATTTTTATTTAAGGAAGGGGATGTGTACAGTTTGGGGGGGAGGAATAAATAATAGTTGACCCAGCAACGACTGAAAATAAGCTTGATGGTGTCAGGTTAACTAAGTATATTAGTAACAGCTGCTTTTCATGTATGCCAAACAGGATCCCTGACTATCAACTATCGACTTTTCTAATAGGCATCTGGACTTTCAAACATGATATGCAGCAGCCCATTACTATTTTGAACAAGATCTCATATTTCTTCTGGAGATATATGAGAAACTGCAGTTCTGGTGACCTCTAGGAGACCTGTATGACTTAAGCACCCAGGATCTCATTTCTTCTTTGATAATTGTTTTTCTGATTCATAACTCCCTTGAAAATTGAAGGTATTAGCTTGTTTCAATCATGTGTGACAGTGGTACTCTCTATGCTCTGCATTAGAAATCAGTGATGTGAAGCCAGCCTGGCCTGTCACAAGGAGGCGGTTCTAGAGGATGTAAAGTGGAGGGTTTCTCGCTGGGGGTCCCTCCTTGATAATCCCAATTAGGAATAAAGAACTTGTTGAAGTGGAATTTGTGTATAAATTAGCAAAGTTTTTAGCATGGAGCATTTATATAAAGCTCTATATAGAGGTAAATATATAGAGCATTTACAGCAACTACGTGTATAAATACCTTTCTTATTCTGTGCTGAAGTAATGAGGGATGATGAAGAAGTTGCGCCAAAACAGAGAAACATGACTAGCTTTCCAATGGTTGTCCCTTCTGAGGCAATCAGCAAGCTTCCTTCTTGGCCCTTGGGCTACTTAGAAAAAAAAAATTATGTTGACTCTGGCACAGATGTGTAAGTGTAGCTCTGGAAATAACTTGTCCCTTAGTGGCACAGAGGATTTGCATTCAATTTTTATGAACCCTCATAAGGCCATTGTTCTCCGGTTTCTGATTGATTGTCTTTATGTAATAAGGACAACTGATTTAGACTTGTCAGAGTGACTGAGGAAGGTCAGCTGTGACTGGTTCAGTTTAACACAAACTGCTAAGGTTGCAGGATAATTATGTTTTGTTGCTTGCTGCAAAAAGCACATTATTTAAGTGGTTTTTTTTAACTGTTGCCTGAAGAATTGTGCTTTCTCCCTCTGAATCTTACTCTATCGTGCTATAGTCCTAATTGCAATTTAACTCAAGTTGATTGATATCCTCTGGCCACAGTCTCTTTGTCAGCTATAGAAAGTTGACGTGGAGTAAATATTTTCAGAGGTCCCTGATTAGAGGTTCTCATGAGGAGAGGTGTCAATTTTCAGAGCAGGTAATCAGTCACAACTCAGACTGAACAGGATCCATAAGTATTCAACATCTCAGAAACCTAAGCCCAAGTGTTTTCTTGTGGGCATCTGGTATTATTTATTATTTGTACTGCCATAGAGCAGGGGTAGAAAGGTGAGAGACCATGGACTATGCAATAAAGTCATCTTAAGGCCTGCAACTTAACTTTGTACAATCCCCAGCTCAGCTGCATTATATAAATGAAAGGGTAATGCTGAAGGGTGTTTTGATGTGGGTGTGACAGTGGTGTATGAATCACCTGTCTGGACTTTTGCAATAAAAAGATTTCTCGCTTCTGCCAGGCTGCCTTGGTCTCAGACCCAGAGCCCATTGCATCAGCCCTCCACAGAACCAAAATATAAAGAGAACAGTTCTGCAGGAAGTAAAGTAGTCTAGGGTGCACCCTTGCCCACAAGCTGGAGTTAGTAGAAGGAGGTACTGGTTGCAATTAAGCTCAGATGAGATTTCAAAATGTCTTTTCATGGAGTCCTTTCTGTTCCTTACTCTGCCTAGCCCCCCTACATGGTCCAGCGAAGGTCCCCACATCAGCCTGAGAGCCTGCCAAAACTTCCATCCATTTTGGAGTTCCCCACTGATCCTAGCACAAACCTATTCGTAGTCCTTGAGCCACACACTGCCAAGCTCAGACATTGTAGATGCCTCCCAGGTACTTCTACTCACTATTTTCTTTTCCAGTCACAAATCCCTGCCCATCTGCACCATCTTCCCAATGCCAGCCTTCCTCTTGCATTTCTCTTCAACCTTATTTCTGAGTGCCTACGGTCTTACACCCGTCTTACCCCTGTGCTGCTTTGCTGCTGCTACTGTGCTTCTGGTGGCTGCTGCTGCTCTGTATGTGAGACCTGACCTCACTGTGAACTCTTTCTTGGCCACCTCCATTCTTAGCTCCCCTTTCAGAGGAAAACTGTCTCCTGCTGTGAGGCTGTAAAAAGCCCAAGTACCAACTGCACCCACCAAAATCATATGACAGAAATCAGAAGACTTGAAGGTTTACTTCTCTTTCCATTTGCTCTGCTTTCTGTTCATTGTCCTCCTCAGAGAAGCTTGTTTGGTGGACCAGTTGTCACTGTGGAACAGGTGGTTTAATTCTTGAGGCTCTACAGCTATCCCAGGTTTAGTTTGTCTCTGTTTTAATGCTGGATAGTGGGACCCTGCACCTAAGCTGCTGGTCCTCCTGACACCACATCTCTTAGTCTCTCATGGATCTCCAATTTATGAGTGTTCTTTATAACCTGAGCCTTTCTGCTTCAGCCTTAGTCTGCCTGTCCACTGGGCAAAACCACCACTGGGACAGGAGAAGAGCTACACAGTCCTAATGTCTTAAAGGGAAGGAACTCCTAACTGACAGGCTTTCTTTCCCTTGAGAAAAGGGCTCTTGGAGCCAACTTTGCCTAGCAGTTCTTCACACCAATACTGAAAACAGCAGCTGTTTGTGACTGGAGCACAGACAGAGAATGGTTTGCCTTTTCTCTAAGTATGACTGTAAATGTCAGTTTTCTGGGCTTTACCACTCAGCTGGTTTTAATGCCCCCAGATGCAGTGAAAAATACTGCCCCATTGCAAGCAGTTCCTGTTTTCCAAGAGAGGCCAGATAAATTTGCTTCTCCCCAGTGCATAGGAATGGATTGCATTGCCTCCTCTGGTGTCAGGTGGCTAGGCTCACAAAACGCATAACTCTGTCTGTGTGCACTTTAATATATAGTTCTGAGGGTAGCTTTGGTGATCAGATTGACTTTCCAACCCCCGAAGCAGAGAAACTGGAAAACCATTCATGGAAATCTTGTCAGGGAAAGAGGCTTTCCTAAGTGGATGAAAAGAGATGCAAGATGTGTTGTTGCCCCTTTTTTTTAGCTGAACAGATTTTAATTCTGTTGTAATGTGAATTGCTCTTATAATCTAAAATCTGCTGTTAGAGGTGATTGATAGGATGTATATTTTTGAGAAAGGTGGCACTCAAACTGGCTTTTTCTTTAGGTCTGTTGCAAGAACAATATAGCTTTATTGCTGTGTTGAACAGTAACCGGTAGTCCAGGGTTCGGTGGAAAAAGGTTCTGGGAACCTTTTTGGATTCTGCCGGTACAGCATGGCTCCATCTTTTTGTGACAACTAGTAACCACGGTATTTCCATCTGCGCTGTTTCTCTGGTGTTATAGAAACTTTTGGTGGCAGACCTGTTCGCATAGGAGAATACAAAGTTTAACTGTATACAAATGAATCATGAAATAGATATTGATTGTGAATTAAACTTCTGTTAAAATAAGGGCATTGATAAACCCATGGAACACTACTTGCAAACAAAGCTCCGAAAAAAAAAACCCTTGCTTGGATTTACTGTTGCATAATCCATGGGAGCATGTGTTAATTTTATAAAGTGATGTTTTCTGTGCTGTGCTCCTTCACCCTGTAAATAATGTATGAAATTGTGAAGATAGATGTTAAGAACAGAACGCTTCTACCAATAGGGAAGAGGTTACTGTATGGAAATTGGTGTGGTTTAGTTGGTGGGTCTGGATTCCTGTGTTTGTTGCTGGGACCCATACTGAGAATATATGTACTGCGTTCCTGCTACAAGGCCATTTTACATTGCCAGAGGGAAATGAAGGAAACAGTGTAGTAGTATGAACTTTGAAATAGAAACATTCCTGTAGACATTGATTTTCATTTATTTCCAAAATCCCAAGAAAAAAAACACAAGAAGATAAAAGTTGCAACAAAAAATGGAATTGAATGTAGTAAAATTGAGAAGCTGACACTGGAAAAGGGAGAGCAGAATTTATTAAAGTCCCCTTGCCTTCCAGTACTGCTCTCAGCATCATCTCCATTCCAGTCTGTGACACTGTCTGGTCTCAGAGATGGCTTCAGTGGAAACACTGTATCTTCAGCAATATTCCACACCAGGCAGCTTTTTGTTTTGTTATTTTATATTTCTTCTGCCTAACAGGAAATTAGTCATAATTCTATATGATAAATTTATTTTTAAGTTGTCTTTAAAAATGAATATTCCTATTCGGTATTGTTGCATTCTTCTGTTCTATCTGAAGTTTTTCTGTACTGGCAGAATAGAGGCTGGCTAGAAAGTCTGATATAGGATTAGGGTTAGTTTCCAGCTAAATTTGACCTGCATGGCACTGAGCACTGTAGGATTCATTGCTAATTAATAAATTTTATCAAGTTTCTTCAGAGAATCAGGATGCACATTGTCCATCAGAGAATTAATTTTTTATTTTAGTATTTAATACAAACTTTAAACAAAAATTAAAGTATGTTTTATGCATCCTATATTTCTACATAAATTTAAAAATGTTGCTGTTAAAAACATAATTATATCATTCACAAAGAAAAAAGATTCGTTGTTGGCGAGTTGATGTGAAGTGTGATATTTTTATAGCTTTGAATACCTATCTAAAGATATCTAAAAGATCTGCCTAATATAATAGATTTAGCAAATGAATAAGAACTGTTTTGTTGAAAAAAGGTGCATATAATTCAGTTGGGCATTCTATACATCTCTGAACTGTTTTGATTTTCTGACTCGCATCTAGCTTTCAATAATAGGTACACAATTTATTTCAATGTAATTATTTCATCTTTGAATTCCCAGAAATTCCTGTAATAATCCGAATTTATATTTAAACTGTCTCTTTCTTTTTAGAAGTCAAATTTGGTAGAATTGAATTCAGTTTTCCTGCAGAAGTTTTGCAGGCAGTTTTCTGTCTTCACTTAAAGGTCAGGCATTTCGTTCCTTAGTGTCTGTGTTTGAAAGCCAGAGTTTCCAGCCCCTGTGAAACACTTGGGGCTTTTCCACGACAGGGTCAGGTGCTTCAGTCTCAGATGGGTGGGAAGCACCTGAGCCCTTCAGCTTCAGATGGGTGGGATGTAGGAAGTGGTGGTAAGCATTGCACACGTGGCCAAGGGCAACAGTGGGTCTGCTGCAGCCTTCGCTGCAACACCTCTAAGACTGAAAGGTGGTATCTGTAACACATGGCTACACTGTAAGACAGTTTGTTAGAGAAGCAGTTTGAGGTGAGTGCCTTGAGCTGCTGCCATGCCAGGTGTTCGTTGCAAAAAATTCCCAATCACTTACACTGTGCAACCTTTGACCGTGGGAATGTTTCACATTTAGCTGTTTAGAAACCCTTTAAATGCAAGGCATATCAAGTACCCTGTCTAGTATTGTCTTGTCTCAAAAAATCCACGCATTTCAGAAAAGTGTTTTGCCATTTGATGTGGCTGTTTTCTTTGTGGCAAGAAATGCAGTTTCTGTAGCATAGGGCCTCTTCTGCATGTGCAACTGTGTTGTGTTTGTAGGTGTATGTACCATTCTCAGTTTTACCTTTAATAGAGTTAAGTGCCTTTGAAGCACAAGAGGACTTTTTAAATGAGACTTAATCTCATAATCTGCTTTTACGTGATCCTATCATTGCTTGTTGCTGACAGTGTAGGAAAAGAAAAGCTCCCTGGAAATCTTGTTCTGAAGTGTGGAATTGGTGTGAAATCAATCTTTCTTCTTAACAGGAGGCTGGTAGGGAGGGAAGGGGGTGAATCGCAGATCAGAAGCAGAGTGCATCAACATCTGGCTTTAGTTTGGGGTTTATTTGTTTGCTTTTCCCAAAGCTGTGTGGTTAGAGGTTTTCAGTTTTATTATAATTCTTACTAATTACATTGTTAATCTCTCCACCGTAAATTAAAGCTCTGGTTCCTCTAAAGTTATGAACTTCTTTTTGATTTATCCATAGTGCCTGCTAAGCATCTAACTATAGCAATTTTTGTGTGTTATTTTTCTAGTTGTGCTCAAGCCTACAGTGGAACAGAGATTACTCAGCAAATGTCTGTAACAACAGTGGGTTGTAATTGCTTAATTAGGCAAATGTATAGTAATTCAGCAAGTGAGATATTTTAGCCATCCTTGATTTAATTATGTGCTGTATGTGTTTGAATAGCACATAAAGAACTAGAGGGGGAAAATGCACCACAAATTGGTAAGATTGCTTTATTAAACTGAATTTAGATTTTTCTTAGCATACAGCTTTAATAAACCAGCTGAAGTAGACTATTTCCTTTAGGAATTCAAGCAAAAGTCACTGTATGAAAATGTCATTAATTATCCACAGCATTGCTGCACTTTTGTCCCTTTGCTACTTCACAGGGTATCACTTTTCCAAGTGCTTGTTTTGGTAGAAATCCTCCTCTTTTTTTTTTTTTTTATGTAGGCATGGAGCACTGCAGATTTGCTGAAATTATATATTGCTATTTCCTCCTTGCATGCATAACCTGTGAAATACTTAGAATCTGCTCAGGTAGTGGGTGTATTCTTTTCTTCCCAAATATATGCATGGTGTGTGGGGGGGACAGGAGGAGGAAGGAAAGGAGAAAAGTGGCATGATCCATTTTCATCTAGCAACTTTTTTGAATATAATGAGCTGGATACTCCAAGAAGTTGCTTTGTATGATACAACATAGTATGTAATGAATGTCGAAGACAAGTAGAAATCCTCATGGAAAACTTCCATATTAGGGGCACGTCCATCTATGTAGTGGTTTCTTCTATGGAATATCCTCTTCTTTCCCCTTCTTGCAATAGAAGAGATGAGGCAGAGCATGTTGTAGAAGGGAAGGATATTGCTCCTCTGCTGGTGCTGCTCTAATTTTTGCCAAAAATGGTACTTACACCTCAGGAAGCCACAAACAAACCTTTCTGCTTCTGAGTCTGCTGCTTGCTGTGTGGGAGCACAACTTGGGCAAAGGGGAATTGAGTGTGTCGTTACCTTCAAGATATTTTAGAAGGTATGAATGTTTTCTAGCCATAAGATGCATGCAGAGATGGTGGAGCTGCACCTGACAACACAGCTGTATTAGGGCTTCTCACATCACAGCAAAGTCCTACTCTCCTACAGTATAGTATTGCTACCTGGACCTAGTGTATAAAACAGATGACACTCTTGTCTTTTTCACTTGTGAAGATAAGAGGGAAGTCACAGCAGAATTGAGGCAGAGTCATGTCTCTTCCTCAGCATGATGTCCCGCACTTCAGATGTCCTTTAGGGAGATCCAAAGGGCTGCGTTATGCCTGGAGTCTGAGCTCCGGGTGAGAAAGAGGGAATTGAGAACAGCTTTTTGATCTTAAGTTGCCAGAAGGTAACAATACTTTATGCTGCCAGTTTTATGTTCCATAAAATGTACATCCTGTAAAAATTTGTTATAAATTATTTATTGCAGAAATCAGTTATTCCACTTATATTCTCTTCCCCTTTTGGAGAGTATTCACCTTTCTCTGCCTGATGTTTCATCATTATTCATGAGCAGCATTAATGAAGCAGGTGCATAATTTACACAAGAAATATCTGCCTATAATGTCCATAGTTAATTCCAGTGAGAAAGAGGCATTGAGGTAGACTGTTGAAAATGAAACCTGCTCTCTGCTTCTGGAAGGTGTAAATATGTTTCAGTATTAAACAGAAGAACCTGATTTGATCAGCTTGTAGCAGTAAATAGTGCAAGCCATCAACCATGAGAAGTAATTAATTTACACAATAATTAGTCATCACTTGCCTTTTGTGGTGAGGGAAAAAAAGTTTTCCCCCTGGAGTTAAAAAATGGTAACCCCGAGGGGATGGTGACCCCTGGGGTTGAGCCAATGAGCGCTCCTGCAAAATATAAACATATCAACAACCAGACTGGAAAAGAAGGGTAGTTGTAGTTGTTGTTGGAGAGAAGTGGCCATGTTGTGAAAGCCACGAGGAAGGGGCCCGGAGCCCTGTTGGGGGCTAGGCCCCCTCAGCCCCCCCGCTGGGGGGCTACAGGAACTTGGAACAGTGTTAAACTGGACCGTGGTCTGTGACTGAGAAGCTGGAAGTTTTTCTCTACTGTCAGTGGGCAGCAGGAGTGGCGGCAGAGCAGCAGTGTATGGAGGGCAGTGGCAGAAGGCCAAGCAGATAAGAAGCAAGCAGCAGAGACAGCATGCAGCCAAGAGAGGCAGAGAGAACTCCTGCAAGGGGGGAGAGAGAGAGAGAGAGAGAAAGAGAGAGAGAGAGAGAGAGAGAGAGAGAGAGAGAGAGAGAGAGAGAACTAATCTTTATGGACAGAGTTTTGGGGTAAGAACTGAAACCAAACCCCCACAAAACCCTTTTGAGACCCCTCCTAGGAGGAGGGAGATGGACTCCTACTTGAGAGGAGTCTTAGAGTGCTACAGCACTGGAGAGAGGAGCTAAGAAGCTCAAGGCGTCCCAGAGCTGCACCGGGAAGGCCAGAAGGAATGTGGAGGAGGGCCTCCCCCCCCCGCTGCTACTACTAAACTAGCAGCCTGAGATCAGAGCACAGGAGCTCTGCAAGGGAGCTTGAATCCCCTGAGAATAGGGACTGTCACGAAGACCCCCTGCACTTCGTTGATATGACGTGGTGAAGCGACCTTTGTCCCGGTGAATGCAGCCCATGGAATGCAGCCCATGGAAGAGAAAGACCCTCACTTGGAGTTGAAGGGCTAAAAGGGTCTTGGAGACCCCCCTCGTGTGTAATGGAAAGAGATCCAGCTACAGCTGCTGCATGGAAGAAGAGAGACTGCTGCCCTAGAGAGAATGCTGCTCTGAGAGTGGAAAGGATCTTTCCTTTTCCCTTCTGGACTTTTATTTGGAGGGAAAAAAAAATTGATCCATTGTAAATACTGCTTTATCATAAAAAAGATAGTTAAGGTTATGTATGATATATTATAATATTTATTTGTACAGTGATTATAATATAATTCCCTTTCCCCCTATATTGAGTCTTGTGTGGTATCTGGAAAACCCATCTCACACTGGGTTGAGATGTGGGAGGGGAGCTTGGATTCGGGAATTGGATTTTGGGGCTCTCAAACCATTACACTTTTATATGGCAATTAAAGGCTAACAACCTTTCTCAGACATCGAATGATCTGAATCTTGATTCCAAAGACAGCTTCCATGCCCCAGCTTCAGCCAGGTTAAATTTTCTGTAGCAGGTTTGCTGCGAGACACTTGAGGGCTGAGTGACAGCTCTTTATTAGGAGCAGGGCTGCCGATCTGCATCTTCTCTTTGGCAGTGTTTTCAATCATTCTTTTGTTTATGCTTCAACATTCTGCAGCCTGTTTATTCCTGCCTGACAGCATTTGTTTGTCTGTCTGGCAGGTCACAAGTAGATGGCTGGGGTTAGTTCAGTGCATACAGTAGGCCACTTTACTGATACAATTTTAGGATTTTGAAAGGTGTTTCAGTACTTGGAGAATGGGAACTGAACTTTTTCAAATACCAGTGCACACAAGTGAAACAAGCCACATTAAAATCCTATTTAATGATTCATAATTGCCAGAAGGCTGTGATATTAATATATAGACAGTTATATATTGTTTAAATGTGTGCAATTTGTTATAGGAAAAAAACCCAAGCAAACTAGGTGCCTAGTAACAAGGCTTCATCCAACCTGTCCTGGATAAATTCAGGTCATACATTTTTTAGATTGACTTCCAAAGCGATGTCTCTTGGAATGTTTCCAAAAGATAATCAATATATATGATGTGATAAACAGCCTGTTTTTAGAATGTGCATGACCATTTTTCAGTTTCAGATCAGTCATGATAGGCAGATTATCAGCTCTCAGTGAACTCCTAAGCAAACTAAATAATTTAGCACAATCATGGGGTCGAATTCATATGATCAGGAGTCTGATTAAACACAAAGGGGTTACCCAGGACATTTGGTGGGAAAAGGCGAGAAGTTCTCCAATCTCCCATGTTTCTCGTAGGGACCTTCTCCCTTCCTGCTCCTCTCAGCTGTGCTCTGATGAGTAGGACTGTGGAGTTTGGGCAGGATTTTGCCTAGGGACAGAAGACAAATATAAACACCAGAAGAGTAACAGTCACTAGTTACATTGAATCAAGTGGAATTTTCCATCATTGTTATTGCTTATTGTACATATTGCCAGAATGAATGGCATCTCTGGCCAGGAACCATGATCCTCCCCTCTGGTGCTCACAGGGGACAGAAGATGACCCTGCCCAGGGATCTTGTCAGGCACCCGCAAGACAACAGGCCAAGACAGACAGACAAAATGGCAAACAGAGGAATACAAAGAAACAAGGTGAGGAAATTGAGCAAACTGAAAAGCAAAGTGCTCAACAGTCAGTAACCCTGATGATGGACAATTTTGATTTTCTTTCCTGTTTTTTTTCTTTTTTCTTTTTAAATATCACTTTTACCATAAAGTAAGTGTTTAATATGCTCCTTATTTTTTACTAGTGAAATGTTAATCCTGTCAGTAGATCATTCTCTATATCAATTCCTCCTAAGTAAATCTTGACACTTTTCCAGAACACAATGCACATGACAGAAAAATGAAAATACTAGTCTGGATGTGGGCAAAACTTGCATACTTGACCTTGAGAGAATGAATAAGACGATGAAAACCTCAGTAAAAGAAAAGGGCATCTGGCATGTCCCATGATTTTCTCAGGAATAGGTAGGTGGTCAAGGATAGGGAAACAAATGTTTTCACCCTCTGCATCCTACATTTTCTCATCAGTGACTTGCTTGAATATTTCTCAACATATTAAGGCTGTGTGTGATGCTGTTGAGAGCTGCCAAAGTTGTAGAAGAGCTTGAGGACTTTTCTGTTTTGCAAGTAATGTTCTTTCAGTCTTGACAATTTTTGCAAGTCACCCAGCATTTATGACAGCGTGGAAGGAATGTTGATAGTAAATATTAAGAACAAATTTTGGGATATTTGAGGAATTTCCCCTGGGAAGGGTAGCTGCCTGCTGTGGAATGTTTTATACCAACATTTGTGGTTGAAAAATGAGTCCAAGGATTGTAAATGGTGAAGAGACATCATACAGGTCTAAAAAGGAGAGTTCCCTTTCTCTTAATTTGATCTTTGGTGAAAATTGCAGATTCAGATGTTAAAATATTCTTATACAATGGGGAATCTTATAGATTGTCTAATTTCTTTAAAATATTTCTGAAATGTGCAGTAGAAATTTTCAAAAGTGAATTTTCATTTCATGCTAAAAATGATAATGACCGATATGAACGATCTGCAGATATAAGACTGTGGATCTTTTTGTCAGATACCATTCCAGAAATATCAGTTGCAGTTAGAAATTCTTATTCAATATATCTATGAGTCTCCATGTATTATTAATAAAAAGATACTTTACAGAGTCCTAAGGGACACTTGACATTGAACCGATGATAGTGTTAGGAAAGTCATAGCCCCCAGTTCTAAAGTCTGATGGAGTGATCCAAAAAGATTATCGTTTTCTAAAAATGAGAAATAAAACTTGCTCATACCTTTCAGCTTCTAACACTGATTGGTACTCAGTGTGTAGGTGTGATTATCAGCATAATAAAAGTCCATTTTCTCTGTAAGAAGAAAGTTACTTTGCCCTTGATGATATCGCTGCTAGACATGAGTAATCTTTATTGAATTTGTGAGCAATCATCTGAAGTAATTGCACAGAACTTCTAAAACTCAGTAGAAGTTTTTTAACTAGCTTTTTTTTTCTTTTGGTGTTAAATTCAATTCCCTGTAGAGAAAACTAATATGTGATTGGCATTTGTCTGTTATTTAAATATTACTTAGAAGTTATTGAAATATTTAATTCTGCTAGGAATGAAGGCAGATCAGCTTGATATTGATTGACCGGAAGAGAGAAAGCCACAGTATTACAGCATTGTGAACATTATGCAACTATACCTGTATTAAAATTTAGAAAGCAATATTTTTCAGATGTGTGTTATACTTTGCTCTCTGCTTGTGTATTATTTTCTGCATACTATAGTACTCATAGGAAAAATAAAAAGTTTGATTGATTCTTCAGGAGCTCTACTGCATACAAACCAGTGCTGTGCCAGATTCAGCTTTCCCCTTTTCTGAGAGGGTTCTGAACCACACATGGAGCGTGACTGAGATTTATAGATTTTCACTGAGGAACGTACCATAAGTATGCTTGATGGTGACTCTGGGAAGGCTATTGTAGGTGCTTCTGAAAATGGCAGTATTCCCCCAACTCTGCTTATTGATAGCTTAATTATCTGGAACTGGAGTCCAGATAATTCCCTAGGTTGAGGAAGAGGGGGAATGACAGCACTTCTTCAAGGCAAACTGTAACAGGAGGGGAGATTTGGTTACTGATGTGGAAAGTGCTGTAGTACAAAAGCAACAGCCCCTGCTAAGCTAGGCTGGACCACAAGCTCCCCTGCACAGAGTGCTGTTAGCTGTAAGAGGCTGCTTGTGCCCAGTTGACTTACTTGAAAGGGAAAATTAAACAAGAATAAACAAAACCCAAAACAAAACAAAAGAGATGAAAGAAGTATGTTTAGAATTGGTTCAGTGAGTTTCAAGGCTTGGTGAACTCTGAATTACTTTTTGCATAAACCTTTTTCTCAAAGCACCTCCACATCTGTGAATTTCTTTGGTATTTCCCTCCATGGCTGGAGGCCTGTAGCACACAACCCACGTGACAGTAAGTGGCACTGTTACTAAAGCTGAGCAACAGTATGTTAAAATATCAGCTGAATAGCTGTGGTCATTGGATTTTGTGATGAACATAAGCAACAGAACATCCATTTGCCATCTTCTCAGTCTTCAGGATTGTTTGGAAAACACTGGGGTGTGAAATGAAAGAATGTGTTCGTCTGGTTTCTGTAGTCCTTAAAAATCAGGGATGGTGCAGGTTAATGTCCCGCTGAGGAACCAGAAGAAGAAGATGGTGGTGATCAGAGGGATAGAGATTTTAACCCCTGAAGAGAGTGTTGCTGTGGTCTGACTAAAACTGCATTGAACTGATTGATTGACTTCAGTTCAGACCTTAATTCTATGACAGTGCCGAGTTTTTCTTATTGTGGTGAGCCTCTGCTGTAAGCTGGACCATGAAGGATCTGCCTCTTGAGCCTGGGCTGGAGGGGATGAGGATGGGAGGGCTGCATGTGTCCAGCACAGCCTGGGGCTCTTGCAGCAGAGGAAACCCCTGCTCATGTCCCACTCATCCCAGTTTGCCCTGGCAATGGGGAGGAGCTCAGGGGTTATATCCAGCAACAAAGGTTGGCTTGGTTCAGGTTGCTGTCAAAATGCAAGTCCTGACCTTTTTTACTTTGGGCCTAATGTGAGGCATTGCATAACTTTAATTTTGTTCTTTTTGCAGTGCTCAGCCAGTGGCACTTCAGGCTGGGCGCGAGGTTGTCCTTAGCTGCCTTTACACATGGGTTTTAGGGCACTGGTTTATGTAACCCACTTAATGGGTTTTTTCCTTATATTGTTGCCAGATGTTACCCCTTGTACATATTTGCCCTTTACAGCTCACTTAGCTTTCCTTGATCAGGGCTCTGCCTCTCTGCTGTGCTAGCAAAGCTTGCCTCTACCCCACAGAGGGCAAAGAGCTCAGAAAGGAATGGTCTGCTTGACCGAAGAAAAGGGAGCACATCATGGTCCCACCATTCCCAGCAGTCATTCCACAGCTCTGACCAGTTCGTTCAGCTGGAAACAAGGAGGTTCCAAATCTGCTCCACACTCTCATGTTCAGACTTGGGCAGAAGGGAGAGAGCCTGTACTTTCTGCAATGGCTATTGACCCACATCAGTTCTGTGGGAAAACCCCTGTGTACAAGTTTGAATGCAATGAGTCTTGAAGAAAAAGTGTCACATTATAGTCGGTGCATTGTCACATCCAAGCTCCTATCACAAAATTTTCCAAGAATTTGAAATGTACAGAGAGCTTTAAGATTTCCTTTTTTAAAGTCCATACAAGGTGCCTGTCTGCCTGACTGTAGGGCTGTCCTCAGCTGGTAGGTGGCTGCATATAGGGTTGTACTCATTTCCCCAGGACAAGTGTTCAGTTCAGTCAATCCAGATGACTCCATGAGACCTCAGGTGTCTCCAGCAGCATGACCAGTCTGGTCTCTGGCAGGGAAAATTATTTGTTCTAGTTTTATTTTTTCTAGTCAGGGAATGAATTTGTCTGTCCTGTGCTGTTCTCCATATACAGAGAGGTGCTCTGAAATTATGTCATTTGAGATAGCAACAGGCCTGGTAGATTATGTGTCAGCCTTACCTGTGTCTCCTCATGTTCGCTACTATGATACCAAATTGAAATTACAGCTACCTAGCCAACATGATTTTCCATTCAGGCATTTTTTATCTCACTGGGGAAGTTTTTTTAAGTCACCAAGTCTTAAAGTATTTAACAGTTTTCAAAAGTTACTTTAATTTTACAAACACTTTGTTATTGTTTACCTTGGCTGAACACCACATATTCACTGGGCCTGCACCCAACCTCCCTCTGGAGGGAAAGGGGAGGAGAAAAGGGGGAGAAGAAGGAAAAAACTACAAAAACTGAAACTGCCAAGAAAAATGGCTTTATATGTACACAGAGAGAAAAAAAATAATAAAACTATACACACAGAGAAGAACTAACAACAGACTACTTCCCCACAATGAACACTCTTCTCCCCCAAAGAAGCAGCCCGTCTACCACCATGCAGCTACCCAGAAGAGAAAAAAACCCTTACTTCCTTCCCGTCTTTTATATCTGAGCTGACGTAACATGGTATGGAATATCTTATTGGTAAAATATACATCAGGTGATCTATCCTAGTTCCGTTTCCCTCTCAGAGAGGGTAACAAACCCATTACAATCTCCACCTCTTAATCCATACTATTTTACGTCACACTCATATCCTTTATTTGCCTGTATCCCCCACTTATACAGGTCTTGTCTTCTACAGTTGCCTCGTCGTTGGGTACCAGCATCGGCTTAGTTCGGGTCTTCCTCATAATTTTTGCTTGAAAACTATATAATGCTTTTTGTATATAATTTTTCAATTTTTGTCTTAGGTTGTCCTAATTTTTTTAACTTACTTTCGAAGTGACACGAAAATGAATTTTAAAACATGAGGGGAAAATGAGTTTTTACATCATCTTTTCAAAATTGATTATGAAACCCCAGCCCAAAAACTGTTCTCAAAACATGCTTGGTTAAAAAAAGTCTAGATCTAGATTTATATATATATATATATATATCTCTCAAGTAACCTTGAGTAGCAAAAGTAGCAAAATCCAAGATAGTTCAATAAAGTTTCCATCTCATTTTTAATTAAATACAATATTCTTTCCAGTGAGAAGATTCTTCAAATTAAAGATTAAACAGGAGTTCAAGAAGTTTTAGAAGCCTAGTAGATGTTAAAAAGTGTTCTTACATTACAGTTGGCGGAGGTCTTCATGGAAGCATGTCTGTTGCAGGAAAAGTCACTAAATGAAAACCCGAACTAAGCCAATGCTGGTGCTCAACGATGAGACAACCGTAGAAGACAAGACCTGTATAAGCGGGGGATATAGGCGACTATAGGATATGAGTGTGACATAAAATAGTATGGAATAAGGGGTGGACATTGTAATGGGTTTGTTACCCTCTCCGAGAGGGAAATGGAACTAGGATAGATCACCTGATGTATATTTTACCAATAAGATATTCCATACTATGTTACATCAGCTCAGAAATAAAAGACGGGAAGGGACATCTTTATTTTAGCATTATCTAAGTAACCGGGATAACTGGATGCCTCAGTCTCCGGTATTAAACACATGTATGCTACTGTACATGCAGGTAGTCCCAGAAGTTCATGAAGAGGTGATTATCAGTAAGAGCATAAGCTGCTACTGTCTAAACGTTCTGGTTTTTCTTTCACTCAGACTAAGTAGTCTCTTATTCTACAACTAGTTAATCATTAGAAGTATGACACAATTTACATTTGGTGGCATTGCAAGCAGTGATTTCACTGTTTATTTCCTGAAATACTGCAGTTGATGTTTTTGGAACTAGAGAAACCTACTTCACTACGGGTTCTATACTTGTAAGATTAAAATACTCTTTCTGTGCAAATATTGCCTCCCTCTAGGATTACTGTATTTGATGGTTCTGTCCCTTGGATTTGTGGAGATGGCTATTTTCAGACTGTCTGCAGGTAATGACTGTTCTCTGACTTGTTAATCTCTTCTCTTCTGATTATCTGAGCAGATGTTGCTTAACCCACAAAATGGCTAGGACCAGTAAGACCAATAAAGAATGCAAGCCAGAGTAAAAGTTTTAATGAAAATGTGGGGCAGAGAGAGTCAGTTAGCCAGAGAGAGAAAGGCATAATGAAGACAGTGAAGGTAAAAAGAAATTTTTAGCTTGTATTTTTTCATGTGAAAAATGTTCTGGAATGGCAGACTTTGGTTTTGGGTGAGTATTGGAGGTATTTTCTGGACACAGAAAGGATTGTCCACTTGTATGGTGGTCTGAGGCATGCATGCTTCTCCATGCTTCTTCTGTGACTTGTGCAAATGATGAATTCCCAAAGGATGGGTACCTGCAGCTTTCTTGGCTCTCCACATTTGGAGGTTCTTGGGACCTCTGAAAAAAAACAATTTGAGGTTCTTCCAGAGAGATGTGTTGGGCACACAATTGCATCAGCAGAAATGGGACTGGGGATCAGGCAGTGGAGTCCTCTAGCAGTTCCTCTAATGGAACCAGAATATCCTATAAGTGCAGGGTAGGTAACTTCCTGCCAACACACACTGGAGACTTATCACACCTAGTGAGCATATGCTGAATCTAATGGGACTGACCTCTCGTGATGGCATTTCAAGCTTTGCCTGCAAGGGCAGGGTCAAGGTTACATAAAGAGGAGCTGTATAGAAATGTCCCACACCACGCTGTGCAAAGCTGGTCTGAGCACTGCATGGCCAGCTCTGATGACAGGGGTAATCGAACCCAAGAGCTGTGTACCTAACATTTCCATACAGTTCTGTAAGTGTTAGCATGCTCTAAACAGCACAGTGTTTTGAGATGGGCCATTTCATTTCCATTAACCTAAAAACAGCTTTTAGTGTACTTCGTACTTTTGAACCTGAAATAAAGCATAAATACCTTCTGTTACAAGCTCTGGAGATTTAGAAACATGAATAGTACAGACTACTGAATTAAAATTTAGCAACTACATCAGTGTTGCCTTATGATAGGGCTGGGGAATCAGGAAATTTGGGCTTTATTTCTGGTCCTGTCAAGTTCACTGTGTGACCATAGGCAAGCAGCTTAACCTCACAGCATCTGAGGTTAATACTTACCCAACTTGCAGGGCTTTCTGAGGCTAGATTAATGTTTCTGTTGTTACTTGCAGAGGATGATGTTCATAGTTCATATGCTGTTGATAATAACAATAAAGAAAAGTGAAATGTAAATTACATTTTTTTTTATAGATAAAAAATGCAGAAGTCACAGCCTGTGTGTTTTAACGTTTTGAAGAATGCTGCATAGTATTTGATAGAAATAATTACAGATAATCAAGCAAGTAAATTTATGTAACAATTAATTGTTTGTTTGTTTGTTTGTTTTAGACATGTGATTAATCCTAGATTTTTGATGACCCAGATTAGGTCAGCATTGCAGTCACTTTAGCAATGCAGGAATACAGAAACTTTCCGATGGAAAATTATAGCAATGGATTCCCCGAGGAAAGAAACATACAAAGCAGCTCTTTCTATGGCAGTCGAAAGGAAACCATTAACTTTTCATTGCTTTATAGATGCAGCTACAAATTGCAAAACTCATCTTCTTTCAGAGTAAGTGGTTTTGGGACCCTTGGCATTAGTGGTCAGTGGAGTAAATCCTGTATTTGTTGAAATGTTTTTCAGTGTCACTGGAAACTTTGAAGGGAATTTAATTTCCCTTTCACAAAGAGAGAAAGCAAAATGAAGGGACATTGCAGAACTAATGCAATACTGGGCTGTTCCTCAGGCATTTACCTTATGCATTTATAACCAAAGGTTTTTGTTTTCAGCTTCTGTAGTTACGTGGGGGTTTTTTTGGGAAATCATTTTACACTGGATTACTGAAGGTTCTTAGTCTTTTATAAACCAGGTGAACCATGCATCTTCTCATTTGGGTTTTAGTTGAATTAGTTTTGAATTACTGGATTTTATAAGGCTCTGTATTAATGAAATGTTTTTGTACAGATTGCAGTGTCTGCTGGCATCCTGTGCAAGAAGCTTTCAAACCTGGATGAAAACCTAGATTTTCTTAGTAATTTTCTATATAAATGTTTGGGGTTTTTTGTTGCTGTTTAAGTAACCATGTGTTCAAACCTGTATCACTTTAGGAAAAGTTTCTTTAAATACCTAGGTAATTTTTAATTCAGTTTGTTTATGGTTGCTCTTTGTGTAGCATTACAGAATAGAATAGAATAGAATAGAATCAGCCAGATTGGAAGGGACCTCTGAGATCATCAAGTCCAACCCTTGATCCAACACTGCTATGGTTACGAGACCATGGCACTAAGTGCCACATCCAGTCTCATCTTAAAAACCTCCAGGGATGGTGAATCCACCACTTCCCTGGGCAGCCCATTCCAATGCCTGATCACCCTCTCTGTAAAGAATTTCTTCCTAATATCTAACCTAAACCTCCCCTGGCAGAGCTTAAGACCATGCCCTCTTGTCTTCCTGATAGTTGCCTGGGAGAAGAGACCAACCCTCACCTGGCTACAACTTCCTTTCAGGGAGTTGTAGAGAGTGATGAGGTCTCCCCTGAGCCTCCTCTTCTCCAGGCTAAACAACCCCAGCTCCCTCAGCCTCTCCTCATAGGACTTGTGCTCGAGTCCCTTCCCCAGCCTCGTTGCTTTTCTCTGGACCTGTTCCAGCACCTCAATATCCTTCCTGAACTGAGGGGCCCAAAACTGGACACAGTACTCCAGGTGTGGCCTCACCAGCGCTGAGTACAGGGGAACAGTCACTTCCCTGGAGGTGATTATAGTCTGGAACTGAGCTCTTTCACACTGAGTGCTAAAATATAAATGGATACAATACTGGAGCTTGTCTGGCTGGGATGGTTATCAAGAGCACTGAGAATTTTCCCCTGCAGATGTTCACATCAGGGATACATGGTCCAGGTGCCACCTTCTGAATACCAGAAGAGTCGGTGGCATTTATCTTTTTTCAGAGAAGATTTGCATTCTGAAGGAAGATAAGCTGGTGAAATCCTGCTGATTTTCCTTCTGCTCCCTTTTATAATGAGGTGAAATAACACAACATTATCTGGTTTTTGTCTAGACTGATGCAGTTAAGCAGCAAGTAAATAAAGGCCTAAGTCTTCAAACTTTTATACCTTCATCAGTAAAGTGGAGTCCAGTACAATGGAGTCATACTGTTTGAAATCCACAATCAGGATCTAATAATTTATTCTTTTATCAAATAATTTTTAAAGACCACATGATGAATCTTCTCTTCATCCTTGACTTTTCTTCATGCAGTAATGGTATTTATGTGTTTTGATGCTGCTCTAAAGTCTGTAGTAAGTTCTTTGATAGTCTAGCTAGTATTCTGTTAACAGGATGTTTCCATCTTCAAACTTACTAACAACAAATTTAGAAACTCTCACTGTTTATAAAGGAGATGACAGTGTTAGTTGATTAAAAGGGACATAATTTGTTGCCCCACTTACCTTATTTTGTTGATTACCTGCAACAGATATTGATGCCCAATTTACTCTATATATGAGTAAATTTGGCATATATGCATGACAGTTCTTCCTCTTGTACCACCATTAGCAGGCTCTAACTAACTGGCATTCTGCCATCGGGGGAAACGAGTTGTGTTCCCTCAGTGTGCATCTTGTGTTCTCCATCTGTATCTTCTGTTTTTAGGGCCTGATCCTGCAAAACTGAGAGCAATTTCTTCTCAAACATCTACAAATGTAATGGAGCTAAAAGCATAAATTAGAACTATGCCTATTAATAAAGGGAGGGGTTTTTAAGATCTGGGCCCTATACTTGTAGGGAGGATTATGAATATCTGTTATAAATCTTGTAATGGTCACCATTTATTAATAGTATTCATTGTCTTTACAGCCATGTGTACATATGGTGGGCCCTTTAAAAACATAAAAGAAGAATGCAATACCAGATAGAATAAAACAAAAAAAGGGCAGTTGAAGGGTAGTAGGATAAAAGCTGGTTACACATTAAGTGGCATCTATTCTGGCGTTTCTCTGTCCTTTCCAGGGAAGGATTCTCCAGATAATATCTAACCTGAATTTTTGATACTGTGATTAAGTTTATTGCTTCTGACTTTATCCATAATATAATTTAGGTTTGGTATATATCTCCAGTCTTGCATAGTTGGAGAAATAATGCAGGTAGACATTATAACAGGCTTGATTTGGGGCTTACAGTTTTCATGCACAGATTAGGAGGTGGGGAACAGCCTCTGTTTAGACCAGTAGGGTTTTCCTCAAATCCCAGAGCGGGCTGGGAAGGGGTTGTGAGACCAAGCCTGAGAGCTCCTCTGGTGTCTGTCTGCAGTGTTCATATGGGTTACAGACCTGTTCATTGCCTTTGCCCAAAATTTCTGTGGTAATTATAATAGCCAAAGTGTTACCCTGCAGCGTTGAACGGTTGTGTGGCTGCGACGGGCTGGGAGTTTGTCAGTTTCATTTAGGATGACTCTTTGCAACCCAAATCCTTCCATCATCTCTTTGAGGCCACGCTGCTGGAATGTGCCCCGTGTGTTTTGCCTTATGTCTCTTCCAGAGCTGGCCACAATTACAACACAGCCCTGCTCCTTTCATTAATGCCATTTCTCCAGGGTGTTACACGCTGTGGGAGCGGCCACCTTACTTGCTGTGGCTTACTTTCAAGTCAGGATTTAAAAGACTGGTTACAACTTCCCAACAGCAGAGCAGCTGGAGACCTTTTTGAGGCAATGCCTCTCTGAGGTGGAGGAGCTGATGATGGACTGAGGGGTGGCAGCTCTGCTTATCTCCCCATCATGGCCTTCATAATGCTGATGAGGATCCCAGGAATGTGCAGCTGCATCCCACCCCGGCTCCTGCCCAGCCCAGCCCTGCTGCTCCTCTCAACACTCTCCCAGACTCAGCTTGCCACCCAAATATTTGTGATGGGATGACTGGAAGGCAAGGCAGGAGGTTTTCAGGTAGGATGGGGAGTAACTTGATTTGCTTGTTTTTTGGTGAAGAAAATACTGCAAGGGATTATGTGCCTTTTATTGGTGACTTCTGAGGGAGAGATATTCAGTAGCTAGCTTGGCTGATAGGCACTGTTAATATGTGATCAACTTCTTAGGTCTTTGGATGAACTTCTGTTAAAAAAAAAATTTCTTCTGATTTTGCTCCAGATAAAACCCAGCATATACATGTAAACATATATATTTTTTCCTTGTTAATAATTGGAAATAATGTTTTGCATTTCCTATAATGGTATATGTCACACTGGGCTAACTTGCAGCCTTGGCACAAAAGACTGGTTCTATTTTCAGTACCCTTAACTGCAAGAAAAATGGCTTAGATTGTTCTTCTGCTCTCTGCACTTCGAGGAATCTTAGTTATAATTGCACCTAATCAACCTTCAGTGCCCTTAAAACATACAGTTACAGCTTGTTGGCATAGAAGTAGTTACAGAAATGGAAGCTGATGTGGATTTTTTACTTCTCTTTACTCTTACCTCCAAATGAAGGCCATTTACACAGCAGTGTTATATGTCACCCAGCTTGACTCACTATTCCATATAACTGGAAGTTAAGATATAGCTGCTGTGCAGAGATGTAATTCTTATGTTACTTCACTTTTCAGGTGGATCCAGTAACATAGCTTAATGCAAACTCACAGATGATATCCGTGTTACTCTTCACAAGCATAAGGAGTTGTATGAAGACAAAGAATTTTGATATTGCCCTATACAAAAAGCTTCGGTTATAACTTCTGGATAAAATTCAAGGGTAGCAGATGTCAATTTACTCAGCCACTTTACTCAGTGGGTAAAGAAACGTTTTGGACATTGAAAACAAATCAGAAAAAACACAGTCCAAAAACAATGTTTTTGAGAAAACTGAGCTTTTAACAAAGCAAACTGGAACTCTGGCATAGCAGGACCCTGCTATGGAGTTAGCAATGAAAAAGAACAGTTTTAAATGTAAATAAATTTAAGAACACAAAAAAAGCAAAATTTGTGGCAAATTCATAATCAGCTTTTCATTGTGTTTTACATTAAAGATTTTCTTCCTTGCAGTATTGGCTTAAATTACAGAAACCTTACCTCCCATAGTGTCTTGGAAACACTGTGGCATTGCTCATTGTTTATGGCAGGGCAAATGGGGAAACAAGTGAGTGCTGGACTTGTGCATTTGATTAAACACTTATTTAAAGTAACACTTTAAAAAAAGCTGTGGTTTCAGCTTTCCTCTTTGGCTTTCACTGGTCATCTTCTGGTTGTTGTGTTGTCTATTTTTCGATTGTCCATAATATTAACTTCCTGTTGTTACTGATTGATTGAACTACTTCACTTACTATTCAGTTGTCTTTATGCTATTATTTATAAAATATTACTGTAGTTACAAGTGAGGCAGATATGATTGGTTGGCTAGGGTTATAAAGTAAGACCATCTATAAAGGCTATAATCTACTGTCCTATAATGGCCTAGGACTCCCTGAGAAGCACAATAAATGCCTTATCTGTAAAGGAACAGGAGTAGCTGTTGCTTTGTGTCCTGTGTTTTGTACGCGATTACTGAATTCAATCGAGTTTCCAATTTTTTATGTGGCAAAAAAATTATTGGTAATTATAATGTTACATCAGATTCTTCTTCAGAATTCTGTCTTCCAGCTCCATTAAGGATTTCATTGGCTTTGCAGCCCAATGGAGCCAGCTGGTGGTTTTGACTATCAGTGTGATAGCGTCCACCATATAGGGCATCAAAAAGCATTTTTCTTTTATTAGCTTGATATTAAAAATATTTGATTATGCATAGGTGAAATTTGGCATTGTATTCTGCTGTTCATTTTTATTTGTTCAGGTTACTAACTGAAGCTATATCTGAAATGAATGTTAAAGTAGAATAGGAAGAACTCATTTAATCTGTGTCCATTCACTTCGGATGGGAGGTTAGTCTCTTCTAGGAGCCCCAGACAGCTTTGTGGCTGCTCTGAGCATAGGAACAATCTCACACAGTTTACTGTATAGTAACCTTTAACTACTCCAGCTCATTGGGGATAACCTTATGAGAGAGGTTGGGATGTTGCACTATAAAGATCTGTGCTCTGGTCTTTTTGTAAGTACAGTTCTGTTATCACTTATGTCCATTCAGTAAGAAAGTAGATGCAAGTTTGTCTTCTCTCTCCACCTTGTCCATTTACAGTGTCCAGCAAACTGTTTTTCAGTTAAGCCATTTGGATCATCTTTTATTTAAAAAAAAAACTAACACAACCTCTACCTGTTAAGATGCCACGTGGATTTGTTATAATCGTTTTCAGCCAGAACAGGAAGATGTTGAAATAGCCACAGGTCAATGAAAATTACTGGCAGGAACTTGGTAATCTCAGTTTGACCTTTTGCCTGTTTGTGTATATGTTAAAAAAATATTTGTAGAATGGAGGCTAGAGCAGTGAATTTGCTCTAAAACTGGTATACTCAATACTTAAAAATCTTGGAGGCTTCTGCACAGAAATGGATTAAACAGAAAGAATTCCTTTCCACTGACTTACTTGATCATCATGTACTGTTATTTTCAATAGTGTTTTTGTGAATAAGGTGGTTGAAGATGAGAACCAAGAGCACTTGATGTAAATCTCCCTTTACATAGTTGAGACAGAGTAAAAAGGCTGCAGGGCCATGTCTTGCAGTCTGCAGAAATGTGGTGGTGAGTGCTGCAGTTGGGCTCAGTTTTAAGTTATCTTGGAAGTTTCTTGTAAGAAGGGCCAAATACTTCCAGGATTGTGAAAACGAGTGAAATGTATTTTGAAGTAAGAGACTGAGAAACTGGTGTTGTCTCATACTTGTTAAAGCTTCCCCCAGTGTGAAAGTTTAGCAAGCTGTCTGACACAGCATTGTGGTTTTGCTCTTCCAGTTTCACGTCCAAGAGCCATAATTTCCCTGATTTGTAGTAGCAGATCATGGCAGTAGCCAGGCAGGGTAAGAATGTCCCTGCAGAATGTTGTTGTAATAGTTGGTACAAGTATACATCAGGCCAGAAAATTGAAACTGAGGGAGCACCTCACATTGTCTATTGGAGACTGTAGAAAATCCATAGTGAAAAAAGACGGGTCAGTCAAGGGCTGGCCTGGAAATATCCAGTATAATGCAGTGTATATCTTTTGAAATGCACATATGCTTCACCTGATGCTACAGGAATCATTGAGGTATGAGGGAAGGGAGAACTAATCTGTATCTGAGCTAATCAGCATAGACTTTACAGTCAGCAGAAAGGGGCAGACTTACTAAGTCCTGTTTTAGAGGCCTGCTGTTGTCTGAAACAAAGCAAAGCCTAAAAGCAACCATTTCTCTGTCAGCTGGACACAAGTTTAAACAGATACCTGAGAGAGACATATGTTTGGATGAATCCTACTCTGGAAATCCTTCTGGACTTCAGTAGACTGTGGATCAGCTTTGGCTGAACTTCTGATTTTTGCTGATGTGAAGATGTGATAAGCTCATCAAGATCCTATTCAGCTGAGAACAAACTAATTTACCCCACATGCACTTTTGTTATACAAAAAGACATTATCCATTGTGAATCTCTGCAAAAGGGATTGGTACAGTAGTTTGACCTCATTGAAATAAGGGAGTCTTCCAAACAATGTTGCAAAGGAGTTTCTTTGCGTCCAGATGGATTTTCTGTGTTTTGTTTGTTCTCATTCTTAAAAGATACATATTTTCAGTCAATGTGTATACGTAATATATGCTTCTGTTTAGTACAATGATTGTAAACAATTATTCCCTTCACAGAAAAGAGGATGTGTGATAGTGAGTTAGCAGCTTGTTCCTTGGAGATTGACTGTGTGAATCTTTGAGGGACATGAACTAGAGGCTTCTTAGTAGTTTACAAAACCACAAGATGTAATGGGCCTTTTCCTAGGCCGGATTTCCAGTAGACTGCTGTAAATCTGTTTTAAACAGGTACTAGTGTGTGGTAACAGTCCTTAGGCACTGAAATATGTACATCTGCAAATGACCTAAGTCATAGCCATGGATGTAATAAAAGTGTACAGCTGAAGAGATAAGTATGCAGTTTTAGTATCTCTTGTTAAATATTTGTCCATGAAACTGGAGCCCAGCATGGGATGAGGTATTGTCAGGTACTTTGTGTAACTTTTTTTTATTTTATCTGTGTGTTTTTGTATAACTTTAAAAATTGAAGCTGGAGTCTACATAAATAAGCAGAGCTTGGATTTACAGCATTCATATGTGTTTTGGTAGCCCAGCTGAGTTACTGGAGAAGGCTGGATGCCCAAGGCTATTAACCATTTATGCAGCAAAGCCTGGTCCCCATTGTGCTCTCACCCTTTCTTTTGGGAGCAGTTCTAAGTGTGCCAGGGCTGCTTACAAGTTTTCCCATCAGATCACTCCAGTTACATACATGCATACCTGCACTCTTTCCTCATCCCAGGAAGATAGTTAGGTATTTAAGTAAGATTAAGCCGCTGTGTAAAAGGGACAAAAGTTACATTTCAAGTTGTTTAATATTGCAGTTCTTCTCTCAGTTTGCTTCTCTGTTGGCATAGACACAAGACCAGTTGCCCTTGTGTGGTGCCCTTTTTGATACTCCTTTTCTCTCTGCCCTCCACCTCTTATTTTCCTCTGTCTGTGTTGTTGCTAAATCTTGTCATATCATCTCTGTAGAATTTCTCTTTTGCCATCTTTTCTCTGCCTCATTCAGCTGCATCAGCCTCTCCTTCAGTGCCTTCACTGATGCTGTGTGCTGTGAACGGTAGCATTTAAACTATTTTGGTTTTGCCTTGATTCCATAATGACCTCACATTAGTCCCTTTCCCTATTAATGCTCTGCCTGTAAAATGCCATTGAGATAACGAACCTCATTACAACACGTTTTCCCCTGAAATAATAGCAGCAAGACTCCAGTTTGTGAAGTACAAACTGGTTGAACCCTTAGCTGATGCTTGATTTAATTAATAGGAGGACGCAAAATGTGCAAGCAGGCCAGTATTCCTCTCACAGGCAAAATGATAATTACCAAACCCTACAAGTGATTTGTAAACAGCAGATGGGTATTTTTCCTAAACTGACTAATCCGGTAATGTGATTATCTCTTATTACAGCCTTTTGTCCACTCTGCCTCACATTTTGAGATGAAACCTGATATTTTTCCTTTAATATGCATATTAAAGATGGTACAGTTCTTTTAAATCACCATGCAAATGTCCCAGGGCTTTGTATTTTCTACTTACTGTGCTGTGGTGCTGTTTTATTTGGATCAAGAAATGGTGAGGAAATGGTTGCAAATATGTTTTGCTTAAGCAGTTTATCTTCTTAGTGCAGCTGGAGTTTTTATTTCACACTCGAACTAGTAAAACATCAGAAATCTTTTTTTCTAGTTTGCGAAGCAACTGAGTACAGCAATAAGGAAACTGGAGTAATTTAGTAAGTATTTATAATTCTTGAATAGTATCCTGAACAGATAGTCCTTCCTCCTTTTTGGAGCCTAATATCATAGTATCTGAGCATTTCATAGTCTTTTCAGTGCTCTTATACTCCACTAACTCCATGAAAAAGGAAGATGACCTTACCTGCATTTTACTGATGGAAAGCTGGGACACACGGATGTGGGGCCTACCTGTATCCTGTCATGGAAATGGATGAGAGATGGGTTGCCATCACATTAGGACTGTCACACTAGGGCTTCCCTGTGAATGCTGATGTGCTGCAGCAGGTGTCAGGCAGCTCCGGTGAGTGGGCTGCAGTGGGTGGTGGGTGGGGGCATCGCTGGGAGGGTCACTGGTGGGAGTCACCTAAGCCACTCACAGAGAGTTTGTGAGTGGTTCAGAACAGAGTGCACAGGGAATGATAATGACCTGGGAATCAGACTTGAACTGTAGTGGAGAGTAACATATGAAGGCCTGTATAAATTAATTTTTTTTCAAAGCAGTCATGTATACTGTCCCCTACTGTTGCATGTTGTTTTCATAACCCTTTTTAGTGGCTACATAGCGTCATCATAAAGAAACAAGAATACTTACCCTTCTAGGAGTAATAATTTCTTCTAGGCACTGGCTCCAGACAGGCTGGGAGTTAGTTCCTTGGTGAATGAGAAGCAAGTGTTCCTCTTTTGCCTGTTCACCAGCAGAAAGGATCAGTAATGGACCTTACAGCTCTTCTGAGTTGTAAAGGCCAATGGCACACCTGTAAGCCATGCCAAGTAGGATGTTGACGAAAATGTTCCTGCTCTTATTTATTGCATCTTAGAGCAATATAGCTAAGTTCTTTGTCCTTTAATGGTGTGACTCATTTTGAGACTGTTTCTGTTAAAATTCACAAGTGTGTTTGAGTATTTGTAGAGTGCTGCTATATGAGTAAGGCTGGCCAACTGTTTGTATTTTTTTGTGACCAGACGGTTCTGCTTTTGTTCTGCTTTTTTTAACCCCTTGCTTTAATAGTTTTTTATGTGCTCTTTCTACTCACCACGCCTCATAAACTATTGCAGTTTGCACCAGAATTAGCAAAAAATTTAGCATTACTCTGACTAGTGGTTTGAGTCCAGGGTTGCAAGTTCAATCAAGAATTGGTGTGTGCCTGTATTTCATGTATATCTGCACTTGTAATAGGAAGATTGTTCTTCTTATGCATCTTCATAGTCATTGTGTTGTATATATTTGTCCTAGTCAGGAACTGAGTCTATAAAGACACTATAGTCATCAGATAAAGAGCACCAATCTTCAAGACCAAAATGCTTCAATCTGAGCTAAAGGAGAATTCAGTTATAGGCCACCTGATATCATGTATTACTGGATACATTTCAGACGATTTGTCTGTCCATTACTGCAGTATGAGATAATTTCATATTTTTTCTGTGTTAATTCTCACAGTATTCCCACAAGATAGTTAAAAGCAAATAAGAATAGTTCAGGTTGGGGAGGAAGTAGAAAAATGCCTAATTTACCAGAGCTGGAAAATCCTGATAAGTGGATTACTCCCAACACCTTGGAGTATTTTTTTAATCATGTAGATGTTTCAAGGATAAAAGTTCTTTTGAAAAAAAAATGAAATTTCAGTAGAAGTTCTGTTAAGGTTCCCGTGGCATTTATCAGTGAACATCCCTTTTGTAATGCCATTAAAAATCTGTCCACAATACTACTCTATTTAAGTATTTTTCAAAATTATACAGTAAACATGAATTCATCTCAGCAAGTTATCTTAGGCTTTCTTCATAGTCAGAAGAGAAAAAATGTGCACTTTTCAGGATGTGATTTCATCTGATCTCTTTTGATCATTAAGTCTCTCCTTCTCTCTATTGACTGCCAAGTAAACCTAGGCAATTATTTAAAATGATGTCGCCTGCACTATAAATACTTGCATTTATTTAGCTGAATCCAACACTAAGTGACTCATCAAAGACACACAAGAAGCCTAGTAGCACAAAAGACTGCACCCAAATCTTCCAGATACTCAAACCTCCACGTCATGGATTTCACCAGTCTATCCAGTAGATTGTATTTACTGCCTTTGCTCTCTGTGATTACATCTCTTCCCATTTAGCTTGTTTGACTTCTGCTGAACCTCAACTGTAAAACCGTGCATTAGGGAGAAGAAACTAAAAATGTGGGATAAAAAAATTGGAGCTGGAGGGAAGTGCTAAAGAGAATTTAATAGTTATTCTCTCTATAGAAAAGTCTGCTGAATTTAACAGTGACTGAGAGTGGGTTGTACTCCACAGAAATTGCTCTAAGGTTTTTGTTTTCCAGCAAGTTTTGACCTACTCGTTGGAATTCCATATGCAAGATAACACATAGTCACATTTGTGAAAGATCAGGGAAAGAAATCCCAATCTCTTAAAATTGTTGTGTATTATTTAACTCTATATGATCTTTTAAGAAGGTAGGTGACCTTATGCTTGAAAGCCAAATACAGACCTGGCACAATGTCCAACAGATTCACTGTGAGTTCCACGTGCTTCTTTAAGGGTGCAGTAAGTCCAATTCATTGTTGTTAAAGCAAATGTTTATTTGACAGTAGAGAACAAAGCAACCAGACCCATTTAGGGTATTATTTCTCAGTTTACATCTTTCCAGATCACAATAGAGGCCAGAACTTGGAATACAAACCATTTAAAATGGAAGATTTCTTTCTCAACTTTTACTCCAGCTGCTGGAGACTGGCTTAGGAAGAGGCTAATGAAAATGCTCCTATAAATTTTATTTTTAATGTGGATACTTGTCCTCAAAGAACTGAATACAGGCCAGCAGTTCATTCCCTGCCTTAGGCAGCATTTGAATAGCCTGTTATGTCTTGACACAAATTACTCTCTAATGGGTTGAACGAGATTAGAACCTGTAAACAGAGGTGGAAACCTAGCCTCATCTTTGTCAGACATATCCTGTCCTAACTATTCCCATATCAGATTTTAAACATGCTTAATGAACTGTATTATTTTGGAATGTTGTGTTGCCTGTGATACTTGGAAGTTAAATAGTTGTGATTTGGGTTTATGTTAGGTGGTAACCTGCCAAATGGCAAGACTGGTAACAAAATAAAGTCTGTATCTTGAGCATACACTATAGACAAATAACGATTCTCTCAAACAACAATAACATAACTTCAGAGTTATCATTATTTCTTATTTCCTCTTGCCGCATTTTCATTCATTTCTTTGTTGACCTCAACCCTTACAGCACGCAAGCCTGACTGCAAAACTTGCACATCAAAAGTGCACATATTTTTATTGAAAAATGAAGCTAGCCCGTTATGACCATACCTGTATCCCAGTCTTGATCCTCTGCAACTGAAGAGATGGCCAGGCAAGGAATAAAATCTTACATTAGCACCATGGCTTTTGCCCCTGTGATATGGTAACATAAAATTTTCCATTGGTAGAAGTAGCTGATTCTGGAATAACCACCTCTCCACATGTTTGAAGTCTTGGTGAGGAAAGTTTTTTGTGTGTGACTGAAATATATTGGGCACAGTTAATGTGGTCTCTGGCTTTGATGACCTTGGCGCTGTTTGTTCAGAAACCTCTTGGGGAGTAGCCAGACAAGACTCCAAAAGGGATTAAACTTGTCCATTTTCTAGGAGGTATTCTTTCCATAGTGTTTGCTGAGAGGCTGTGAAGCAGGCAAGATAAGAGACTACAGCTAAAGTGAAAAGAGTTGCTCTTTGGGAAGGCCTGTCCTTTTGAATGACTTTTTGCACTTCACTCCCAGGTTCATAGCCCTACACTTTCCGATCCTACTCCAATATGTGACAGTGAGTTGCAGTTAGAAGAGTTTTCTGTGGTTGCTCTCCATCAACCACCGGGCATTAGCGCCTCTCTTTCTTCAAGAGGTGTCTGTGCTATTTACAGTCACAAGACAAGAACGGAAGCTCTCTTCTCCTATGTCCCAAAGGAGAGCAGATCAAAATGTCCTTTTCATTCAAATACTGGGTTACTTTAATCTCCAAAACTTCTGCCAGCTTGGGGGAAGCCTCTAAGTGAGTAATACAGTATAGAATCAGACCCTGAATAGGTCTTTCTTGTAGTAGCATAGAGAAGCACTCTCCATTCCTCTTTTATCCTTCTGGTTCATTCCCCTCCCTCCTCTAGTCTGCCCTGCTTGACCATGTGCTTTCTTCAAACCGCCAAGAACATCCATCTCACTTTTGTCACAGGATGATGCTTTTTGTGCAAACATAAATATTTAGAGAAGTTTACAAAAGATTAAGCTTCATCAAGTCAAGCATTCCTGCTAATGCAATGTCGGGACAAGTCAGCAGGGAGCAAGGGCCTGGGCTGCTGTGCACAGCTGTTGCAAGATCAAACTATGGAGCATTCATTTTTGACTCCACCAAGTTCACTGATCAAAACCATTTTCAAAGTTGGCTGCTATTTTTTTCCAGAGTGAAATTCTTCCCATTGAAACAGCTTCTTCAGTATGCAGACTTTGTCTGTGTTGTGAATCTCTTGCCTCAGTTTTATTGTTGTTATGCAAATTCCTGATGCAGATATGCTGCACTTGCTGGAACAGTGAAAAAATGAATCCATGTTAGAGAAGTTCTTAAGATGCAACTCAGAGCAAAAACAGTTGGGAGATCTGTGATTTGATAGGTTGGGTCACTCTGATCATCAATATCTGAGAAAAATTGTGCCATATTCCTTATTAATGTAATACAGGGAGACTTCAAAAGACATAAATGAGAAAATCCTGTATAAGTAAGAATATTAATCAAGAATATAAGACCATTTGGTTTGTGGGGTTTTTTTTCCTAGTAAGATAATACAAACAGAAGTTATTCCAGAATTTATGCAGCAAAGCCCTTCCCAAATCTTCATTCGCAAAGCCTAGCCATGATGAAGCAATAAGATTATAGGAATGTATGCAAGGCAAATGGGTGCATGTGTGCAAACACATCAGCATATATTTCCTTTAAGGGGCTGTGTCCATCTTCAGTCTCAAGCACTGACAGTTTGGCTTTCTGCTCCAGTGGGAAGTGGATTTATCATACTAGCTAAAATACTATCTACCTTGTGGACAGCTCTCAAGTACCACCACTGTGGTGATGATCGGTGAAAAAAATCGATGTCTGACATGCTTTTCTTCAGTGCTGCTTTGCTGCCCCTTTCTAGCGAGGAGACCACAGGAAATCCACAGGAAATCCTACCTTCCTAGAAAAATATCCTGCTTCCTCCTAAGGACCCGTGGATCAGACAGCTCGACTTGACTTTGGGCAAATTGAAAAAGAATGTTCTTTCAAAGGAAGTGGCTCAAGCTTTATTGTTTGAGACACTAAAAACCACAGTAGACAAAAAAAGCAGCTGGTCTGACCAAGATGACCCTTAGAAGCCTCTTCTAATCAATGTTTTTACAGTTTAATGAAGTCACAAAATCTAACAGATATTTCCCATCTTTAGAATCCGTGCTTCTCTGATAAACTTTGGTAGGCCTTGTATTTGGTTCCATTCTTTTTAATATCTTTTTTTCCTGATATATTAATTAAAGAGGCATATAATTATTGGTTTTATTGCAAGTTTTTAATTAATTATGCTAATCTGTGGAAATGCTAGAAATTTTTAAGCATTCTTCCAGCAAGCTGAATTGTCAACACCTTAATACTTTCAATATATTCCTGTAACTGAACACATTTCATGAACCTAAAGAGGTTATATTAAATTTAGTAATACAATGAGAAATATTCTTAAGGTTGTAGGCCTGAGACTTTGATGACTAATATGAATGGACAAATTAAAACTCACTCATCATTAAACTTGCAAATGTTGCTGAAAGTGAGTTCATGGTTCAGGTTGAAGTACAATCTAGCTGAATTAAAAAGGAGTTTGCTGTTTGTGGTAGATCTCATCCACGGTTTTTGAGATCAAGGTGTCAGCTCAAAGGAGAAGAAAATCTGAGGAAGGTTTATGGTGTATATAGAATTTGGGCTAGTTTCCTTTTCACAGAGTTTTGTGTCCTGAATAATTTCCAAATTTGGATCCATATCCTGCATCACCTGGTTGCAGTGGATGGTTCTTGCTGGGCTGTGCTTCTGTGCAAAACAGAGATGGGCCAAATCATGAAATGGTGACAAGGTGCCCTCAAGCTGCATTGACTTGAGACGTCATGCAGTTTTTTTCATCATACCATAGCTTTTGGGTGGGGGTCCACACAAAGAGACTGGCCTGCAGAAGTAAATCCTCCCAAACTCTGCCTGTGCTTCATAGAGAGCAAGCTCTCAAGCATGTGAGGTCTAGTGTGGAGGTGATTCAGAAGGCCAACTCTTTGGGGAGTAATTTTTATCCTTCGTGCATAACCGCTGAACAAGATGGATGGTGAGCCCTGCTGTCCAGATACTTTATCTAAACTGTAGCATGGCAGGGTCGGCTAAGCTTGAGATAATGTTCTTACCAATGTGCAAGTCTCTCAGCTGCAGGCAGTTTACTACAGATTCATGTCCCTCAATATGAAAACTCATCACTTCTGAACTTGGTGGAGCCTTTGATAACAGCATGTGGATAATACTGGGTTTCTTTAGGAAACAGCTAATACAGAGTATTGAAATTGTATGAATTTACTACTGTTTTTCTCACCTAGGAAAAAAATTTAAAAAAAAATAAATTATGCATTTAACATCTCCCACAGCAATTAAATCCAGAAAAATGAGAAGAGAGGTCCTGACAGTTATGTACTTAGAAATTCTTTAAATCCCTCTGTGAAAACTGTTCATTAGTTTCAAGCATTTCCTTTCAGGCAAACCTTAAACTAGAGGAATTAGGTTCAGAAAAATGAGTTGTTGTGAGATGATGATTATTTTCCACAACTGTGGTAGCATGTACAAAGTAGACAAAGCTTTCCAAACCAAGCAGAAGATACAGTCCCTGTTCCAGAGCACATGAGTGCAAAGGGGCAGGGTAGGGAGGAGGAGGAATGAAGTTACAATATAGAAAGCAATCTTGGTAGTGCAAGCCATGTATCCAATGAATTACAGCTGGTAGAAAGTGATAGCAATTTTTCTGGACGAGAAGAGAATGAAATTTATTCTTGTTTAGTACAGAACATACTAAATTAGTAATTCCCCTCAAACTGGAATATGAAAAAAAGAAGTTTTGTACTCAAAATCCGAATTTTAGTTGTAGGAAAGTTAGAACAAGTAGTTTGGAGAAAAAAAAAAAAAAGGAAGAAAACCACTCACAAGCCCAAACCAAAAAGTTCAAATGTAGGTGTACAAAACATACAAAAATAAAAATAAGTCTAAATATTATCTTCCCTTATCATTATGTCCTTGAAAAGCAGGTCCTTTCTTCCAGGTTTCTTTTCAGCTCGGTAACTTTCTGGGTTGCTGCAAACTGTGTAGTCCCTCTGGGTCTCACATGACCCAGTCGCGCTCTTTTTAGAGGAACGTGCCAAAAAAACATGAAACAAACAACTGAAACAAACGCCATATGTCACAGCTTTCAAGATGAAAGTCCTAGTTGAACTGGTGTCTTTGAGGAATATGCATCTATTGACAGTGAAAATATTTTAACAAAAGAACCTGGAAAATCTGAAGCTAATTCTTGCAAGCAAGAAAGTGTGTGTCAGTCTTCCTCCCACTACCGCCCCATTTTCACATCTAATCATTAATTTGTTTTCTATTTAAAGGGTTACCGGTAGTAACATGAGAATTTTTGAGGTAAATAGGGAGAGACACTTTTAGCAATGTCTTTTCTTTATTACCTACTCATTTGAAGAATTGCTGCTTAAGACTAAGGAAGTTTTCTAAGATTGATTTAAATAATTAGTTGAGGGGAAACTGAGAAAGTATGTGGAGATATGTGTGCTGGACCCTCTGTAGTACAGATTTGAGTACATATCACTCTGCTAGCAAGGTCTCTGGTTCCACAGTGTATTTTTGACCTCAGTTTGTATATTCTGTCTTTACCTAGTCATATCTTGAGGCTCAATAAACAGAAGTACCAGGCCTGGATGTCCTGACGATTACCATCCCCAGCCAGTAACAGGCACGTGGAATATTTGGACAAGCATTTGTTTCTATTTTCAAAATTTGCTACATGACTATAGTGTCACAGAAGATGAGATTTTAAAAGTTAATATGTTTCCTTAGGATAAGAGCTCTGATTTGGGGATATTGTTTTGTTTTCTTTGCAGGAAGAAGGTATCGTGAAGGAAATAGACATCAGTCATCATGTCAAGGAAGGTTTTGAAAAAGCAGATCCTTCTCAGTTTGAGCTGCTGAAAGTATTAGGACAAGGTTCATATGGGAAGGTAATTTTTATTGTTATCTAATCACCTAGAGCAACACTGAAAATATAATATCTTTGAGTTCATTTACACTGAGAACATTGTCCATATATAAATTATATTGTAAAGGCAGATAAGCAAAGCTCTTTTATGTTCATTTTAATAACACTTTTGTCTTTTAGCTTGATTTCTGCATATAAACCAGTTTAGCAAATAATGCTTATGGTTCTGGGCAGTGAGCATCACTGTTTATAAAATTAGATTCTCCTCTCTTTTTCTGACCTGTTCACCAGGGAGTTGAGTGTGCCACTGCTGCTTAGTTGGAGGATATAAATAGGAACATTCAAAGATTTAAAGTTAGCTGCATAATTCCCACTAAGGGCAAATGGGACCTCAAGCACATTTCCAAGTCCCAGACTGCTGTTAAACTCACACTCAGAGACCCTGACAGGATCCTGGAGATAAACCTCACTGCAGAGGATGGCCATCATTATGGTGAGATCATAGGGGGGAAAAAACCTGGCTACATGACCACAAGCTAATTTATGGAAATAGCATTCTTCACATAACCTTTAAACCAATGATTTTCTGAATCCCAAAGACAGTTCTTCTTCAGCAGGACATGTTAGTTGGAAATGAGAATAGGAATGAAAGATGGAAAAAAAGAGGGACGAGTCAATTCTTCCTTAAAGTCTTTCTATAGTTTAAATAAGTCACTGAAACCTTTGGAACAGTGAACCTAATTGAAACCAGGCATGAAAGACCTTATAATTGTAAGTATATTATTTTGTGGGTTTTTAAAAAATACTTCCCAATCAGGGCCTTTAGTTTTATTCCTAAAAGAAGCTATATTGAGAGTATTTATCAACTTCCTGAGTATTCTAGAATTATATTGATAATTAAGTCTATTAGAAGTTCCCTGAGATGAGAGGTATCAGGAAAGTTAACATTCAATACCAAGTTTTGATCTAGAGAATTTCTTGAGAACACAGTGATGATATTTGAGTTTTGAAAATTAAATAAATGTGAAAAATCAAACAACTCAAAATTAGGTTTACTGTATGACTCAATACAAGAAGGAGAAGAGCAAGAGAAGGAAATGTCTTCTGCAAAAGCAACACACGCAGAATGGCCAGTTTTCAGATTCAGGCAGTAAAGATTTTAGAAATGGTTCACTGTCTGTCTTATAGTGTATTGGTGTATATCAGTATTAACTGTTTGAGTTGGCTTTCTAGCTTTAGCCATTTTATAAGCAGAATGCCTAGTCTCTGCCACCACTTCACAAAAGGAGATCTGATTTCTGGGAGATCAGAGTGTGAGTATGGACATCATACTTGTTTGTAGCTGCGTGTGATTACTTTCTGTTTCTTTTGCAGTCTTCAACCACCTAAATTTTCATCACCTTGGTATTTGAGCTAATGCTTCAAATCATAAGTGTCTGGGGATGCAAACCTTTAGATTTTCAAGTTGTTCACCCAAGGTCTAAATAATTTCTTTCAGGATTAGAGATAATTTCTAAGAGAGTAGCCTCAACATTCTTGAGAGACATAGCACTTGCTTAGCTTTCTAGATTAGGATTTGCGTGATAAACCAATTGTTCCAGCTCAGAGAGTTTTGCTAGTTCAGGTGTTAATAACCTGAGGTGCTTGCAAACATATTAAAATAGAAAACTGAAAGTCATGCTCAACCACATGCCCATGCTATTTTGGGAAACTAGTATAGTATAGCTAATATAACCAGTCAAGTAAGCACTCCAGGGCCACTTAGTGGTTTCAAGAGTGATGTAGCTTTACCTTTAAGAATAATCAGAAGGATGACGTCATTTTGCAGTACAATGCATTTTCATTTGTTCTGTTTCCTTTTTGTTTTGATGATTATTTTGGTGTCCTATGAAAAAGAACACAGTGTTCTTGACTCATCTTTTTTGGAAGGAATGCAGACAAGTGCCCTATCCCATGCTACGGGGAACAGCTGACTAGTGACTAGCAGCGTAAATTGGTAATTTTGCTTATTATAGCTATACAGGTATTACAAGTTTTGCTAGATTACATGGCAGACAAGATATTTCTAGAAGTGCAGCCTAATATCTCTGCAGATGCAGCATGCTGTGCTTTTCTACGTGCACTACTGCTTAAAACCATTATCTTAAGGGTTTGGCTTTGGGCATTTTTTGGGGGTAAAGAGTCCATAACCATTTTTGCAGAATAATAGTAATACAGCTGAAAATCTGGTGTCTGGGCAAGCTTGCTTTTGACTTTCTGCTCCCTTTCAATGTAATGCAAAAATTAAATCTTTTACTTGAGCTGGATAGAAAAATATCCCAGCTTTTCTCTGTAAACTTCTAAATGGATTGACTTCCTGTTAATGCTGGAGCAGCTGAGCTTAATTTATCATGAATGTTAATGAAAAACACTTCACAAAGTCTTATGTGTTCCTATTGGATCCAGATTTCATCATTTGTTCCTACAGTTGTGAGTGCCGGAGCTATTTGTGTGTTCATCAAACTAGGAAACAGGAGATGGGAACAAGCAACATGTGCCCAAGCTCAGCTAGTCAGGGCAGCTTGGCTGAGGAACTGTGCATATCTCCTGTACACAGGAAACATCTTGAGAAGGAAAGTCTCACCAAAAGTGTATCAGATCATATGCAGAAGTGTGGTAGCAATGATGCTGTCAAATGTAAGAGTTCTAATTAAAGTGTTGGGGGTTTTTTCTATTTCTAGCTTCTGTACCTGTTTGGTAAAAGTTATTCTCCCTCCCCACAAACCTTTCCTTAAGGGGTGTTTGAGAAGATCCTAATCTGTTTACAGATTTTTATTTTAGTAAGAAAAGTCTTTCAACTTGCAAATAATGCACTAGAAACAGACTTCCTCTTTTTTTTTTTTTTGGCTTTTTATATTTTAGGTGGAGACAGTTAACAAAGCTGCATGGTTCCTGGACAGGAAATTAATAAAATAATTGCTAAAGAATTTTTAATCTAACTAGACATTCATTAGTTATATAATTTCACCTAGACTTTGTTAATTTATATATTTGTAATTACATGCTATGTACGTGGTACTGTATTTTTATTTCTGCATTTGTCTTCAGCTTCTGTCCAGTAACACAAGTGCTGAAATAAAAAAAAAAAAAAGACACTGTTGTCTGGTACTTCTGACCTCAGCAGACAGTAAGTCCTGGGAATCAACTAAAAGATTTGTTTATTTTATTTTCAATTTTTAAAACACTGAAAGTCTTATAAAGACCAAACTAAGCTACTGATTTCTTTGTTCACTACCCCTCCAGTGCTCAGATGCACTCAGGGGCAGATATATATATTTGCATGGAGTAAAACAAATAGGATACATTTTTAGCTACAATTTTAGTTTATTTCAGTTAAAAATTTACACTGTCAGAAGATGAGGCATAGGAGACCATACCAGGGAAAACTATCTTTATTAGAATAACAGATTTTCACCTGTATGGACTTTCTGCTTCAGTTACATCTTAGGCAAAGTCACCATTCATGGTTTCCAGCATAAATTAGACCAAATTGGTTTTTCTCTTTAATGTAATTGATGGCAATAATTTTAAGACACTGCACATTCCAAAACACAAATGAGACATAAATTTTTTTCATGTAAAGTTTGTCAGAATATGACGAGCTATGTGCACACTAATTCTGACTCTTCACCCAACTTTAATTGGATATATAAGGGCAGTTAATAATGTTGAACATATTTTCTTTCTGAGGTGCTAAAGGCTTAAAACTGAAAATTTCCAGAGCTAGCTCAACCAATTGCAGGTGAAATAGATAAGAAATACTTTCAGCTAGTAATGTTCATTGGATTTCCTGAATAGTATCTTTTCTCCTGTCAAATGCAGTAAGGCTTATAAGTAGAAATTCAGTACTTATCTGTACAAAACATTTGCTTTTTACAGGTATTTCTGGTAAGGAAGATCAAAGGATCTGATGCAGGCCAACTTTATGCCATGAAGGTACTTAAGAAGGCAACTCTGAAAGGTAAGGACTGGGACAGTGGCTGCAGTCTCTATTTCTGTGCTAATTAGTAATTTATTTTCCATGCCATTTTTTACATCACTGCTGCTTTATGGTATGTGAGTGCATAAATACATCTCTGCTATCCTCTAAAATTCTGCCTCACTGTAGTGAATGTTCTAAAAAAACATAAACAAAAATATATTACCTATAAAGTGTGGGAGAAGGAAAAGAGGGGTTTGGAGTTTCCCAGCTGCATGCTTTCTTCATTTTCTTAGTGTTATTTATAGGACTTCTGTTGGGTATATATTAATTTATATTGCAGTGTCAATATCTTTATGTTGCTGAAGTAAATAAGAATAACCCCTCAGACATCAATATGTACCAGAAACTTATTTCTGTTTCTTTTGACGACCCATAACTTTTCACCCAAAGTGAAAACTTGATATTCCCTCTTTTGCTGTGCAACTCTGAGGTGTATTGAGCAGCTTTGGAGAGGGGGAGGGTTTCTTTTGCATCCCCAGACACTTGATTGCTTCTTAATAATTGATGGCTAAATATGTAACATTAGATTACACTGGAAAAGACCTGTATTATGGCAGTGTCTTAGGAAATCTCAAAATTTAGATAGTGATTTTAAACTACCTGTATTGTACCATCAAATTTCTATTCTTTCAAGAACAGGCACCTCTGTGTTTGCAGTTCCTTGGTTCATTTTAGCACAGAAACATTGCTCTCCTCCCTTGGCTGTTACAGCAGGCTATTTATTGTTTTCTCAAGTGAGGGTCACAAAATCCAAAAGTTGAAGCTACTTTGTGATTTTGCTGGATTGCATTTCTCTCCCCTTCAGACTACTTACCCCTCTGACTGCTAGCTCTGGATTTCCCATTAATCTCAAGATAACTAGCACATCGGTAGGAACTAATCTGTCCACACTAGTTTCTACAAATAAGTTAAACTTGACAGCTGTTTAACTCAAAGTACAAAAAAAAAGACAGAATCCCATTGTCACAGGGCAAGTGAGACAAGCAACAGCAAGGATTGCTGTCAGTAAGCTTCCATGTAACTTTTGGCACAGAGATAATATTTCTGACAGCTTAACCTTACCTTTTAAGTGAGAGTGCTGAGTTGTTGCTGACTTATCATCATGGCTAGGCTTCACGAACGAAGATTTGGGAAGGGCTCTACCCACATTTGCTGCATGTGCATTGATGGCTAAAAAGGCCAATACGAGACAGGCACGTCCAGTTGCAAAAGGCACAGCAGAAAGACTCCTTAGATGGTATATTCTGCAAGGCTCGATTCTTTCTGCGTTGTCTTTTCTCCTCAAGGGTGATCCTGCGTGCTTTCTCAAAAGCATCAGCAGCGTTATAGATGGTGTGTCTCCAGGCCTCCCGATTGGAGGCCAGAGTAGACCAGTTATGGTGGTCAATATGGCCAAGGCTGAGATGTTGTTTCAGGGAGTCCTTGTATCTTTTCTTCGGGGCTCCTCTCTTGCGGCAGCCAGTGGCAAGTTCACCATAAAGCAGGATCTTAGGGAGGCAGTGGTCCTTCATCCTGGAGACGTGTCCTGCCCAACGCAGCTGTGTTCTCAGCAACATGGCCTCAATACTTGTGACTGCTGCTTGTTCAAGAACAGATGTATTGGTCACATAATCTGACCAGTGGATGTTTAGGATTGTACGGAGGCAGCGTTGATGGAAGCGTTCTAGGAGACGCAGGTGGTGGCGGTAGATGACCCATGATTCAGATCCATATAAGAGAGTAGACAGCACTATGGCTTTGTAAACACTGATCTTGGTACTTTTCTTCAAGTGTTTATTTCGCCAGACTCTTTTATGAAGCTTTCCAAAAGCACTATATGCCTTCGCTAACCTGTTGTCTATCTCCCTGTCAATCTTACCATCCGAGGAGATGAGGCTGCCTAGGTAATTAAACTGCTGGACTGATTTGAGCACTGATTGGCCAATGGTGATGTGGGGATGATGGGGGACTTCCTGAGGTGCAAGTTGATGGAGAACTTCTGTCTTCTTTAAGCTGACTTACAGCCCAAAGAGCTCAGCAGTCTCAGCAAAGCAGGATGTTAAACGCTGCAGAGCTGCTTCTGTGTGGGCAACAAGGGCGGCGTCATCAGCATAAAGCAGCTCCCGGACAAGATGGTTTAAGGTCTTGGTGTGGGCCTTCAGTCACCTTAGGTTGAATAGGCTTCCGTCAGTACGGTATTGAATGTAGATACCGTCCTGATCATTGAGGTCTGCCAAGGCCCTTTGGAGCATCATGCTGAAAAAGACTGTGAATAGGGTAGGAGTGAGAACGCAGCCTTGTTTCATGCCATTCTTTGTTAGAAAATGGCAGATTTTGGAATGTTTAGGCTGTCCCCCCAAGTTCCTTAAAATGATCATCTCACTCTACGAGGATCAGCACAGCCAAGTCAGATATGGCAACACACTCTCTGTTGCTGACTACCTACACTCAAAAAGGCTGGAAGTCACTCCAATGTGAGGTATTTATTATTATGTCAATGAGAGCAAAGCTACAAGTATTTGTTAGCTCTGCGTTCAGTATTTCCTGACAAAAGGCATGCTAGAAGACAAAGTTCTGAATGATTTTGCTTTCTGACCTGTACTCAGCACAGTACTACGTGGAGCAGGACAGTTAAAGCTCTTGGTGCCAATGCCACTGACATGGCCAGACAGCCCTAAATGTTATCGTAGTTGTTTTCTGTAGTGAAACAAATTTGCAACACATGTAAATGGAGAAGTTGGAAAGAAAAGAAAAGCTGATTTCTTTTCTGGATTAGTCTGAAGAATGAAAACCTAGATAAATAAAAACATTAGGAAGTTAAATGCCTTCAGGAGTGATGGTTTAAAACTAGCTTTTACGTTGCTCTGAAGAGAAACCATAGGGGGTCCTGTTGAAGGTATTCCTATCCCGGGAGCCTGACTCTGGCTGTGGCTGGCGGGTAGTGTTTAGGAAGAAGTAGAACTACTAAATGGTGTTTTCTCCACTGTGTCTGCTGCCTCCTGCCTCTTTCCAGAATAGTTGCCCGTTGTTAACATGATCCCAACTTCACCAACAGCAAAGGTTAGTATAAGAAGGGTACAGCAAGCAGCAGCAGCACTCTTCAAGCATTTACAGCTCAAAAATGGTTTTCATGCAAAAGAGACTTTGTAGATCAATCGCATGTGTAGGTTTGAGCTTGAAAAAGATGTGCTAATCAGCAAAACCACTGCTGCTTTGTAGGGAAAATTAGGCTCTAAAATATTCCAGTTTCAATTGTAAAAGTTTGCAGAGACAGGTGCTCTACACATGACTATTTGTGAAAATTAAATTAATTTTAACCTGCTGAATGTTTATATTAAATGTAGAGTATATCTGAATAAGCACGTATAACAGCATGGATCCTTCAAAGTGAGAAAGCCACTGCTCCTCTCATTTTTAAATGAGAGCATTGGACACAAGTTTCTTTCCTTCCTGGATCATTTCCTTTTTCAGGAGCTTGTGGGTATCTGATTTTAAAGCAGAAAGCTTCCTGATGAAACTAGATAAGTGTTTCATTCTAATTATTAACTTTAGGAAAACCTTGTTCAAAATGTTTAAGGATGTTATGTCTGTTAGGTACCAGGTATTGAATACATCAGATTTAAGGCTGCATGTATGTATAATTAACTTATGTCTTTCAAATGCTATATATTAAATAACAGTACCCTAATAGCTACCTTTGCAAATATAAACCCTTTTTAAGGGATCCAGATTTTCTAAGACTAAATAAGGCACTTAAATACCTTCCAAGAGTGAGACTTTTGCCTTTCAGAATGTCATTAGATAATACTCTTAAAATGTTGCTTTCATGTGTTCATTACACTCTACTTTTTCTTTTCCTTTAAAATCAGATTTTTGGATTAAAAAATTGAAGAGAATAAAGTTGATCTGTATGTTTAAAAGCTTACAGAAATATATCAGTGAGTCTCAACTGCCCATCCTGAATACATTGTGATACTGAGGAAGCAGAAATAAAACAGGGACTGTTTGTTCTGTGTATATTTGTGCCTTGTATTCACCAGCAAAGCTGGAACAGATGGACAGGGCAGGCTGGTTGTTTTGATTCACTCAGCATTTCTCTCGAGGTGTCTTAGGCTTCATTGGCTTTACTGAATGTGCTTCAGGATTCCATGATCAAGAGTTGTTTAGATTGGTTACAATGTAAGCCTCATTAAACACTCATGAAATGCCCATAAATCCCCAGCAGGTTGCTGTGCTGGAATGCAAGGGCTACTTTCTGGAGCTTGAAAATCAAAGACCCATTCCTTCAGGAGACATGCAATCTAAGAGAAAGTGGCATGAAGCCATAATTCACTGGCATAATGCTTATGAACTTTATAAGTATTTCGGTGATGATCTAGTGAAGGTTATGTGATGGATCATGAGGAAGTAGTTTGCATCTGCATGTCTGGTTGGTAATAGGCTGTGTAAATCTTGGCACTGGAAGCTAGTTGACCCTGAGAATGCAAACTACCTGTTTCTGCTTTTGGGGTTTAGAAATTATAATCTTTTTTGTCAAAACCTCTGAAGCGCTTTGCAGTTTATGATCCCCTCAGTTTAAGCCACTAGGCTTAGGGCTTTACTGTTGAGTGCTGAGTGTGTGTGATGGTTATAGGTGTAGTAAGCCGTGAAAGCAGAGAGCTTGTGGTGTTCTCGGGGACGTTGGATTGATGATATTAATTATACACTAAATTGAACAACTAACTTAGATATCACCAGGTGAAGTGTGATTTCCATCTAAACGATTGATAAAATTTTAGTAGTGTTTTCCCTGATTGGACACCAACTGAAGTGGCTTCTTCAGTTTTCCTCTGTATGTGACCCAGTTTCCCTGTAATGATTGTGGTACTTAAGATTTCAGATACTGAAATACAGTGGTTTCCCTCTGGTTTGAAGGGGATAGATATCCAACAAATGAGAAACTGAGAACAATTTAACCTTATAAAGCAGATCTCAAAAAGAGTCTTCGCCTCAGATAAACCTAGCTCCTTTGTGTTGGGTTTTTCAAGACGTCTTGCTCTATTTTGTTCAGCCCTTGTGTTTGGTGAAAGGCGCTGTTATTCATCCAGGCTTGCCATTTAAATTTTGGGTTATCATCTTTTCTTAAAGTGTTCTGCAATATTTTTTTATATATTCCTGGCCCTCTTATTACTCTCTTCTAAACAATTCACCGGGGAAGTCCTCTCCACAGAACAGTTCAAACCCCACAGCAGAGGACCCCTTGCTGTGGTGTTTGGAGGAAAGGCTGGATTCTCTGCATCCTTGGGAACTGGTACCTAGGCCTCCTTAGTCTGAGAATTTTAACCCTCCAAATGTCACAGCTCTGAGCTCAAAAAAACCCATTACTGAACCTAGAATTGCCCTTAAAGATTCTGCTGTGAAATACACTCACCCATCTCCACAAATAGCCATACACTAATTTTTCAGTCTGGGAAGGAAATAACAACTTCTGTGTGCACAAACACAATAACATTTGATTCCTCTGTATATTTCACAAGTGGCTTGAAAATGTAAAGATCAACTTAGTTGTATGTGCTCAGGCACACAATGCACTTGGGTCACCATTGTCCATTCACATGCAAGTTTTGTGGGCTAGGATTCAAGATCTCCAGCTTTGTGCTGAGCTACAGAACTTGCCAACCTTGCCTTGAACAGTTTAGGAGCAAACTGGAATTAGTTGCTGTCATCTGAGGAAGCAGAGCTTTCCTCTGTGGGAGATGTGAAAATGAAAACAAGAAGATCTTCAACAATCAGTGCTTAGAGGTCACTATCAGGCTGTAGCTTTACAGTGCCTTTGCAAGGTTTCTTGCATCAGATCACCTCTTTCTTCCTCCCCTAAAAAGTCAGCTTGCCTAGGGCTTGCTTTTACTGAAGGAAGAAAGGGTACAGTACTTTAGAGAGAGCTCACTTATGTTGTTTCTAATGGGCTGCAAAGAATAATGTCTTTGCATATTATAAGGAAAATGAACTGTGGTTAGGCAACTAGCTCACTGTATGTCAGTAAACATTACAGAGAATCCTGAATATACAGCAGACTGGACAGGTCAAAAATGACAAAAAGCATTGCTGGAAGGTTATTTTCATAGCATTTGCTAAAGAGTTCAATGAGATTGCAGCTTCTAAGTTAGATGCCTAATACTCTTTAGTGATTCTGTATTCAGGTTTGGATGAGAAGGGAAAAATTTTGCCTATAAATATAAACCAAGCACACATCACTTAAAGATTTTATTATCTGTTTTATTCAAACCATATGGGAGTTCTCACTGTATGAACTCCTGATTAAATTATAGCCTCTTCACAATGCCAAGTGCACTGTGAAGATCCTGTTAGCAGGCAAAATTTCCACTGTTAAGGCATTAAAGAAGTGAACCCTGCATATTAAAAATGCTCTGTTTTGTAGCAAGGGAGTATTTTGGCTAGTTTATTTTACACAAAAACCTGTTGTTCCTTATGGAGCTTTTCCTAAGTGCCCAAGAAAATTCATCTTTCTCTTTGTGAAAATATTGGCTACTGAGTTCTGTATAGGGTCACCTTGTTAAAATTGTTGCTCCGGTTGCTAAATAACACATTCTTCCTATTTCCCTAAGCATGACAGAAGTATTACATCTTCACCTAAATACTGGTAAAAAATTAAAAACAACCTCCCTGTTTTTCTGCCTGTTATCCAACCAGACTGATTTGCATAGAAGCATACACTTCTGCACTTGTCATATATGCTGCAGGTAAATGCAGCAATATTACCCAGTCCTTTCCTGTCCACACATTTCTTCCAGTACAATGCTGCTATTATAGTAATATCAAAATATAGCTCACTGCATAGTTGTATGTTGATTTGGAAAGCGGGGTCAGCAGCTTCATATGTTGCTGGTTGAAATAGCATTTTTTTTTCCTAAAGAGAGCACAGGACAGGACTCACAAGCCAATCCCCAACTTTCTCCATGAGAAATTCAGTGGCAGTAACTGTGATGGGAGTCCTAGTATCCATTGGCATTGGTGCTTGGCTTTGACTGAGCTTTTGAAGCAATTCTTCCTGTCACCTCCCTTTGCTGTGCTTTGGTTTGCCAGGCACAGCAGTTTTGGAGCACACAAGTAAAGTTCCCTCCTGATGAAACTAACCCAGGAGCACACCCAGTGCCCTCCAGCTTCTCATAAGCATTCAGGTCCTAGGACCAAAGTGTGACATAAAATGTGGGGCAACTTCAGGTCACAGCACCCATTGTTACTTTCCACAGACTGGAACCACGATGCTTCCTAATGCACTCATAGGTTTAAGCCAAAGTTTCAGACTTTGCTGTGAAGACATTGAGTGCACCTGCGTTCGTGTGTTTCACTAGGTATAGCACAGAGCTGTCTTAAAATTTTCCATTTTTTTTTTGCTATGTTAAAGTGCCCATGCCCTCAGCTTCTAATCCTTGAGCAGTTCCATGGGCCCTGTTAGCAGCAGCTGAGTATTGCATTATTCATGTTTTCATATGGTGATTCCCTAGAGAGCACAAGGGTGATTCAAATCTGAAGTCAGAGGAAGAAAATACTGAAAAGTCTGCTGATTTCTTTGGCAGGAAAGATGTATTCTTCATCTGTGATCAAATTATACAAGTTTGTTCTAAATGTTTATTGAATCACTGTTCTGTCAATGAAATACAGAAAGAACGACTTCTTTAAATTTACAAAAACCCAGCAGCTCATGCAGGTTACATCTGCATTTGCCCCCTGTCTGTTCCAGCCAATAAAGGAATGGTGGCTGGGATTTTTAAGGAACGAGTAGTTCATTATACTCATGTCTTTTTAGTAGTAGAAAGCAATTTTTCAAATCACTTTATAATTTCAGTCAATTTGTCATCTACCTCTTTAAAGTTTCAATTGATCCTGCTGTGCTTGACACAGTGAATAAGTAACAATGGAGACACTTCAAACTGCAGCTTCTGTAGGTAACATCATTAAAAAGTTTTCAGACCCAAACTCATTGTTCAAACTCTCCGTAGTAGACTTGATCTTTCACTACTGCCTGCTTTCCTTTGGATTATTCTTTTCATTGCACTGTATATCTAATGACAGATATTTGCAGTTATTCCCAAATTGGTGGTTGTTTTACAGGAAAGACCATATTTGATATTTTTTATTATCAAGTAGCAGATTGCTGTTAATTGCTTTTGGTGTAGATTCAGGAATAGAGAGACTCTGTGAACAGTTGTCCTGAAGCCATCAGTGAAATGTTTATCCTGTTGGAAAATGTGGTGCGATTCTGTTTTATCTGTAGAAAAAAACCTTTTACGAGGAAAGGACTGGGAGGTGCAATGGCCTTTGTCAGACCTCCCTCATCAATAATAGCTGGAAAGCAGATAGAGGAGACAAAAGCACAACTTAGTGTAATTGAAACAGATCTATGTAGATGACATTAAGCTCCAGCTAAACAAATGAGTCCAGAGTAAGACAGTCACTGCTGGCCGTGTGCAGTGCTCTGCCTGGGCCAAGTACCTGGGAGTGAGGACTGGTTGGTCCCCAGGACAATCACAGAGGCTCTGGTTCTGCCTTGGAAGACTCATGTCCTTGCTGGTCTGTGCCAGGTAAACCCACTCTCAGAGGACACGTAGTGCCTTGCACTGCTGCTAAAGCATCAGCTGGAAGGCACCTGAAGAAGTCCCATGGCCCACCTCTGACCTAGAGTGGCACTAGCTATGCTTTTGTGTCATTCCTCGCAGGTGTTTGCCTAACTTGTTCTTGGACTGTCTCTATCCCTGCTGTTACAAAATGCTTCCTTAGCATCTGTCCAGTATCTGCCTTGCCACAGCTGAAGCTATTCATTCACATCCTCTCTATTGAGAGCAGTTTCCTCTCTGCAGTTTTCTTCCACATCTTGAAGATTGTTATCACATTTAGCTTCCATCTTATGTAGGCTGAGAATCTTTTATGTTCCTTTCCTTCCTCAGGGTTCATTTTTTCTGAATGTTCGGGTTAGAAGATTTAGTTATAACTAGGTAAGTCACAAGTGACTGTTAAACAAAATGTGATCTGCTCTGGCTTCATGTCCCCCATCTCAGGTCCTCTGAGAGTGCTTTGTTATGACAGAATAGCAGTAGTACTCATGCTCTACCATGCAGGTTACTGAAAATTCAGGGAGTTTAATTGAACCGATAGAAATGTCCTGCTTTAAAGGCAGCAGAGTGGTCATATTGTTGAGATGTTGAATATTTGTTCCCTTGGAGAATCCCATCAAGAGAAAGGTTCTAGGAAAAGCCAACCTCAAATAGATGGATTTGTAAAATGGCTCTTCTTTCCATTTCTGCTCAAGACAGCAGCATTTCTGGAGGGTGGTTTCAGTTCCTCATGGTTGCTTGCAGCTATCAACCTCCATTCCCCTTCTCTCATGTGTTTAGTTTCAGAATTAAACACAACATCAATGGGCAGGATGTACCCAGGCCAGTCAGGCTTTACCAGTGACAACATAGCACTGGTCACTGTTTTACTTTGCCTTCTGCTGCCCTTTTTCTTCTGCATTTCTGTCTGGCATCCTGTAGGCCAAATGGAAATCTTCATGTGAAGGTCTTCTTTCCTGGTTCTTGTTTTTCTTTTTCGTTCCTTTTTGTTTCTTGTTTTCTCTTCCCTTTCCTTCCCTTCTCTTTGTCTCTCTTCTCTTTTTCTCTCTTCTCTCCTGAGTCTTGAGGCTTGAAATTTTTTGTGTCTTGTTTATCTTGCGCTGTCTTAAAGGACCTTTGTAAGCTTTGCGTTTGCTTGTAATGCTTCGAATTTTAAGAAACCCGCTGCAGAAAGAGAGAAGCTAGTGCTGGCAACCCATCAAGGCAGCTGTGCAGCATGTGAATGAACCTCTGGAAGTCTTTTAATCCTGCCTGACGTCCAAGAGCTTGCTGTTGGTACCACGAGGCTGTATGAATTACAGGAAGAGAAAAATTGCTCTTTTGGCAAACACAAGCTCCGATACTTTAGTCTTCATTTCCTTTGATTTTATGTCATGTAGTCTGTTCTTTCATGGCAGGCTGTGTGTTTAGCAAAGGAGCTGGTACCTCAGTTTGGGAATTACAAGACTTTGGCTCTGCTCGCATCTCTGCTGTCAGCCTGCTGCATGAACATAAACCAGCTACTCTTCTTCTGAATCTTCATATCTGTAATGCTAACCTAATTATGCCAGCCTCCTCTTCAGAGTGCATGATGTCCTTATGAAGAGTAATAGTCATATATTAATGGAGATGTTATTAACACCCCTCCCCACTTAAGTGCAATCTGCTGCATTATGGAATTTAATGGCTAAAGATTCCAAATGAATAAAATTGTTAGGAAATGTCTCTTCTGGTAATGCATTGACTATTTGAAATAATCAGAGCTATAAATCAACCATGCCTTTGAATAAATTTATAGATGTAGTGGAAAGCTAAATTGAAAATACAATAGCTAAATATCCCTGGGATTTTTAAACTCCCTGATGCACTCTGCAAGTCTTTGGCTGTGATACAAATCCATTATCTATATAAAAAGCATTTGTTTGTTCTGTTCACTGAATAAGTTGCACCAGTTGGAACATCCAACATAATTGCCATTTAACCAAGTTCAGCTGCCTGCAACTGCAGCACATTTATAGTTGGTTGGAAACCAAATTTGTAAGCATCCTCTGGAATTTGCATCCAACTGCTTTTACTGGTTCTCATAACGCAGCAGAAAAATATTATTTCTTTTCATGCGTGAGGACAGATTAACAGAGAGGTCAACACTACCACTTCATGCCATTTTAAGTCATAGTGACAGCAGAGGACAGGGATTCAGTTGCAGTGGTGATGGTTTGCTTCACAGCATTGCAGCTGGATCACTTGTAAACCTTCACCAAACAGCTGGCCAGGTGTTCTGTTCACAACTGCTGGAGGTGTGCTAGCACTTAGCTGGCTGTCCATAAAAGTTAGATGCCACAATGTGTGGGACTACCATCTGGGATTTGTTTCAACAGAAACAAAATTATTCTCTGTGTTTTTATACTATTCATGTGGGTCACATATGTCAGTTATGGCTTCCTCATGGCTGTGCCATTTGCTCCAAGTTGGAGGTTTTGATGATGTTCAAAGAGAGACCAGCAATCAGCGTCAACAACAACCTCTCATTTCTGTTTTCTCTACAAGATTTTCTATCTGCATGCAACAGTAATTGACACACTCAAGAGGTTTCCATGGCATGGAAATTTAAGTGATATTTTCCCAGCAGTAGTTTATTTTGGTAAATTTGGGCAAAGCCTGACTTGTACAGATAATTGTGCAGTGTCTGGTCATCTTTCAGATGTGTGCTATGACATAGTTGCCATTTAGTGGGCAATTATCTTCATCAGCACTGTTGGCTTGAAGCTGATTTCCTGCTGAGAGGGAGTTTCAAGTTTATGGCTGACATAGCCTATATTTCCTCTTTTTCTATTTCACTTATCTCCTCCTATGTATATTCCTTTCTTTCCTTTTATTTTGATAAATAAATCTGCTCCATCATCCATGTTTATATCCTTTAAGTATTTATCTGCTATATAGGTTTTGTCAGTGCTGATCAGTTCAATTTTGTATTCATTATGGATATAATAAGATCTACAATGTAAAATATAAATGTCATACAACAAGGTACTATCTTGACCCTTGTATATTATCATAAGAAAGAAATATTTTCAAATGTAGAAGAACTGTTTTGTATTTTTGTTTTTTCATGGTGTCCCTTGCATTTGGGACACCTTTACGGTCTATTTCTGTCTTCTAGAAAACTTTCCTCAGAAAGAGAAAAGAATGAGCTTCCAGCTTGTGTCCTCACTCTTGCTGAAGAGAACAGCCAGTGGCTTTGCTCAGCAGCTCCAGTGAGCCACTAGTAGCAGACTTTTATGCAGAAGATAATTTCTTAAGCATCAGATTTTGACCTTGGTACCAAGGAATCCAAGATGCTCTTCCTAAATGCACAGCCTTCATTTAGCTGGTTTTCCAGCCTACTGAAATCTGGACATCCCCATTTTCCAGAAGCCTCTCAACTGTCCCCAGGTGAACTGGAATCTAGTGTCCCCCCAGATTCCCAAGGGCAGCTCTCTGGGGCAGAGGAAAGCTGCCATCCCCTGAGCCAAACAACAGGGATAGTGGTGGGCCCAGGCATGTAATCTGGAGTGTGGAGCCAAGGGAAAGACAATAGGAATGGCAAAGCCTCAGCGGAGGGTCACGAAGAGAGGGGACCATGGATCATGGGCAGTAATTGCTCCAGGTGGCATTCTGAGGGAGACTGAGCTTAGTGGTGAGAGCAAGACAGGGCCAGAGGTAGTCTTCTCTGCAACTTCAGGAGGCAGGTGATAGCTGTCTGCCAGTTTCTCCAGAGCATCCCTCCTCGTCCCATCTCTTTCTGCTTGGAACCTGAGAGGGGGCTGTGAAGGAATAGAGGTGCTCAGCTCCAGGGTGGGCAGAGCAGGTGGGTGCTTGGTGGCTTCCCTTGGAAGAGAAGGGGAAGCAGCAGGAGTGATGTTGTTCAGCACTGCCACTGGTGTGGGGAGTGGAAGTGATTTGAAGCGTGACTATGAGTGAGACTGATGGAGTAAAAATGAGGTGCTCAGAAGATGTAAGACTTGACCTCGCCGCATGAGATCTGCCCATGTCAGAGGACTCCTTACGTGCATCTTCGTTAGAAATATTGCCATCCTGTTATGACAAACTTGTGTTTAATTTGCTATAGAGAGTTTGTCACGAGAGGGTTTGAGAGAGCTTTTTCTCAAGCAGAACAAAGCGAACAACTTCCAAAGCAAAGTTTTGAGGAAGCCTGAAAGTTTGCACTCCGTGTGTGAGGAGCATGATTTGCTGAGCAGTCGCTGGAAGGACTGTCACAGGGTTGGTGCTCCCTGGGTTGGGTGGTCCTGGAAGAGCTTCATTATCCTTCTCCATTACCCACAGCTATCACATATGGGGTAACAGCCATAGTGATCAAAGACTCTTGGAAATGCTGTTTGAGATTTCAGAATTAAAAGCACTGCGTGGAAGCTAAACTGCTCATGGTTATTCTTCACTGGGTTTTCAGGTTGATTCCCAATAAGAATTTTAAGTTTCTGGTATTTTTTTCACTTTGCTGGAATATTCTAATGTAGTGTTATGGGTATTAATCCTGGTACAAACAGTCCATTTCAGACAGCCTTCCGAACACTTGTGTGTAATGGCGAATTTTTTTTAAATTTTTTTTTAAGGCATGCTTTATTGAGGTGGAGTCACTGCAACAAAATAGCAAATAGTGAAAGATGTAGTCTCATTCCCCTGCAGCCATGAAAGGCTGATTACTAAATAGTTATTCAGCTTTTTCTGTTCAGGTTTTTTTTTTTTAATGTATCAATATGAGTTTTGAATCCCAACCCTTCACTCTGCTTTATAAGGGTTCATGAAGTTACGGTTTGCCCGACATAGCCTACATTTTCTCTTTTTCTGTTTCACTTACCCTCCTCCTATTTGTATTCCTTTCTTTCCTTCTATTTTGAGAAATAAGTCTTCTCTGTCCTCCGTGTTTATATCCTTTAAATATTTATCTGCTCTCCTCCTGTCTCCCAAGTCATTGCTTAGTACAGTTTATGTTTAGCTTTTGGCAGTTACTCAGTAATATAGGAAAGAAAGAAAGAAAATTTCCTCTTCAGTTAAGTATTCCTGTAGAGTTCAAGCAGCTACATATATTTTTGGAACTGTATACAGGGACTGAGATGTAGATGGTGAGATCCTATTAATGTCAACAGCGGTTTAACTACCGACTGTTGTAGGGCCACGATTTCACCCAGAGACACTCTGAACTTAGTCACATCTTCCACAAGACTCCCTATATGGTGGTGAGTCCAGGCTGAAAAACAATTTGCAATTGTTTGAGCACTGTGTTTCTCTCCTCTAAGAAGAAAATGCTAGATTGGCCTTTTTTTGTTTTGTTTCTTGTTGTGTGACCAAGTCTTGCTGGTTGCAAGGCTTTAGCTAGTGTGTCGATAATGACACAAGACTAAGGTGTTTCTTATGCTCTAATTTAGGAAATGACATTGTCTTAACTTCACACCCTACTTGCTGATGGGACTGGAGGCTTTTGCAGTGACAGACAGCCGTCTTGCAGATGCTCATTCATTTTTATGAGGCAAACACATCAACAGAGCTATATTAAGCATGTCTGCATAGCGTGTCAGAGCCTGGGCAAAGTGGAGGTTCACTTTGCCTGAATGTTTACATTAAACACCACTGTTTTACTGGACTATTTAAATTCTAAATTCTATTCTAAATTGTCTGTTTTGTGTGCAGATAGTTTGGAGGGCTGTGTAACTGGTAAGCTGATAAACCCCGTCCTGTGTGGTTTAGAAATAGAAGCTGTCTCAGGGCTTCGCATCTCCTAAATGAACTGTGTCCTCAGTGTGGGATGATAAGCCACTATCCCAACGACTTCCTCAGTGATGCCTTGAATATACTAGTTACTTGTTTCAGAAACCAAAATGTTTGGAAGTCAGTAACTGAAATGCTCATCCAAAAATTTTTGTTAGAGCAAGGCAGATTGGATTGGCTCTGTGTTTACCACATCCAAGCAGCCTAATGGAAGGAGTGTTTAGAGTGAGAAATCATCATAGTGCAGTCGTGGTCAGGACAGCTGGGAGAGAATGTTAACATTTGCCTTCTGTCCCGTGACCAAATCTATCCAACTATCAATCCAAACCAAAAAATTCTGAGAAATGCACTCATTGGCCAGCCACTGCCTCACATTACCCATATCGTAACTAAGTGGGCAAACTACCCTCCAATAAGGACAATTGCAAAAGCATTACTTAATAACTTTGTATATTTACCCTACACCTGAAAGATATAGGGGTTCTGATTTAAAAATTCGTGGTGGGTTTGGTAAATATATTTTTTCCGGAATAATGATCAATAAATCCATTTTTTTATTATGCCATCTTCTGAATTGATGTTACAACTGAAAAAGAAAAGATCAAGTTTCTGATAGAGTGTCTCTCCACAGGAACAGGACTGTTTAGGGAAAGTTTGCTTGACAAAATGTCAGTAGTAAGCATTTCAGCAGAATGCTTTGGTTTGATCGTGTGCCTTTTAAAAAAATATTTTATAGTTGTATGTTATAATTAGTGTTTAGGAAAGGGTAGATGAAAAAATAAAATAAAACTTAACAAAAGAGTACTTTGATGCGCCCAAAATAATTTTTCTCAATTTAATTTTGGCAAAACTTGCTGAATTTAGACCTTTTGTTCCAATTTAGAAAAAAGCCACAGCAAAAATATCTTTGAAAATATGTATAGTTACAAGCTTCAAGCAGCTCTACAGAAAACATTTACTAGGATTACTTCAGCCTATGAGCAAAAATGCCCCGGTGGCAAATGACAGCATCCCAGTACATACATTCTACACAGAGGGGTAATACCACATTTCCACTCCTTCCAGGAATTCTCACTTAATATTTTATAAAAGATTATCAGTCTCATCCATAAACATCCCAACTGGACTGGGCAGAAGGTTCTATACTATGCCATTAAACAAAATAGTAAGGGCTCATATAACAAAATAGAAGGGACTTGGGTGAGCTTTAAATCATTATCACAGAGGCACTTTGCCTTAGGTCAGTGTGTCAAGTAACTTCCTGGGGAGCTCCAACACCACCTTTACCCCCTTTCACTTCTGCCAGGCCTTTTAAGTGGATTAGTAGTTGCTCAAAAATCCTGAAGGAGAGGAAACACCCCTTTCAGTAGAACTGGCTTTTTAGACCTGGAGAGACTGAATAAAGGGAACTATTTTTTTTTTTCTGTAGAAGGCTGGCATAAGAGGGAATATCTTTGCATTGAGCCAGCGGTCACTCCCAATACTTTTCAATCGTAAAAGCTGTATTTTTGCCTTTGATGATACATCGCAGAACATATTTGTGGTGAATACCGAAGGACAGACAGTTTTCACACCTCCAGGGTAAAGTAATCCACAAACTTTATTCAGCCCTGCCTGTAAAACCCATAAAACAGGTGTGTTTTAAGAGCAAAGAGCAGCAGTGGTTGATTAAACCATGCAGCACTTCAAGCTTAAAAGGCAAGCGGTGAAACTCATTATCCTGAGAGACCCAGCAGCTCTGGAATGTTTGGATCATCTCCATTTCAAGCAGGACAAGAAAAAAATAATTTCTCCATTGCTTCTGTTGAGTTAGAAACATCTTGTGCTGGTTTAAAAGTAAACCGGCAGGAGAAATGAACCCAACTCGAGAGATTACAAGTCAGAGTTACAATTCACTAAAAAGATTATAATAAATATAATGATATGGAGAAAAACTGATTTTAACCCACAAAGACAGATGTATAACCTTGCACCCTGGGACAAGAACAGAACGGTGTTCGTTGGCCCCTGTGCTGAGCACCACATGGCCCCCCTGGGTGCAAAGTAAAAGGAAAGGGAACCTGTTGGTCTGGATTATGATCACAGTTCTGTTGAAGTTCTGGTCCTCCTCTCAACTGACCAGTGGTACCAGAAGTCCATATGCTCAGGTTCAGGCGGCAATGCCCAGTACCTCCCCCAGGGTGGGGAGTTTCACAATGGGTGATTTAACTCTGAGTCGTGGGATATTTTTGGAATCTTGGATGGTCTAGGTGTTGCAGCTGCCTATTATGCCAGTCCAAGGTGGCCCATAAGCAGAGATGACCCCTCAGGCTGCGTGTGAAGGTTTTAATGCCTTTCACGGGGTGGGGGTGGGGAGTGGGAGGGCATTTTCCACAGCTAAGTCATTAGTGTGAAAACAAAAGAACATTCCCCTGCCTCACAGGGTTTCTTTAACACCCAGCTTGTAGCCTGAGGTGTCAGGTGTGCCCTGGGCAGCTGCTGCAAACGGTCCATTTGTTAACAGTCCATCAGAAATTATATAGAGGGTGAAGAATACATAGTTTTGGCTATACCCGCATAGTGATAAACTGGTCCCAGTCCCTGCAACTAGGACACATCTCAATAGCAAACACAGGGCAAACGCTCATTTAATACTGGAATGCCCCACGGGTAGGAAGTACGAGGCTTGGTTCTGCCTCTTTGCAGCTGCATATGAGTTATGCAGTGCTGCAATAGGGCAGTAGCTGGAAGGGAAATACAGTCTGACAGGAGATATGAGAGAAGTTTGATGGAGAAAATTCATCCTTCTTTAGACTGTATTTAAGAGTAGGAGTGAGGACTATATGTACCTGTTAATCTTTTCTTTGTTGGATTCTTGTTGGTTGGAACTAAACTTATACTTCTGTAGGGGAAAAAGGCCAACTGTCTCATAACTGTTTTAAACAACTTATCTTTATTGCAAAACAATATTAAATCAGTTTCTCCCTTCAAGTGATCATGATTTCCAGAGCCACTGATGAATGGTGTTTACTGGGACCTCTTAATTCTGAGACCAACCCTCTTATCCAGTTGTCATTTTAAATTATGCCTATTCCTAGAGCATACGTAATTATTACCTGTCAGTAAAAGTTAATATTGAAATTGTTGTTATTGCCTGCAATAGTAGTAGTAGTAGTACTAATAATAATAGTTATGTCTGTTCAAGTGAGGCAAATATAATTAAAAAATTGGATCATGTTACACTCGAATTCAAGAAACAAATACTTTATTGATGATTTCACAGGATATCACATCCACTAAGGTAAATAAATTTAAATAAAACATGTGCTTTAGATTAAATTAAAAAAGTTCCAGGTGCAACTATGCAGAGATGCTGAAGACTTTCAGTTTTGCACAAGTCGTGAACAGATGTCTTTCCAGCTGCAGTTTTTGGCTTTTTAGAGGAAGTTCCCTGCTAGCAGATGGCAGCTTTCTCTTCTCTTCATCAAGCTGTTTATTAAGTCTGTTTTTAATGATGTTAGTTAGAACTGATTTATGCAATTGTGAGGGGTGTAATTCTGACTTTGCAGGTATTGTATATCACCATAGGATTTGGCTTACTGGATATCATTGCACATCTGCAGCTTGCAGGCCTTGGGGAGGCATAGTTTCATCTGGGATCTATGTGTAAGCACATCTGTGTATATTCAGTTGATCCAGTTCTGCTTAAAAATACACAAAAATTGAAATTTCACCTCTGCATAAGGACATGAGATTTATGTGATCATCTGACCGGTCTTTCGATCAGTATTTCTCTAATGATGGGGTTGAACCCACTAGCAAATTTCAGCCAAAAATCTGAAACAAACTTAATCTCCTACAGCGTCTGTGGGTTTTTTTGACCAAGGAGAGAGTTCCAAGTTGGTGTCCCAGTGAAGAAACAGCAGCTGCCAGAGGCTCCATGGGGCAGAAAGGAGGCCACCAAGCAGCATTCCTGGCCCACTAGGCTACTGCGTGCTGGACAAGGGTATCAGGAAAACGTGGGAGGAGCTCAGGTTACTGCTCTGAGGATTTGTTTTCAGCTGAGTTAGAATGTCCTAGAACCCATGTTTGCTCCTGAGAACTCCGATATGATTTTTATTTTTATTTTTTTTAATGTACCATTAGACCTCATCAATCTGTTCTTTAATTTTCCACGTTGGAAGATTGAGCAGAGGTACTTCAGAGGGATATCGCAAGATTTAATTAACTTTTCCAAGCATTTAGAGAGAATAATGAATAGGTGATAAAGAGTATAAATGGAAGTTTAATACTAAAGTTTAGTATTGATTTAGAGACATCTGTCATTCCAAATCTCAACATGGAAGCATCCAGGCTACCTTAAAATACAAACAAACAAAGTCTTTAATTTCTTTAAAGCCAAACGTGTTGTTTCGTGTAAAAGGGAAAAGAAAAGAAAAAATAAAAAGAAGGCGGAGATAAAATGACCTGCTCCAAACCCTGGACTCCTAAAACCAAGTCTACATCCTTATTGATTTTTCAGAGTGTCCTTCTACAAAGGAATGTGTCCTGTTCTGTAGATGTGTTTTTTTATGTTTACTGCAGCAATGCTAGAGCTGAGTGGTAAAGCTCTGGTTTTAATGGCTCTTTCCCCATCTCTAAAAGGTTCTGTATTTCAGGTCACAGAGGATCTTTCTTCCAGAAGATAACCTTCACAAAATTATTATGTGCATTTCAAAAGAAAAGCACATAAAGTCCCTATGTGACATTATCAGTGTACTTCTACATTCAGGTGTCAACAGGACACCTTTCTGTTTTCCTTTGTGTTGTAGTAATGCTGCGCTGATGAAGGTACAACATGAAAGGCTGCTCTTTAGAGAATTTGAGTTTATTACTGTGTGGAACAAAAACACAGTAATGCAAATGGTATTTCCAAGCAGAACCATTGAAGCCAGACTCTGATCATTTTTGGAAAGCCTATATTTCTCCATATCTCACATAATTAGTCACCAGACAAGTACTCTGTCTTCTGGACATAGTGTGAATTTGAATTTAGAATTTAGCTCTCTGCTTTCATCTATGACAGCCAGCATTAAAAACCAGATTAAAATATCAGAAATAGAATTGAAAAGGATGTTGCACATAGTTTTTTATATATATATATATTCCATTTCCTTCATCTTTTGTGTGCTCCAGTGCTACATGAAGAATTTGAAATTGGGTTGCATGTTCCTGAGCTTTAGTCATATTTTGCTTTTGTTCCACTCAAGGCACAGTGCTGAGTTTTAAGGAAGTGAGGAGGGTAGTGGATGAAATTTAAAGCCATCATTTCATTTGCTGGTTTATTTCTCCTGTTACTGATACTTTTCAATGGTGATTTAATTAAGTAACTTAGTTTGTAGCTCTCCCTGTTCTTGCTTTATTAATTAATTAGTGCTCCGCTCCTGGTTAAGCAGTGATATTTCTTATTAAAAGGTCATTTTGAAAGGTAGGGATGGGCAAATAATTTATAATCAATAATGCTTTTTGCCAAACATTGCTGAGGGGATTGCAAAATCTTTGACCTTATTTGTGTATTTTCTGTGTGCATCTTCCTGCAGGAATAGCTTTCTGTAAGTGGCAAGTGCTTGTGTCAGACATGCAGAGGGATTTCTCTCCCTAATATTTCAGGTCAAGGGACTCAGTAGCACTTTGGTTAAAATTGTCAAAAAGGACAAAAGGCCATAATGAACAAGTCACTAAGACACCAAACCTATCATCTGACAACCCATTCCTAGTTTAAAAAATAAATAAAAATTAAGCTTCCAAGTGCAGATTTTAGCCTGGTGACACCAAGAAGATTGTCTCCAAAAACAGTGGACAAAGACCAAATCACCAGGTCCTGACCTGAGCCACCTCCAGAAGACTCTGGGGACGGACCAGGCTCCTGTACCTCAATGCACCCAGCAAATATTCATGCTGGAACTAGATTTATAAAAGGATCTATGCATCTAACACCAACTTAAAAAATTATCTCAGAGCTATTGATGAGTGTTAGAACTCTCTTCAGTTTTAGATGCCTTGCAGAGCTCCCAAAATCTATCTCAATCTCCTTTTTTAAAAACAGTGATTAGGCTAGAAGTCATTTAATTATTTCTAGAGGTGTATAGGAGCATACAAGTACTTTGCTTGCATTTGCAAGGCTGCATTAATAAGTCAGAGACGTTCACAGGGCCTGAACACACAAATGACTGCAGTCATGAGCAAAGCAGATTGTGCTGGACCTCAGCTAATGTGTACAGAAAATATTTCACCTATGAGACTCTGCCTTCCTGTGCTGTTGGCGAACAGAGGTGAGAGCAACACCCAAGTTCAGCACCTATGGAGGAAGTTGGAATATATCGCATACATATCCGCACCTTCTGGGCAGCCAGAGCTGGACAAGCCCCAAGTCACTGCCTCCCTGCCCTGCTGCTGGTCCTCAGAACAGACAGGATGGAGGCCGACCTGCTCCTTTCCTCTGTGCAGGTCTTTCTGATAGACATGTGTCTTGGCTCTTGTCTCTTACCACTGATGCACCGCCCTGTGATTCCTCCCATAGGAAAGCCCAAAGCGAGTTTCATTGCACTGAGGACTTTGTTGTTTGTCAAGTCTGTTTTGAAGCCCAGTGCCCTTAGCCAAGGCAGTCCATTAAGATGTCCGTAATAAGCACTGTCTTGCTGGATCTTTCTCTGCCTAAGACTTTTAAAGAGGAAAGGCATAAGCAGAAAATGGTGTCCATCATGGGAGTGCTAATTTAAAGCATCCGTGCCCTGATGGGATCCGGCTGGCCCCAAAGGAAGGCGCATGACACATGCAGGGCACCAGTGGGGTTTCAGCCCAGGGAACAGGGCAGACCTCACCCCACTGGCACCCATTTGCATTAGTGGTCTTGTCAGCAAAAGGTGCTAGTGGAGTACTGGGCTGGCCCAGGCCATGTGACAGTGCCCAGACAGTGACTGCCTTAGGTGCTGCTGAACCTCTGGCTTCACGAGCCTAATTTCTGCTCCAAAAAGACCAGTATTAAAAAAATTAAGTGTAGCCTCATAATGCAGCAGCTACTGAAGCAAATTTTTTCATGTGAGATTTTCTGTCCCAATAGCTATCACGTGAATATGCTCAAGTTTTTCATCTTCCTTTCCTTTCTCATTTTTCCTTCCCAAGTTATACACATTGGGAGGGAGACTGTGCAGGGGCAGGAGGGGCTACTTGGCATGGGACAAGTGCAATACAAGTTTGGCTGTGGCTGCCCAGGCGTCTGTGGCTTTCAAACAGGTTCTTCTGCAGGCTGTGTCAAAGTTTGAGAAACTCTCAGCCCTACACGAGCTTCTAGAGGAAGCTTTAAGAAACAAAAGAAGAGTTGCCAGGAGCAGAAAGTATATCTTACATACGGTATGTAGGTGTCTGCATACTTACACAAAATTTCTCCTCCAGTACTAGTAGTTATCAAAGAAACAACATCATGACTGATTTACAGTTTGTAAACAAAAGCAATTTCATTTTTATTTGACACTTGAAAATTGAAGCTGAAATATAATCTTCATACATTAATACCAGTTTAAATTTGATACACTTATTAGTTTGTACAAGACTCTAGGTAAAACCCTCATGCCTTGTAACATATAATCTGTATGCAAAAATTGAAACTTCACTGCAAGTTATATTCAAAATTATTTCTTTTGAAGTAGAAAAATCAACTTTTACCCCAGGTAAGTGAAGACAGAGAAAAGACCAGCAAAGTAAGCAGCAATGTCCTTCTCTTTAATGTTCAGAACTAGACAGATAGAAGTGGATAAGCTCTATTTATTTGCATGTATCTTCAGCTGCCTCCCCTTCTCTTTCATACGACGTTAATACCTGGAAATGAGAACTGTTTTTATTTTTGGGTAGCAGGTGCTTCCTTCATTTTTTTACAGACTCCACCAGTATGGCCCCTTCTACCTGGTGATCACCAGGGATTATTTCAGGGAGAGCTAATTTGTCCAAGATCATGCAAACAATCTTCATAAATTTGTGCTCATCATTCCAGACTGGCTTCTCTGCCTCTGTCTGACATATAATTTAAAGATAAGTGGCAAACCACACCTTTAAAAAACAAATTCAATATTGGTAGAAGGGTCAAGATTTTAGCAGTTGAGCACTATTCCCAGTGAGCATTTTAGTCATATAGGTGAATATTCTGATGGTGCTCTGTGTTATGTAATCTGGTTCCAGCAGATAGATACCTCTGGAGAGGCTGCTCCTGAGATTAAAATTGGCCCAGGCAGATGGAAGTTATAGAGTGAAAAAAGAACAGTGGCAGAAAGCAAGTGGATTTGCCTTTCTAGAGAATATGATTCTTAGGTTCTTGGGTGCTAGGACTGCATAAAAATCTGAGCCTATATAGCTTCTGCCCTCAGACCATTTAAATCAGACAGTATTTGATGCTGTAAAGATGGGCAGAGCAGGGCAGATCACCAACTGACATGCCAAACTACAGTCCTGATTACAAGTTCCAGTGATCTTCTTTTGGCAGCCGCTCTGAAGGTGGTGATTAGAGCAGCTTTGGAGTAAATTAGGTTCAGGGTGGTTTCAGGGCCATGATTCTGGAGAACGAGATGTCTTCTGTGGCAACATCATCTTTTCTTTAATTTTGGCATGCCTCCTGCATGTATGTGGGGAGAAGGGTGATGTGGCACCCTGATAGGTCCACAGCCTGTAACCACCATGGCAGTGAGCAGGGCACAGGGCCGGGGGCTTTGGCAAGGCACCTGGCTGCACAGCTGGGCAGAGGTTGAAATGATGGGGAGAGAAGCGTGGGCTGCTGTTCTGACACCCTGTTCTCACACCTGTGCAGTGTAAATGCAGGTAGGCACTTCGTTAGGCTAACTAACCTAGCTTAATGGGAAGCAACCCATGTAGCAATGCCCACCTGTACAACAAGAATTCCTGCCTGGGATCATCGCTGATCTATAGCATAAGAAATGGTCTGCCTTCACATAGGTTAAGTATTTTGTGAGTGCATGATGTGTGATTTTCACTTGGGAGATAAGATAAAGATTGTAAGATCTTCTTTGTTTTGAATTTTATCTAGAAGGTAGCTTGGGTTGAATGAGCTAGTAAACCTTACATCACTATTGACCTAAGTTTAGCATCAAAATAGCAAGAAATCCAAGTCTCTCTCTAGTCCTATTTAAGGTTTTCAGATCAGCTGGTTTGGACCTATTTCTGTGCATCAATTTTTGAAGTACAGCAACAGACTATGTGTTTTTATTATGGTATGTTCATTACTGGTGTGCTGAGAGGACTCAGCTTCTAAGCAGCTCAACAACACATGCATGCAGTGACAGAATCTCGCTGAGATCTCAGGCTTTGCTACGTAAAATAGTTTCATAACATCTCTTGTAGATGCTTTCATCTGAAAAGCATATTGGCATTGTGTAATGCAGAGAAAGAGGAAAATTCCAATACTTTCAATAAAACAGTAATTGACTAAAAAATGCATCTTTAAGATCAAGATTTGATAATGTGGGGACTTGAATCCTCCTCAGTGTCTAAACATTTTGCTAAATGTTTTTGCTTTGAAATTTTCAGCATCAGTTTTGTTTAGCTTGAACTCAGCTCACCTCTGCAGCAATGATTTCCCTTACTCTAGTGATCTTAACCGCAAAAAGTATTTTTCTCACTGCTATCACACAGTAAATTTATCTCTACACACACATTAAAAAAATAGTTATTTACTATTTTTCTTTGGCATTTTTTTCTTATTAATGATTGTTAGGGTGGTTTATTGGAAGTTTTAAATATTTTGCATATAGATCACTTCCAGAGAGTGATATGTCATAAACACTGCTAGCATCAGCAAAATACAGTTAGTTAATTTGCACAAGATTAATCCAACTTGCTCTGGGAGTGGTACATTCTGTTTAATCTTACATGAAATAAAGTTATTAATTTTATATAGTTTTCATTTTCACATTAAAATTCTCTTCTGTGAAGTGTAATTGCCTTCCTGTTGTTTGTAATTCTGTAGTCCTTTTAGTTAGGGCAGTTTTCTACAGAGGAAGATAGGGAGCCTTCCTGAAGAACCTACTTTTACTATACAGTCAAGACAGGCAGAAAAAGAGGACACTCAAGTGGTGTGATTTGCCAAAGGTCACACCACAAGCCATCAGCAGAGTGAGAAGCAAAATCCAGATCACTAACCTCATTTCAGTACTGTATCTAGTGACCATGCTGCCTCTTAATGTCACCGTTCTTGTTGTTCCCTCTTTATAGTTCGAGATCGAGTACGATCAAAAATGGAGAGAGATATTTTGGCAGAAGTGAACCATCCCTTCATAGTCAAGCTTCATTATGGTAACTATAATAAAATATAATTCATGTTTGTTCTTAATTTGGTTGGATAATTGTAACCAGATGTATTATAACTTCATAAAGATACCCCCTGCCTACTCACAGCTCTGTTTCTAACAAAGTCATAAAGACTACCTGTGTGCAATTCTTCATTTATGCTAAAGGATAATTTCAGAATAAGTTTTAGCCATACCTCCATCAAAATAGATTTGTCATAAAGTCTGATGTGATAGGTAGTGCTGGTGGGGTAGCTGCTGCACATACACCTGCCAACCCCCTTACCTGCTGTCAGGTGTCATTTAGAAAGAAGAGAATCTAAATAAAAACTGTCTTTAATAACCAGTACCAGTCCACTTTATATATGTGTGTATATGAATGTGGTGTCTTGCTGGAGTTACCTCCTCATCAGCTTCCTGGGGAGCCCCATTATTACTATAAAGGGTATTCTGAGGACATTTGGATAGTGCAGGCTCTCATCTCGCACGAAACTGGGAGCTTCCTTCTATGCCTAGCCCTCAGTGAATCCTGGTACTTTGTGCAGTGGGAAGTACTATTAATTCATAGGTGCTTAGCAGGGAAATGAATATGTTAGTAATGCACTGCTGTCTCTCAACTGATACCATTTTTCCCATAGTCTAAACTCAATTGCTTAGTTCTGTACAGAAATTAATTTTTTCAATTCTCAAAGTCCTGAAATGACAGTGAAGCAATGGCATGAATGATACACTGCTAGTCCATAAGACTTAATCTTTGGAGACTTTATCTTGATTCGAGCTGCCAACATCTCCATCCTTTTCTAATGCAGCATTTCAAACAGAGGGAAAGTTGTACCTGATACTAGATTTCCTGCGGGGAGGAGACCTTTTCACCAGACTCTCCAAAGAGGTAAGCTGATAGATCTTTAACTTAGAAATTAAAGACTGCCTTGGATTTTCAGAACTGATAGGAATGAAAAATGGCCTTGGGAATAGTCCTATATATGTGTAATAAAGCTGTCTCATATTGCATGTTTAAATGGATTCTTAAAAATTGTATTTGAATTATGCCCTCCGTAATGCAGCAGATACCATGTAGACATCACTGTCAGAGAAAACTGCACCACTGCTAAGTCATTACCATAGCAAAATAGCCCCAACACATTACTTTCAAAATAAATCTTGGATGTGATGAGAAACAGTCTGAGAAATCAATCCCCAATACCTTTTGCCCCGGGTATGAGCAGAGCATGTGGAAAAACACATATGCTGCCAGCAGAGAGAAGAGATGGCCATGGGTCAGGGCCAGCTACTGCAGCAAGTGAGGAGAGAGCCGCCTCCTGAAGCAGCTGCTGGGAGCAGGTCAGGGGCCCCACACCACCCCGGGGCTGGGAGGCTGCCTCACCCGCTCTTCTCCTGCCTGCAAGGAGCAGCTGCTGCTTCCATCACCTTCCCAAGCTCTCGTCCCTTCCCCGTCCTCTGCACACCCTGCCCCTGGAGAGGGGCTGCTGCTGCTTAAGGAAACGGCAGCCAGGGAACGGTTCAAACTTGAGTCTCTCTGATGCCCATACAGAGCAGCTGCAGTAGGTTTTCTAGGTTCATCTAGCTCTTTTCTGCATCTCCAAACACCTCTGTGAGCCAACAGTCTCAGAGACATCCCTGTGTACAGTGTAGGAGATTCCAGTGAGGCAGGCTGGCTGCCCCGGAGTTGTCTGTCCCCAGCACGATGTCCCCAGCCCATGGTCACTTTCCAGGGTGGAGACAGGGGTGCAGGAAACCGCTTATAACACAGTCTTTAAAGACAGGGACCTTGCAAATGCCATCTTGAGGGGAAGCTCCGTTGCTCTTGGGTTTGGGGACTTACCGAAGGACTAAAAAAGCTGTGAAAACAGTAATTTTAGTCAAAAGTTCCCTAGCTCCGCCCCACCCCTTCAATTCCTGATTCCGTAACACGCTGCAGGCTGCTGTGTGCACCACAGCTTGGGACCCCAAGTAATTGCTTTCAAGGCTTGTTCGCTAATGCAAGAAGACATTGGCAACAGGTTAATTACACTGCTGAGTAATGATACTTATATAAGTACTTAGTACATGGTATCAGTTATTTTTAATATGAGGAAAAAGATTAAAAAGCAGTAAAATATCCTTCTGCTGTTTGTCATGAGACCAGGCTTTATTATGAGGCAAGATTGCCATCTCAGCAAGGGCCTCTCTGGTTTCATGGAAGAAGAGAGCAAATGTGACACTTGTCTACAGAGGGCAGGTCCCTGTTCTGCACAACCAGACAACTCAGATGTGGAAGATAACAACTCAGACTTTGTATTTCTTTAAAGCTTCACATTTTCTCCAAAGCTTTGCCAGTGCAATTCACTGACTTCTCTGCTTTAAACCAATACAAAGGAGTCCTCTTAACTTGACAGTAAAAATGTACTTCTCTTTTTCCAGTGTTTGTAGCTCACATTGTCTACCTATATTTTGAACCATTTAATGGCAAGGAATTGCAAAGGAAGAAATTCTGGGAAAACTTGTACTGTTTACAATTTGTTATTATAGATTTGCTTGAATGGTATTGATTTCAGTGGACTTTCAGTCAGATCCCGTAGATATATATATGTATGTATATATCGCATGCATGCATGCAAAGCTTACCTATTTCTTGCTCTGTCTTTCTGAGACATCTGACTTTAAGGTGTATCTCTATAGATTAGATTTTTCCCTGATTCTACTGATTTAATTTCTTGACTACATAATTTATTTTAAACCTTATAAATAATTTAAATTTATTTTGAAAATTAATGCAATTTTTACATTCAGTACAATTTAATTTTTAGTCATGGTTTTTGGTTGCATATTTATTATTTTGCTTGTATTTTTATTTCTAGCCTTTGCAGTGAAATTCTTAATTAAATTGTGAGACATCTGTTCTCTGAATCATCTCTTTTTTCTGTCAGCTGTCTGGAGCTTCTCAGAGCGCTTAAGTATTTTGGCTACCCCTTTCTGAGAGCAGAGACTTAATTTTAAAATCAAGCTCTGCAACTTCTACCGTACTATTTACATACTGTAGTATTTACATACAATAAGTAAATTTGTATTTAGCCGACTCATTTTACTTCTGTCATGCATAGTACTCGCACTTGTGTGTCCAATATATCAGCTTCTCTTTCTGCATTATTATCTCTGTGCATATTGAAATTTAATTTTAAGAGAAAGTCTGAGAGACAATGAAAGCTGAACCGAAGCGCTTTCTTGTCGAGTTTTTCAGAGCTTAGTGTTTTTTTAATTACAGAAATTTCTTATTGCCTAAAACAGGGCTTTCAGTTTCAGCAGTATCCTGTATCAGCCATAGGAAAAACAGCCCTCAGTTTACACCTCATGAGGCTCTGGATGTTAGACAACACATCACTGCTTAGGGCATCTGCACTGAGATTCCTGGAACCCTCAATGTATGGGGTTTTAAATCCAACTCAGAGTCTCTTCATGCTGTATATATTCTACTCAGATTTGGAAGCATTTCCCTTCCCCAAAAAGGTTTTCCCATGCTGTTTCCTGGGAATTTGGTAACCAAATGCCAAGATTTTAGCAAATTAAGGGATATGAAAGCAATAAGGACAGCACTGAATGTATTTAATTTTGTGATTTGTTTCCAAATGCTAAGGAGTTGAAACCTTATTCATATTATTGTGACATGATGTCATCTAAACAGATAAAACAGATGAATAAGAGCAGCATATTTTGAGGAACAGAAGCACTTAACAGATCAAGTTTTGTTTTATAAGGAGAATCTGGTAAGAATTGTTAATGTGAATACAGACAAATTATGGAATATTGAACCTCATATAATGGTCCTTCCAGCATTCCCACATTAGACAATTCCTCCCCTGTCTGTTTAACACAAGCCAGCCCACCACTGTCCAATAAACATATGTGTTCTTCTCTTCCTTCGCTCTAGGTGATGTTTACAGAAGAGGATGTCAAGTTCTACTTAGCTGAGCTGGCCTTGGCATTAGACCATCTCCATAGTCTTGGGATTATTTACAGGGATCTAAAACCAGAAAAGTAAGTTAACAAGAAAAATCAAACTGAAACATAAATACATGAACTTTTAGGTTGTTTCTGCTCCTTGTCACGCTACTAAATCAGGTGCCAGAGGCTCTGCCTTCCTTCTTGTATGTTAGACTCTACACAAGGCCCTCACTAACATTTTAGCATGAGGCCAAATGTTTTGACTGTGCTACACTATGATGGGACCTTTGCGTGCCTGGCCTTCAGTTTAGTGAATGATCTCAGCACAGGATTCGGATCCCTGTGCCTTTAGCTTCTGTAGCACCGTTCTCTATTTGCAGCATTTAATCTGGCCTTCCCCTTGCTACAGTGTAAACCACTCAAAGCAACTCCGCTTCCAGCTCATACGAAATATGTCACGGTCATGGCACTGTTCAATTTTATTGTAACCATTACTTAAAGTGAATGAGCATGTCTGAAAACTAGTATACCCGTTAGCTCACAAGAGACATGATAATCAGGATTTTTAAAACACTTTTGCTAACTATCCAAAATATTTTCCAAATATTTGTTCTCACTTGTATTTGCAGCTATTTTCTACTCCTAACATGGTGCTATGGAGCATTTTCCTTTCTCTTCTTTTATTTTCAGTACTTCAGAAGAGCAAATAACACCCTCAGTGCTATCACTGGGAATGGCATGATACTGTTCTTATTCCATGCCCTTTGCCTTGTGCTTTGCCTGCATCTGCTGGGCCGGCTCAAATAAAGCAGGCTGCAACATTTAAAAGTTACCAACCTTTTTGATGTAATGGTTGCCATCATTTATAAAAGATGACCATTAAGGGCAGTCTGCTTGGCAGTTGTTTACACTTTCAAAGCCTAATAACAAAGCAGCCTTTTCCTTCTGTGACATCTAATTGAAAAATCTACAGCTCTTTCTTTAAAGTAGAGTGTTATTGCTTTCACGCTCATGGACAAAACAGGAGACCAAAAGTGACAGAAGGTGGACTTGGGCATTGGGAAGTTGAAGGGGAGGAAACTGTTTATCTACATTACAGTTCTATGTGATTTAAATTTTACGTTCAATTTAATGTTTTGGTTAGAAAAATAATAGTAGTAGTAGTACCAAACAAATTTAACAGACAAGAGTTCTCATTCTTTTAGGCTAGAAACTGTTTTGCAGGTGACCAAATTTTCCAGTCTAGTCCATTTATGCAACCAAAACTGAAAACCAGAGTCTTAGGCAAACACGGGAAGTCATCCTCCAAATTGAACAACTGGAGGGAACAAAGTACCGATTTGTTACTCATATGAAATGCAGGTAGGCAGTCGTCACACTACAGCTGCCACAGCCATGTGCTGTTGCATCGTCTGCCAGAAGCTCTTCGGTTTCAACTTCATTCTGAATTGCTTTTTTATCCATCTAGCATCAACAATCATGTACGTAATAGAATAACTCCAGTTATAGGTTTTCAGTTTTAAACTTTGATTCTAGTGAGCGTTAGTATGAATCATGCACTACTTTTCTGTCTGATGTTAGGCGAAGCTGATTTTCAAGCTAACACATGATATATGAATCTGCTATTTGAAGGTATCCAGACATGAGCTTGTATATTCAAGTATAAGTCACAATGCTGCTACGTTTATAGGGACATGCTGTAATTTTTTGCTTTAGGACAAGTTAGAAACCAAGGAGAAAATTAAGTGCATGTCAAAATTATTCACTGTATTTGAGATACTGAGAACTGGATTTTTTCAGAGTTCTCATCATGAAGTGTCACTTTGCATTTCAAAGCACATTTCTCAGTGACTCCAGTTGCAAGTGAGAGCACTTAAAATTTCTGCAGACCAAGCTGCAATGCTTCAAATCAGGGATCAGTGAATCGAGAAATTAGAGCTCACCTAAGAAAGGAAGGTGTCACTGATTTGCCGTTGTCAAATAGAAGCATGTCAAAAAGGTGGAATCCAGCTTTCTGTGTATTTTTGTCTGAGCTGAAACCAGCTATCCCCTTCACTGTACCACTCTGCTAAAATCCCTGAGTGTTAGCAGTCACCCAACTGGGATAAGATTTCTCTGGAAGAAAACAGAAAATATTATTGTGTAACTGAAGACTTTTATACAGTGAGTGGCAACCCTCACTCTTGTATTTCCTAACTTTTGTATATATGGTTTATGGTCTTTTATGTACAGTTAAATGGATAGCAGTAATACAGTTTAATTTGGATACAATTGCCATAGTATAAAATTGGTTTACATGAATATTACTGTTGTACAGGAAAGGGAATGACCCAAAAGTTCTTACCTGGAGACAAAGCGAGGCATCTGATTGAACACCACATCTTTTAAAAATAGTTCTATTAGTGCAAAGCCTATGTGTAGCCATACCTAGGACAGCAGAGCACGACAGCCTGTGATTTCACTGGAACTTAGGGTTTACATTAAATAAAGAGATACAACAGAATAAAAAAATTATTCTCAAGGGAAAAATTGCTGATTTTTAAAGTTATTTCTTGGAAAGAATAGATTTCTAAATAAGACAATAGAAGAAAATTAGGACCATCTCAGGATGTTCTCATCCTCCCCTTGCCCCTGGCCTAGGTTGAATATATCAAGGCCATTATAGGTGTGTTGCTAACCTAGTCTTAAAATAGCTGCTGGTCTCCATAGGAGGCCTAGAAAGGACATCTAGAAAGTTGCTCCAAATAGGTAATTTGAAATTTCTTTGCTGCTGTTGCAGGCCACTGCTCCTTGGCCTATCCTCCTGGACTCCCCAGCCTGCTCGTTCTGCTCTCAGCAGCAGCCTCAGGGGATTGTGAGCACATCATTCTTCTGTACACTGAACTCTTCTTCAGTAGTCAGTCTTTATAGGTGTTCAATCATTCTCATTCCTTGCCTTGGGTTTCCCTTGATACCTATCTCCTTTGAAGTGAAACGTGCAGAATCCCACACAGAAGAGGCATTACCAGTCTGATTAGAGCACCAGGTTTACTCTTATCAGATTTGCAGAACTGAGATAAATTAATTAGTTTGTAATTTCCCAATTCTCTCTCTCCCCCGCTTTGTTAAAGGTAGGCACTGCACGTGATCTTTCATTGTTTAATGTTTTTGCTGTCCTTCAGAAGCTTCCAAAAGTAACTGCTAATAGGTTTGAGATATCTTCAGTCAGCTCCGTAAGTATCCTAAAATGAAGTTTATCAGAATTGTTTATGTCGAAAAAACTAGTTAGAAAATAGGACTGTTCAGACCACTTGAAAGAGCTCTCAGTACATTAAAATTTAAGGTTCAGCATTTTTTTTTAAGATTCCTTGAGCAAAAATCCATGTTAACAATTCAAAGCTATGAATTAATTTTATGTGCAACTGAGAGTAGTTCTAAAGTCAGCTGTACTTACTTCAAAAAGGCAAGGAATTGAGTTTTCTAGTTAAATTCTTGTTTAGAACAAGCAGATGCTTCCCTTAAATTGTTGCAGCCAAATTCTTCTCCTTGAGTTGTCTTGGTGGTTTCAGTGGCATCTCTTGTGGAACAAGGTATTGTTCAGTCACACTGAGAGCCATTGAGTCACTTACATGGTGAGACACATTTTTATTTAAGAACTGCAGGATCAAGCTGTTAAATATGGTATAAACATACCAAAATAGAAAAATGGGAACTTTTAAAGTAGTATGTGATGCATGTTATTTCTTATGCTGTGGTTTAAGGGTATGAGTGACTTAGAAGTAACTCTACCATCTGAAAATGCGCAGACTTTATTATTTGTCTTTGCTTTTTCTCTCTCCAGGAACCTAGGTGCACTTCGATATGTTCTGTCAGAGGGGCTTTGATTAACAAGGAATATGTATGTTGTAAAGCCCTCAGTTGTCTGTACAAGGGACAGTTCATATAACTGCTCCTATAACAACTTATGATATGCTGAACTATATTCTAAAACACTAAACACCAAACACCACTGTTTAACACCACTGTTTGCATGTTTTAAACCATGGCAATTCATTTATGAATGTAGCTGCCCTGTGTAGAGAGGGAAAATCTGAAAATCAGTACAGGACAAAGACTTATGGTGGAAAATAAACATCAACTTCCATCAAAGTAAGAAGTCCCTTTTGGGGACTTTGGGGTGTCAACAAAGCCACAGCAGAGAGTTTATGTTCAGCCGCATGAGATAGCATGGGATCATGTGAGATAGTATGGGATCATGCAAACAAACTTTTAAACTGAGATCACTGAAAGCAGTTTGAATGTGTGTGGGATGATCCTGGTGCTAAAATGTTCAATCATAGAATAATAGAATATCCCCAAGACACTCCCAAGAATCACACTGTGTGTCTGAGAGCATTGTCCAAACACTTCTTGAACTCTGTCAGGCTTTGTGCTGTGACGACTTCACTGAGGCACCTGTTCCAGTGCCCAATCAGCCTCTGAGTGAAGAACGTTTTTCTGATATCCAGCCTATACCTCAGGTCCTGTCACTAGAGAGAAGAGATTGGTGCCTGCCTCTCCACTTCCCCTCGTAAGGAAGCTGTAGACTGCAATGAATTCTCCCCTCAGTTTCTTCTTCTTTAAGAGATAGCCTTATTTTGTGGAATTCTCTGTTCCAAGCCTTTGTATGGTTAACTTATTTATGATATTGGTATATTTTTCACCAAATAACGGTTGTTACTGTTTTGAAGAGCAGGTCAACAATGACAGTATCCTGTAAAAGCAAACCTTAAACTGAACAAATGAAATGGAAAAATCTCATAGTGAAAGATTATCACTCAATGGAATTATAGCCTAGTTTAGCATTTAAAAGTAGTCTACTTTTTATGGTTTTTATAATTTTAAATCATTAATTTAGAGAAAATATTATTCTCAAGCTTGAATCACATTTTCAACTTCTGGGGTTTTTTCCCTTCCACAGAATAATACTAGTTTATGGCAGATATCTTATCCTGGAAACCATAGCTAAAGTAATTGTGATTGTCACAATAAAATTTCTACTATGGACATATTAGGATAAAAGGGAACTGTGAAGTGATAAAGATAAAAAGAGATGACATAGAGTATGATCAGGTAATAAGTTTGCTTCTACAGTCAAAGGGAAAAAACTATTTGTTGTTGTAATTCAGAGTTTAGTAGCAAGTATGTTGTTCTTGGCTTCTTAATGTCACTCTAAGATAATTCAGTGCAACAGTTGTCTTTTTTTTCTCACTTTTAGCATATTTTTTTTCCATCAAATATAATATTTGGTTAGTAACTGTAACATTATTGGTGGTGGCAGATGGCAAATATGGAAGCACCCAGCTGTCCAAAGAGTGCTGCCAGGGGCCTGAGGAAGCTGCCAGCAGCCGAGGGCACTGTATAAGGGTGGTTAGGGAACATGAGACAGAGGATGAAACTGTAGATCAAGTTTTAGGGGATATAGAATACAACACACGTCCATTGGAAACCAGGATCTGTTCATTTTGCTGCTCATGTGAACATTTAGTGTGAGAAAGTCTATTGTGTGCTTCTGACTCAATTAGGACAGTATTATCAGTCTGACAGCTGTGTTGATGTTGCCTCCATCCCTTTAATGAGGGTAAGGTATGAACCTACAAATCAGTGTGAAGGTGAAGGTATGGGAAACATACGTTGTATACATACAGAAGCAGCATGGATTTTCAGTTGGAAATTAAGAAATATAAAATCTATGAAATATAAAATTGATCTTTCTGGGAAAATTCCCACAACCTTTGAATTGCATTGTTATTCACTGGGGCTTCCTGGGTGTGGGGCAAAATTTTGCATGATTTCTTTGAGCTCTACTGCCCCTTGCTGTTTTTCCAGATCTGAGTTTGGGGAGTTCACACTCACTTCCACAATGGGAGATGTTTTATTCTGTTCTCTTCTGAAGCACGGTTTAGGGGTTGCAGTCAAAAAATATACATTTAAACACACCTGTTATAGGCTAGTACCTAAAAATTATGCCTCTTCAAGAAAACTGTGGAGAAAGAATAAAGGTAAAGTTGCTTTCATTGAGAAGAAAAAGCTTTAATTATTGAACGCATTATGGGACTCAGCTTCTGGCCTTTATTTGATGAATCACGCAACAACAGGTTGTTCCAAACACATAAATGAATGACCAAAGATCATCTTTTTTCAATTATGTTTCAGTACAGACACAACCTTTCATAAAAGTATAGCCCATTATGTTTGGTTCACTTCTGTCTTATTTTCTTCCTGAATAAATGGATTAAAGTGACTCTCTAAGAGAAGCAGAATATAAAAATAGCTGACACCTTGCTAGACCATTTTGAAAAGTGAGTTAGAAGTAACTAGAACTGAAGAAACACCACCTTCATTACTTACCAAAAATCATTATTTTTCGGATTCAATGTTCCTTCTTGTTTCCACAAAACTAGCACTGCTTTTTGTGAACTACAGTCATTTTCACACAGAAATGTTGGAGTGCCTTTGTGAGAATAAAATACATTGTCAGGTGACAAACATGAGAACACTTGAACTTGGCTTCCAGGCTGAATTTTCATTTGTGATTTTGGACAGAATAAATTAACAGAGGCTGAGATCCAAGCGGTTAGGCTGTGACTAGTCATTGTTCTCTATGATCACTTTTATTACTTCAGCATGAACCTGTAGAGTTAATTTTAGGTCCGGTGAGTCCAAGCCCTGATTATTGGCGTGACTGCCGTTTATTATGATGAGCAGAAAACCTGTAGCTCCTTCTCCTGCTGGAGGAATACACTCTGCAGTTGTTGGTTTTGAACACTGTGTTCTTTCTGAGCTCTGTTTGCATGCTCACCTCGAGCATTCCTATGGAGTAAGGAGGAGGCTCCTCATGCAACTGCTGCAGGCTGTGTGTGCTTCAGACATGAGATTAGGCAGACCTTTGAGGCTCATTTTTCTTTCTGGAGCCATAGAATCCACTAACAATTTGTTTACATAAGTTTTGATTTGAGTCTTGCATATCTCCTTGTCTGGCTTAAACATTTTTTTCTTCATGTTTGTTAACTGACCTCTGTGCCTGACTAATAAATAAATGTTGGTTTTGTTTTTATTTTTTTTGCTTTATAGCATTCTCCTTGATGAAGAGGGTCACATTAAGATAACAGGTATGTGAGGCACAGAAAAATTAATGTCTACAAACTGATTCCTTTTTCTGCAGAATGTTCCATGTATCTTGGTCTTTGGTTGCAAAGAGTTTGCTTACAAAAACTACAAGCCAGAAGTTTGCGTGGTGGGCTTCCCTGACAATTTTCAAATCCCCATGCTGCACAGTACATGGAGAACATAGCATTTTCTTGGTAAAATTGTACTCCTGACTGATGTGAAGCATGCGGACTTGGCTGCCTACCACTGTGGATGAAAGGATGCTCCCGTTATGACTGCTTTACTCCAAGCAGAGGATGCCTGGAAAGACAGCCCTTTGCCACCCTGGAGGTGCTGTCTAGCCATCCTTTTCACTGGTGGCATCTGTGATTATTATTGCTAATACTTTGCTTATCTGAGCAAGAATCCTTACCAGCAGTGCCTTCACCAAACCTGAACTGTATATTTCTGTTTATTTGAACTCTCTCTTCCGCTTTGGGCCAGAACCTCTTTATGAACAGAGAAAATGGTATATCTACTTTCAGGGTGTATTAACAAATGCCAACCAGACACTCCATGTCGGCAGAGCTTCAGCACTTAAGTGCTTGTAGCCTTTCTGCACACAAACAGAAGGGTGCTTTGTCAGCTGGTTGGTGTGTTTTGTTAAAATTGATTAAGTGAACAAAATCATAAATAATCATTGTTATAGACTTGCAAGTCTTTTTTGTTTCAATTTATTTAGATTTTGGTCTGAGTAAAGAAGCCATTGACCATGACAAGAGAGCATACTCCTTCTGCGGGACGATAGAGTATATGGCCCCAGAGGTGGTCAACCGACGAGGACACACACAGAGTGCTGACTGGTGGTCTTTTGGTGTACTAATGGTAATGGAAAATTTGTGTTTGTTTGTTGGAGGGATGGCTGTAGGAGGGATTAGATCCCTCAGATAAAAAGTACTGCTTTCGGCAGTTAAGGCTTGATAGGAAGGTAGATGCGTAATGATTGCTTGGTCATTTTCATTGCATCGGCTGTGTCAAAGCAGCTGCTCCAGGCAGTATGTGAAGTAACATTTGGCCCCCAGACTCCCTCTTTTTTCTTACAGTCCTTTGCTGTCTCAGTTGGTTGCCATGAGTCATGAATATTTCTCCAGCACAGAAACAGGGCAGGGCAAGCTCAGAAAAGCGGGAGTATTTCAGAAGAAACATCTTCCTAGCTACTGACACGGTTCCTGTTAGGAAACAATTCCCCAAGCAGCAATTTTCAGATGTTAGGGACATCCTTCTAGAGAAATGCAGAAATATACTCTTTTTGCAAAACACAGATTTAAAAGGATGTATTTTACAGGGCTCTCTGAGCATTTCACAGGACCTCAGTGGTTCTTTTGCTACTCATTTGTCTTCTTTATAACAGCACTGCTGACTCTTGTTCCACTAATAACTGGCTGTGCATGTTCTGTAGTCTTATTAGCTCAAAACGCTCTCTTTTCTTCTGATGGGAAAAAAGAACAAGTGCGTATGGATGCCATGGCATCATTCTTTCTTCTGTATCATTTTGTAGTGTCTTGATTATGACCAGTTTGGGATGTTTGCTTTGTTCTGAATACATGCTGAAGCTGGTTAAAAAAAATTCATGTGTGAAAGAGTTTTAAAATAACTGTTCTTCGGAGGGGAAAACTCACCAGAAACAGACACAAGTGTATCAATTGACACAGAATAATAGCTAGGAATTCATCTTTTCCTTACAGCTCTTTGCATTAGATTAGTTATACAGAAGTTGCAATTTTCCCCTGCTGTTGTTTAACCGTTAAGAGCCCTGCATGCTATTCTAAAGGTAGTTTAAATTAAGTCAATATCAGAAACTTCGCTAATTCATTTTTATACATGGAAATCAATGAAAAGTTAGATAAAATGCAAATGAATTTACTAAAAATCAGTCATGACAGATTGATCTAATATTTTACTTTATGAGATAGCCATCTTTTTCTGAACAAAGGAAATGAAGTGGATCTCATAACCTCAATTAGAATAGAGTATTTGCTACAGTGTTGCAGGGGAAATCCATTTATTGAAGATGCTTATTAGTCCAGTAATAGTCCAAAATTGATATAGTACCTATACCATCATAGGGAATAACACCACAGAAAGAAAGGAGCTATTTCAGAAGAGCAGAAAGGAATAAACTCATTGTGAAATGCAATTAGCCTGGAAAGTAAAAGAAATCTCCTGACTGCTGAAGAAGTGAGGTCCTAGAAAACATTTTCCAAGAAGAGCTCGAAGAGATATAGACTACAGTGAAGCTACTTGGCTTATGAGAAGGACCCAATTACATCCTCCTCTGTGCTGAAGTAGTTGACAGTGGAATGCGGTGTCAGGAAAGTTTTTCAGAGAGGTATTCAACTCTCCTCAAGCCAGTCTTATAAAATTAGCTGTTCATGTGCTAACCTGCTCCCCCACTGCACCTATCCAGCCTCTTCAGTCTGTGGTGCTCTTGGTGCTGAAAGATGAAGAAATGATCAAGGAGATGGTTTGTGACACCATGTATTTATTGCTCTCACAGGGATATGTCCAGATAACGAAGGCGATGCTGCCTTCGTTTTGGAGCCCAGACACCATGTATTTATTGCTCTCACAGGGATATGTCCAGATAACGAAGGCGATGCTGCTCTCTCCTGAAGTGTGCAGGCTGCAGGTGTACCCAAGTGCTCAGTGCATGATCACCACCAGGCAGCACAGCACAGCTCTGCAGCTGTGGCTCACAGTACATCTCACCACTGTTATTGCAGCTTCCCTGCAGAAGCAGAAATTAACACAGTAATGTGCTCTTCTAATACAGAACCATTTCCTGTGGCGTGGAAGCTATTTTAGGTAGCTATATAATACACTACATTCCACAATCCATAGAGTATGTTTAAATTTTGTTTACCTTAAGCAGACAACTGGTGCCACCAGAGGAAGTAAGTATAGGAAGCAATGTGAATGGAAATTTGGTGTGGGGAGGGCCTACATCACTGATCTAGCAAGCTGACAGGAGTTAATCTAAGTAAATATTGTAATTTATTGTCTTAGTTTTAAAAGGAGTGGAACATCCTTGTCTCCTGTGGCCACAAATACATTTGTGGATGCTCAGCAGTTCTGAACCATGTGTTTAATCAGGGAAATCACTAGGTTATATCTCATAGAATAAATATATCCCTACCCCCTACCCTTTAATTTTTTATCATATATTTGATTTCGGAGGATAGCTGTACCTTCTCACTATCTGTCTCCAGTTAAATGATGGTGCATTTGGTGAATAGATTGTTTTTCTTTCACCAGCTAATAAATTGGGCTACTCCCTCCCTGTTTTTTGCTAGGCTTTCTTTTTTTTCCCTTCCATCACTCTTTTCAATGCTCCCTTAGGGATTCAGTGTATTAGAAATAGAAAAGATAAAACTCTCTATAAAAGGAGATGAATTAAAGAAAGTAAAAACTTTGTAAGGGTATGCTTTAAGCCTTAGAGCATTACCAGACATCTTAGAGAAAAATATGTCTAATCAGTTCAATCTTTTTTCCTTTTCAGTGTTTAGCTGGTTGGGACAGAAAAAGGGTATTTCCACACACTAAAAGTTGGGAAGATTTTCTGATGCTGTCTTTTGCTCTGCTCTTATCTCCTTGTTTTCCTCGGTTTATTACTTGTATGTTCTATTAGGGAAGCTGTTTTTCTGACAGTCTGAAAACCTGAAGATAATTAAATGGCATTCAAATTAATTATTAGCATTTCTCTCTAATTAATTTGCATTATGATGTAAAATAGACAAAGAAAATATACCAGTTGGTGGAATATGCATAGATTGAAAGGAAGTGTATGTGATAGTATAATTTTCATATTTATGTGATAGTATAATTTTCATTAATTTTTTAATATTTATCAAAAGAGGGAATATATTAGGCAGATAGTTCTAAAATGGCCTATAACCTCATTATCAGAAGAGCAACCAAACACACTCTTGTCTGTTCTGTGAAGAGGGATGAATACTTGGGTATGAAGAGTTGGGTTGCGCTAGCAACTCCTCGCCAACCTTCACTGACCAGAGCACAGGCTAGAATCACACTGAACCATCCTTGAAGACAACCTTAAATGTGACATGTTGTGATGATTAATACCAAAACAAATTGTCTGGAAATTACTATTTTCCGGTCTTGACTTTTTTATTCTTTATGTTATTAATTATTTCATTAATTATTATTCACTGGGGGTTTTACCATCAATACCAGTATAATTTCATTTATCACCTGGTAGATCTTTGGTGCAGGTCACACAACCAAAACTGTTACCTGCTCTATTTGTTTACTGTTCAATTTGTTTGAATTGTTTCACAGTAGCTTAGTATATATCAAAGGGTATAGTTATAAAAATCTTGAAATTTATCCTTTGCAGCATTCCAGAGGACAGTACCAACCTCTGATTAAATATGTGATGATGACTGCTGGGACCCAACTATAACTTTGTGCTGGTGAATTTATGTGGTTTATCATGACTAGACAGTTTTCAATTTCTGCCTTTCTGTATGCTACTCACTGCATTGGAGATTTTGGATAGGTCATACTCTGCAAAAGCTTTGCATCAACAAAAGAAATCTGCATCAACAGGCATCTGATTCAAGTTGTTAAAAAGTTGAATATGTAAGTAATACCTTTTCAGCTGCACTGCACTGCAAGAGCAGTCTTGCTGTCTCTGAATCCCAGATAAACTGGTCTGCATGATATACCATGCGCAAGTCTCTTAGAAAGCCTCTCAAAGCAGTGGTTTTGTAGTTCATTGTACCAGGTGATTTACAAGGCCACAGACCTCATGGAAGTTTTATCTGCTTCAGTTCAGGAAAAAAACACCTTTGAGAGTCTTGTGAGCAGAGAGGGGAATATAATTAGAGAAAGAATGGCTGTGATGACTTAATAGGCAGCCCCAAATAAAAATTAATGTGTTTATATATGTCAGCAATTTAGGGAATGTGTAAGTAGTGAAGTCTTCAAAATGTTTTGGTATCCAAAACATTCAGCTCTGTAGTAATTCTGTAGTAACTATACGGTAGCGTTGGAAAAATCAATATAAGACGTCAATGCATTACAATCTTCTTTTACAAAATCCCATCATAACACTTGTTTTCTTCCCAGTGGAAGAGATAATCTTCATGAACATTATTTTGAATGTTTATGGTTGCTGCTATGTTAAGGTATTCAACCCTTTGCGAGCATTAATTCATTACGCTTCACACCCAGCTAATAATGAAAAATTCTTAATGCTTTTTACAAATTATAAAATTGAGTGCTTGAGCAGCTCTCAGATACCTGAAAAATGATTTGAAGTGTTGAGAAGAGAACCTGGCCATTCTGACAAGAGTGTCTCTCTCTGGTATCCAAGACTGAGTGGTATCGAGTTTCTTCATAACCCTGAATTTTATCCTAGGCTCACAGTACTTCAGCAGACTTGGGCTGAAGTAATTTGCACAATCTGCTCTCCTTCCATCTGTTAGGAAGATTCATATGGCAGTTACTCCAGGCTGTAGATTTTTTTCTCATTCATTATCTTCCTCAAAGACCTACCAGGGTCGCTTCTTGAATCCATTTCCTCAGCAAATGTAGCACTCTTTTCCAGGTCTTCCCTCATGTATATCTTCTGGGGTCTCAAGTGCTGGTGTTTTGCCTACTGAAATTGGAGACTGCCCTGAAAACAGGAAAGCGCTGCAGAGCATGTAGAGACCTTAGCAGGGGCTGGACTATGTGACTCCAGAGGCCCCTTCCCATCACGCTTTAATTCTGTGGTTCTCTTAATAGGCAGCTGAACTGGAACAAATATTTGCCTTTCTTGCTGAATATTGGTACAGAAAGGAAGTCAAGGTAGGAGGGAGGCCCAGCCTTCTGGAGTACCAGAACACTCAGGAAGTGAATCAGTGGGAAGGAAGGAGCAAACAGAGGGTTTATATGGATGGGAAGGTGGGGAGAGTGAAAAGTGAGTCTCCCAGCAAAACTACAGGGACTGCTTTAATAGCCAAAAATACTACAGAGTTCATTGACAGCTAGGCTTAGCTTATTGTCAGCCTGCTGTGACCCATACAGCTTTGTATGTATGTGCAAGGGCGTAAGCAGCAAGTGCTCACTTCTGTTTTCACGTTCAGGTTTAGCAAGATTTTTGATTTTTTGAAAAAATAAGCAGGAAAACAGTGCAGTAAAGTGGTAGCTTTAATTGATGAGATGAACTATTTGAATATTTTTTTTCGGTCTTGTTATTTAATTTTTAACCTTTAACAGATTTATTCAAGACTGCAGTTGAGAAACCAGTGCTTTCTTCTAGCTTAGTTAAGTTCATTAAAGTAAAAAGCTCTGGTACACTTAACTCATGTAGCTGCCTTTCACTTTAAATATTTATGTTAAGTGCACTTCTTCTGAACCTGTGTAACTCGAGACGTGGTAACAAAGTGCTAGCCATTACAGCAGCACAGTAACTATTCCCTGCAGCCTCCAGGATGGTCATTTCGCCTACTCCCTCCTGCAACTTAAATATCCTTCCTTCCTTCCTTCCTTCCTTCCCTGCTTCCTTCCTTCCTTCCTTCCTTCCTCCCTCCCTTCCCTCCCCTCCCCTGACCCAGCAGTTGCTTATATCTGTATCATCTGCATCAGCAGCACCAAGCCCAATGCTGCCAATATAAATGAGACGTAGCAGTCATTGTTAGTGCTGTTAAATTGGATTTATTAAAACAGCAAAGCAACATGAGGAAGTTTAGGTGAACATTAGGTACATATCCTGAACATAAATGCTTTAGAAATCACAAGGGTTTAGTACAATACGTACCATTTCTGCTGCTGCCCTGGGAAGCAATGTTCTCTGCCCCTCGTCCCCAGTACATCTGAACACTTTTATCAGGACTAAGGCTCTGATAGGCCAGAATTACTTTGAAAATGGTAGTTAGGCTCCAGTGTCATTTAGGCAGTTTTAAAAATAGTCCCCCATTATCTTTGTCTGTAAAAGATAAGCTGCTTTCTTCCAGCTCTACCAGGCAATTCTTCTCTTGCCTTTCCTAACCTAAGCAGAAGATAACATATTTGTTTTTTCCGAATCTTGTCTATATTTGTCAGCTGTAAACAATTTTTAAAAGTGGTTTTTTCCTGTTTCTACTATGGGTTTTATTGCCTTGAGGTAATTTGTTATTAATGCAGATTAATCCTTCAATTAATTATATTCAGTTATCTGGCTTCTAAACCTCTCCTGTGTCCTCCTCCCAAAACTAGCATAGCAGTTTCACCATTAGTTTTCTTATGTTCTCTATATTTTTCTCAAGGTATAGCTATATTTAATCTGGGCAAAAGGAAGAGTCAGGCTGTGGAGATGTCTGACACAGGTTTTGGTAATGAAAGGATCCTTTCTAGCACAAACATGCTTCTTGGGAGCAGTGGGGCTTCTTGTGGGATAAGGTACAAAAACTACATATAGGCTTGCAGAATCTTTCCTGTCATAACAGGTATTTAATTATAGCAATGAATATTAATTATTAGATGCTTATTATAGTGGAAGAGATCCAAAGGCTGAGTCACAGACATGAGCAAGTAATGGTTCTCCTTACCGTCAGTGGACACTGTCCTCCTTTGTGCCCAGGCTGAATTATGTTCTTGGTGTCTGTGTTTGGTGATGCATAGCCTTCAGCATCCCTTAGTCAGAGAAACCAGCTACCACATGTACCTCCATGAAACACCATGGCGAGAGCTGCGTGAAAGACCTGATATTGAAGCCGTATTAGGCAAGCTTCTTTGGCTTGGGCTTTGATGGGCTTTTTTTTTTTCTTCTTACAGATGTGAAATTCCAGTCAAATTTACTGAAAGCACTAATCTGTTTCAAAGGAACCATAAATGATTGATGTTGTCACGCATGTGTTAGGCAAATAATTGATGATGATTATCGAGTTTTGCTTTGAGATTTGAGTTTAGGTAAATGTGACACTTGCAAAATTCATCACTGAATACAGCCAGGGGAACCAAAGCAGGAGAGAAAAAGCACACTCAAATGCCTTGAGAATGTGGGGTTTATGCTTGTTTCTCCTGCAAAATATAGCAGAAGCATCTCTGAGTGGTGCAAATATGCAATCAAATATGCAACTTAAAAAGATGGGGAGTGGCATGTCGAACCCATTTTTCATGGACAATAGTCTGTGACAAACACCTAAGAACAGCCATACCCATGCAGACTAAGGGCCCCTCCAGACAAATATCTCATTTCCAGCATTGATCATAAAACAGATGCTGATGAAAACAGCGTATATGACACTTCTTCCCAAACATACCAAAACTTGACCCCAAGTATCAGTGTAAACAGTTTGTAACAAGACTCTCAAATTAAACAGTCTCGTTCTGCATAATCCAATCTTGCTGTGTCATTTTTTTCTGGAGCACAGCCTGTTGGACCATTTTGTTTCCTTAAGTTTTCAGTTGTGTTGAAAATAAAAGGTGGATGTGTCTATTAGCCATGCAGACCACCTCAATGCCCATTTGATTTACCATTATTTTGTTACTCCACAGTTTGAGATGCTGACGGGATCATTACCCTTCCAGGGAAAAGACAGAAAGGAGACAATGGCACTCATTCTCAAGTGAGTCTTGAAACTGGTTTCATTCTTCTGACTCTGAGTTAACTCTACCCTCTGGAGAGTCTATAGATCCCAAGTATATGAAGAGTATTGTGCACCTAGATTTCAAAGCTGTGTAAGGCATTAATTTGGTAAGGCACACGTAGCTGATGCCTGTATGTGACTCTTAAAACTACTTTCAGAATAAATAGTAGGAGGTGAATTACTGAGAGGACCTTACAAAAGGAATCTATCTTACTTTCTCTAATAATGTCAATATCCATAAAATGTGGGAACAGTCAAAGTACTGCAGGACGCCTTATATTTTGTTGTTGCCAAGTTTCAAATATTTTCCTTTGCAGATTTCCTATTCATTTGATGTTAAGTGCAGACACATGAATTTGAAGCTGAGCTTTCTTCAGTATTACATTTTTTTTCTGTAGCAGTGAATGGCCAAAAGAAAAAATTTACCCTCTTTAAAGAGTATATGGTTTAGTACAATTGCTTTCATTAGGTTTTGTTGTTTAAATTCCTCTTGATTCCCAAAGTTATTCCAGCAAGCTAAAAAAGTGAAAAAATTCTGTAGGAAAATTACCTATTTAGATTGCAAAAGGTTTTATGAGATTCATCGAATCTGCTCTACCTCTAGTGAAGTCAGTGGTAAAACCTTCCTTACCTTCAGCAGAACAAGATCAGGTCCTTGCTCTGTGTTGCATTATGCTTAGGTAGTCTTTTTTACACTGATTTCATGTGTCTGCCCATCCTGAGTACTACAATTCCACCTTTTCAGCCACAGCAGGATGGAAAAAAAATCTTTAAAAATATATTTTCTTTTCAAGTGTTGTGTTCTTTCAGAGCCAAGCTGGGAATGCCACAGTTCTTGAGCATAGAAGCCCAGAGCCTGCTGCGAGCCCTCTTCAAAAGGAACCCCTCCAACAGATTAGGTACGTATGTGCATTTGATCGGGGCATTTGTTATGTGCCGTCTGCCTTGTCAGGTGGTGATCATTTCTCTCAGAACATCTTTTCTCATACTTATCCTTTTCGTTATGTTGCGTTTTCCATTCCTTCCCAGAGCACAATGAACCTTGAGCATTGCTAGAGAAATTTGCAAAGAGCACAGGCAAAGCACTGGAATTTAAAACATGATATTAATTTTTATTTCATTTTTTTGGTAAAGAGGGAGAATAAACTGCCAGCTTTTTTTTGGAGGATTTAAGATAACTGCTGAATATGATACTATAGGGAACTGAGAAACAAGTGTGTTTTAAAAATCTGTATAATTTAGCTGCAAATCTGAGGTTTCATCTTTGCTATTCTCAAATGTGTTTCAATCCTGTCACATTCTGTGAGCTGGGAGCATTCTCACAGTAGGCTTTCGTCTTTATTATCCTAAATGTATCATGGCCTTTTTAATAATGTCTCTTCACCCTTTATTAGTAATCCTATTTAAATTGTGATAAGCAAGAAGTATGTATTGGATAATGTATCTTATGTCTGTACACTTGTTTAAGAGTTTTATTAAGAAATTAATTGCATTTGATGAGGTCATGGACAACGCCTGTTGCGTGACTTTCATTGCAAATTTTGTCCTTGCTCCACACAGGGATGAATTGACAACCTGACCAAGCACAGTGCTGGGTGGGAATGAGGAGACAGTCCTTCAGCACGTGGCCCCTCTCCTCCTGAGGGGATGGCACATGGCCCGCAGAGGGAATGTCCCCAAGAGGTTTTACCTCTTGACATAAATGGTAGCTCTTGCAGTCTGATACGCTGCAGACATGAGAGTGGAAAAACACATTTTCTCAGCAGGTTTCAATTGCTCTCAAGTAATTTGTTTGACATTAGGAAAAAATAGAGTATTGGGATTTCTGGGTTTAATCTCTTTCAGAAAAATAAGGTGCTGCAGCAAATATAAACTTTTTCCCACTCCCAACCTCTGTTCCTTTCTGCTATTTCCTCCCTGTCTCCATCTCTTGCTTTTGTTCTGCTCTGCTCATTTTGTGGCTTCCCACAGTTTGCTATCCATCCAAAATGGGGCTCCGGTGAAGTCAGCGGGAATTTCTGGATACCAGTCCTTAAATAAAAAGCTACTTACTAAAATAATCAAAGTTGCTTAGTTTTAGCCATAACAATTCTAGCTCCTATATCAGCTCCCTGTTAATAATGGGGAATTGCTAGGGGTCAAGGTTTTAAAACCCAAGGTTCATTGAAATACAGGGAAGGCTTGGAGAAAGAAAGAAAATATTTATAACACAAGCATCCAAGGAAATAAAATCTCAAAGAGTAACAGAAAAATAGATCTTAACATTTCAGGGATAGTGGTGGAAAGCTCCTGAGGGCACTCTCTGGTTCACTGATTGAGAATGAGCATAAAGGACAATGGAAACAGACCTGTTGGTAATAAAAGAAGGAAAGCTTAAATGATTGGCCTAAATACTGAACAGAAATCAGTAGATAAAGGACTACTTCCACTTTGTGGATTTTAGCTTTTTCTGGGAAAGAAATAATAGCAAAAGAAATGTAGGATTAGACCTACTGTTTTGAAAAATCTTTGGAAAATTAATGAAGTATGCTAAAATAAATGAACCATCTTATGGATCAAACACTTGTTTTCAGCCATTGCTACAGAAGTTTGTGAATCTGGAAAGTGTATTTAGTTCCAAAATCCAATTTTTAGCATTGACAAGATGAAAAATGCTAAGCTTCAAAAATAATTTTATTCTTGCTGCCATTTTGCTTTTTGCCATTTGACTTTGGTATCTTAACAAATGGAAGTAAAGATGGATGATGTTTTCTGAAATTTTGCTTTGAAACTTCATTTTGAAGCTTTGGATTGCTAATGGAAAAAATATTAGAGTTGAAGCAAGATAGACAAGACAGAGGAGGAATTTAGTAATCCAGTTTACCTGGTTCTAAGTCTGGTGCCCATATTATCATCATGGCTAGGCTTCGCGAACGAAGATTTGGGAAGGGCTCTACCCACGTTTCTTGCAAGCGCGTTGGTGGCTAAAAAGGCCAATACGAGAAAGGCATGTCCGGTTGCAAAAGACACAACAGAAAGACTCCTTAGGTGGTATATTCTGTAAGGCTCGATTCTTTCTGCGTTGTCTTTTCTCCTCAAGGGTGATCCTGCGTGCTTTCTCAAAAGCATCAGCAGCGTTATAAATGGTTTGTCTCCAGGCCTCCCGATTGGAGGCCAGAGTAGACCAGTTATGGTGATCAATATGGCCAAGGCTGAGATGTTGTTTCAGGGAGTCCTTGTATCTTTTCTTTGGGGCTCCTCTCTTGCGGCAGCCAGTGGCAAGTTCACCGTAAAGCAGGATCTTGGGGAGGCGGTGGTCCTTCATCCTAGAGACGTGCCCAGCCCAACGCAGCTGTGTTCTCAGCAACATGGCCTCAATACTTGTGATTGCTGCCTGTTCGAGAACAGATGTATTGGTCACATAGTCTGACCAGTGGATGTTTAGGATTGTGCGGAGACAGCGTTGATGGAAGCGTTCTAGGAGTCGCAGGTGGTGGCGGTAGATGACCCATGATTCGGAGCCATATAAAAGAGTAGACAGCACTATGGCTCTGTAAACACTGATCTTGGTACTTTTCTTCAAGTGTTTATTTCGCCAGACTCTTTTATGAAGCTTTCCAAAAGCACTATATGCCTTTGCTAACCTGTTATCTATCTCCCCGTCAATCTTACCATCTGAGGAGATGAGGCTACCTAGGTAATTAAACTGTTGGACTGATTTGAGTTCTGATTGGCCGATGGTGATGTGGGGATGATGGAGGACTTCCTGAGGTGCAGGTTGATGGAGAACTTCAGTCTTCTTTAGGCTGACTTCCAGCCCAAAGAGCTCAGTAGCGTCTGCAAAGCAGGATGTTAAACTCTGCAGAGCTGCTTCTGTGTGGGCAACAAGGGCGGCGTCATCAGCATAAAGCAGCTCCCGGACAAGATGGTTTAGGGTCTTGGTGTGGGCCTTCAGTCGCCTTAGGTTGAATAGGCTTCCGTCAGTACGATATCAAATGTAGATACCATCCTGATCATCGAGGTCTGCCGTGGCCCTTTGGAGCATCATGCTGAAAAAGACTGTGAATAGGGTAGGAGCGAGAACGCAGCCTTGTTTCACACCATTCTTTATTAGAAAGGGCTCAGAAAGTGTGTTGCCATATCTGACTTGGCCATGCTGATCCTCATGAAGTGAGATGATCATTTTAAGGAACTTGGGGGGACAACCTAAACGTTCCAAAATCTGCCAAAGACCTTTTCTGCTCACAGTATCGAAAGCCTTGGTGAGGTCGACAAAGGTTACATAGAGACCTTTGTTCTGTTCCCTACACTTCTCTTGCAGTTGTCTGAGAGCAAATATCATGTCTGTGGTGCTCCTGTTGGCTCTGAAACCACACTGACTTTCAGGTAGAATTCCTTCTGCTATAGCAGGTATTAGTCTGTTCAGGAGTATTCTTGCCAGGATTTTGCCAGCAATGGAGAGCAGAGTAATACCACGGTAATTTGAACAGTCTGATTTGGTACCTTTCTTCTTATACAAGGTGATGATGACTGCATCACGAAGGTCTGAAGGGAAGTCATAGAAGTCTTAGACTAAGAGTCAGTATTTTCTGGTTCGGTACCCATGGTCATAAACAGCTGCGTAGGGACAAGTAAGAATAGGGTAAACATACGTGTTACTTCACCCAAATTTTCTCCCACCCTACTCCTGCTTTAAGGTCAAGCAAGGAGTTTCCTGAACTTCTTGTGGTTTGTTGAAGTAATCTTCAACAGATTTCTTTTCAACACACTTCCTGGCCTACCCATCAACCCGTATAAATATTTTGAACTGCATCATCTTTTCCAAGTAATTCCACATCACACAGCTGTCTGTTTCCTGACAAAACATCTCCAGGTTCTTCTGAACCTGATTCCTGCTAGCATAATTTAATAACCTGTTGTAAACCTCCTTGGTCACCTGTTTCCAGGTAGAAAAGTCCTGACGTATTCAATCATTCCATACCATTCCTTGTTGACGTTCTTTGATTTTTCCTCCTTTTCATAAGTATGCCCTCTTATATGTGTGATGTGAGTGTGTCAACATCCATAGTACAGTTGTAGGCGTACAACAGATATACACAATGACAATGCAGTGATATTCTCCCTTTTGTCCTCTCTTCTCTTTCTAAGATTTGATTTCATGCTGTCTTTGCCTAAAACTGTCTGTCTGCCATAACCGACAGACCTCAGTGGAGCTGATCATCTTTGAGCATGTAATTTTGTATGGCGGGCTAGGATTGTTTATCCTCATGTACATTGCTTACATTTGTCTATACTGAAAGATTACCAGAGTGGGGAAGTAATCAGAAGATCATCTCACTTGCATTATTATCCAGCAGGCCTGACAGACAATCGTGCATGTTATGTTTGCTTTCTGTATCCATTCATCAGTGACTGTTAAGCAGGCTGTAGGAAGCCATTCCAGATCATTGCGTTTTGGCAAACATTGATAATCTCTTGTACACAAGGAGAGCAGGCATCACATTTACAAAAGCTTCAGTTGACAAGACCTTTGTAAAGCTGCTTGTAATGTTGATCTTCTGAAAGTACAAATACTGCGGATAAAAGGCTGAATCCTCTGAGGTGTTGAGTGCCCCTTGCAAGGTGCTTATGAATCCCAGGTCCTTTTGGGATTCAAGGATGCTCAGAATGCTTGTGCAGAAGTATGCTGGGTACCTTTCAGGGACTGATTCCAAAATTGCAGTGCAAAGACTTTGCTTCCAGGTGTTAATTCTCCTTGAAATGAAAATGAAGGGTGCTATTAATAAAGTCAAATCAACTCCATAAATGGCATTCTAAATCATCTCTGACAGTTGTTTAATTATTACTGAGCACCTGTTGGGTTTTCTGATGGCACTGAAGCAAATAAACTGAGGTAAAGGAATAAAAAAAGGCAATCTTCAGTGAAGACATAAGGCAAAAGTAATGAAGAAATTAGGTTTCTTACCCAATCTCAGAGGACTTTCCCTCAAATTCCTATTCCCTCCAATTTCCTTTAATACTGAAGGAAACATAACACTGAGAGTGATGATTTTAGTACTCAGAGGAATTTGAAGACAATATTTGCAAAGGGGGAACCTAAAACCCTGGCTTATGTCAAATCATTTGGAGCCTTTTGGTATTTTGAATCTGTACTTACCTGTAGTGCAGCTTTCTTTACCTGTGAAGAACAGGTAGCTAGTCGAGATCTGAAAGTCGGTGCACATAGAAGAGCTGCTGCTGGTTGCAGGGAGCAGCTGTAGCCTTGCCAGGGTATGAGGATGTCTTGGGGCTTCTCCTGACCTCGCTGGTGCATGTGCTCTCCTGGGCCTAAAATCCCGTGTCTCATTCAAAGCTTGACTGTGCAGCTATTCAGCCTTGGCAGCATCCTCAATTAGAGAAAAGTAAAAACCCTCAGCCATCAGATTCTCATTAATGAAGTGCCCTTGTCTGTACTTTGGTAGTTTATACTGTTATGACAGTTGTACTGTCCAGGGTTGACTAGAAGGAATGTTTATAGGGTAACTCTGACTTTGTCAGAAGAAAAGTGGGGATGGGGAGGAAGACAGAAGAAGAGATGTCATGCAGTACTCTTCTAAGCATTACTTCATTTTAATTCTTTCATTCTTTTGCCAGGTGCTGGATTTGATGGAGTGGAAGAAATTAAACGTCATCCTTTCTTTGTTACTATAGACTGGAATGTAAGTGGAGCAGAATTTAATTTTTTTTTTTATTATTAGCTAAATTTTATGAAAAGAAACTGCCATGTTTAGGAAAAAAGGCATTCTGTAATGCAGAGAACCCAGGAGCTAGAGCCTACTCAGTGGGTACCTGTGTCTCTTGCAAACATACTTGGCAGTGGTGGGTTTACAGTTGAACTCGCTGGTCTTAAAGGTCTTTTCCATATGTGTTTGTTCACATACCCACAAATGAAAGGAATAGAAAGCTGCTTTCAGCATTGCTGGTTTTTTCTAACTTCTTGTCTCTGTTTTGTCTGATAGTCTGTCTAATCATTATACTACCTGAGGCTATTTCCAGCATTCTGCAGAATAATTTCCACATTCAGCTTTAATAAACATGAGACTTCGATTGTGGGAGCTGGACTGGAGTGAAAATGAGTAGCTTTAAATGAAATAATTCCTGTAGTATTCAGTTGTAAAAGAAAACAGAGGCAAAGGATTGGGCTTGAAAGAGATACTTCATAGGGAATCAATCTGATTCTCTAGGTCCCTCCATTGTTCTGCTTTTACATTCCGTATTGAACTACTTGTCCCTTCTCACTCAGTTGGGCAGGCTGGACTAAAGGCTAGTTTTATTCTTTCCAATATCAGGGACCTTCAGGAATCCTTTTCTCTCTTGTAATTATTTAGAGCAGCCCCAGGTCTGCTTCTACATGCCTGCCAACAGTAGCTCCAAGGAGCTCCAAGACCTCCAGGCTCATTCTTTTCCCAAACACAACATGGTGCTACTGGGACTACCTGGGCGTCCACAGAGCTGGTACAACAGGCTGTACAGCAGGCTGTGCTGCTTTATGCTAGAAGAATCATAAATCTTCCAACAGGATAGCTTTGTTAACCCATTCTTATCATTTTGGCCTAAGTGACCATAGGAAAGCATCTGCTCCTTCCACTAGGTTGCATTGAGGGCTATAGAAAGCCCCCAAAATAGATGGATTTTCAAAAGCGTGATTTTACACCTCTGAACATACAAGTTAACCAGCCAGAACTGGAAACGTCAGCTCCTCTTACAAGTGTTTGATGTTTGATTGAGGTGAGCTATTATTTTAACATCAGCACTCAAAATTGGAACAGCAAACATTTGATCAAATGAAGCATGGTTCGAATAAGACATGTCAGAGGTGATTAACAGAATGGTGAACAAGGATTTCTTTTATTGCTATCAGCTACAGCTCATAAAGCTGGTGGTAGAGATTAGCTACATACTTGATTTAGACATGTAAGAGGTTAAATCTCACATTCTCAGCATCCTATTTGTTCAAATCAATTTATTTTTAGACAAACCTGGAAGCAAACATTTTTCATTCTTGCTCTGAACAACTACCAATACATCAGAGCTCCTGTTTGCCACATCCTCTCGCATTTTCTACTTTAATTTTACCCAACCTGTGTTATGGTTGTTATGTCTCTTCAGTATTTAATGTGTTCACTCATAAATGCTAGTGTAACACATCACATTGATGCAGTTCTTAAAATAAATTCTGATAAAAACACATGAATGTGTTTGACAGAGCTATTCTCAAACTGCTGCCCAGGACTTCCCATTAAAGCTAATTCCTCTGTGAAAGAACATTTTGTGGTGCCCAGGTAGCCTTTGAAAGGCCCACAAAATCATTTATTTTGGAAAAACTTATTAGAAAAACCCAGTTTGAGTAGCATGTTGAAGAGTTGGCATGACTCATCAGCATGTTAAAACATGATCAGTGAAAATGGAGTTTGAGACTTTCCTTTATGGTCCAGCTGACTTTTAATCCCAGTACATATGATCTGGAGTCTAGATTCTCTTTCCTTTTCTGCTTCTTACTAATGATGAAATTCTGTATGATGACTTTACATTTATGGAAACAGTAAGTGAAAATAAAAATTAGGGAATTCAGAAGACTTGGGTTCTTTTTTTTTTTTTTCTCCCCCCCCACCTCCCCCCCCAGTCCTCCAATATCTCCACAGTCCTCAGCTTTGCAATCAAAGTACAGGTCAGATGAATATGTCTTGATGTAATAAGAAGTACTGGAGCAGTGAGAGGGTTTTTCTTCTGTGCTTGCTAGTGGAGCAGCTCACTAACTCATCACAGATAAATGAGGCTCTGCATCTTGGAAAGGTTTTCAGAAAAGTCAGTTTTGTCCCATGAGACTCCTCAAGACCATCTTCTGTCGTGATAATTGGTGATTGTTTCAAGCCCAGTTCTTTAGGGAACAATGTCATGCCAATTCCTGAGGAAACTCAACAGTCCTCCATCATTTGAAACAGCTCTTATGGACTGGGAAATATCTACCATGAAGAAGACAGATATGCTTGAACATGCCTTGGAGGTAGAGAGGAACATGGATTTAATTGCCCTTTGATGTCTTATCTAGCCCTCTAACTCTGCTGTAAAATGTAGCTGTAAAGATCCATTCTAATCCAACACATTTAGTGCTTATTGCACTTTCTTTGAGACAGACAGATCATTATTACACAGATCAGCTATCATCTTTGTAATATTTCCTCATTTTATTCTAATTTTCCAGTTACTCATGGAGATCTTGGGAGGCTTATCTCATTACAGCAGCTACAGTATTGTATACATTTCAGAGCAATGTGAGCCAGCCTGGCCCTGAGCTGAAGCCAGGACTTTGACTTAACAGTGATCATCCAACCAGCTGTTAACATGTTCTCCATGGACGGAAAGGGAACAGGATCAGAGAAGAGAGAACAGAAATGGATCAGATACAGATGTTTATGGCTGATCTCTATATGGTTTCAGGAAAAGAGTCCCTGATGCCCTCAATTTGTTCTCCTCTAATATATACAGAATCTCTCACATCAATTTGCAGTCAGTCAGCAAACAACGCTTTTGAGCCAGGACAGAAATGTTAATTTACTTTATGCCTTGGTAGTATAAAGACCTCAGAGACCAAGAAGCAAGCTCTTTTGGAGAACTTCTGTACTATCTTGGCAGCTATGATAGCACTGCTGTGACTGACAGCACAGAAATTTTCAGCTTTTGATCCTCCATCAAAAGCTCCCTTATCGTGAAGGGTCAGAATGGGTTAGTATCTGCTGGAAATGCAGTATGAAACAGGACTTGTTTTTAAGCATGATTTTTCCTGCAAAAATGACATGATAATCAGGAACAAACCACCAAGTTGCATCATCTAATTTTAAAAAGAGATTCAAAACAGAAATGAGTTAGCTTATTCCTTCTAAGTTGTGTGTGAAGTGTAGATATTGCAGTGATGAAGTCATTAGAATCACAGATGGAAACATATGACTCGGACCATCATTTCAGAGTATTTTCAGAGCTGTTCTCTTGGGTTTGAATGTGTTTACCTGTTGGGGCAGTTATTTCCTATCTTTCACTGTCTTTAAACAGACACAACCAGATATAGTGTCTGGTTTGCATGAAGGCAGCGAACACAGTGGAAACAACATACACAGTGTAAAAATGGCCCCTGTTACACTGCTGCAGATGCTGCTGCCAAGCACATCAGTGCTGATAGCGCATGACCACTCTGTGCAGAGGCAGTAAATATCATCCTGGAAAACATGAGTGTGGCCAGAGAACAACCCTCCTCCTCCTGGCCTTTCACAGATGTCATTCCCATGTTCCAGAGTGCCATTCTTCAGCAAAATCTGTAGTCACCCTAGGTTTAACTTCTGGTTAACTTCTGTACTAAATGAACTGTGGACAATCTGACACAGAGTTTTTATGCCCAGATTTAAATTTTGGCATGAGCTAATCTCTGTAAGAGTCTCATTTTTACAGCTGTTGTTGCCCCATAATAAAGCCCTAAATTCCCACTTTACAGGGTGAAAAATAGATGAAGATTTCTGCAAATATCAGTCTTACTGCTCTAAGGCATTTAGTAGGCACTGTGATGCAAATTCAGTAAATCTGTTGTTAAATGAATGGACTGTCTTTTGTGATCAAGGCTGGGACTCTCAGGAAGGAGGCTAGATGCCCAGCTTCTTGACAGTTTTACCTGCTTACTAACCTTGCACCCCCTTTTCTTCCGAAGACAAGCAGACCCAAACCAAGTTGACTTTAGATAGTTTCAGTCACTGTCTCTGAGAAAGCACAGTCTGGTTCCTGTTTTTTTTTATTACTGTTTCTTTTTTCCAGGTCATGCATGATGCATTTCTGGTTTTTCATTGAAAATGAAAAATTAAATCCCTTTTTGGAGACTGCAGTTGAAGGAGTAGGCTATAAACAGTAGTTTTTGTTTGGATGACAGGCTAAATTGGAACCAGAGCAAATGACATGCTAGAAAATAAACTGTAAAATACAGCTGAGGAAAGGAATGAGAAGAAAGTGGAATCAAGTTCTTTTTCCTTCAATACTTATCAGAGATCAAACTAAACCGAAAACATGAATTAATTGCAGGTTTTACCAACTGCAAAAGTTAACCCCAAGGTTTGAATTCTGCTGTCTTTTCTATTGTTTGCAGGCAATAACATTGAGCCATTAATCTAGGAGAGGACAAACATTTTAGAATGTGGTTCATCCTTTTGTCTGCTCATTGGATTTTCCATGACAGGTATATGTAGCAAGGGAGTTTATTCTCACACCGTAAGTGCATCACTGTGGAGGGTAGCATCTTTCTGTTTCTAGAAGTTGTCTAAGGAATAATTCAATTCTTGATCAAAGAAACTCAGTTGAGGAAATTACTAAATAGTTTTTAATTAAATTAAACCATTTTTCTTCTTGATATTTGCCAGGCACATGTACAGAGCATTTACATCTCTGGGTTTTTTTAGGAGTGCTTTTTTTAAAAGATGATGAAAAATTAACTGCTTATCAATAAGAAGAGAAAGACACAAAATGTTGCAGCATTTTGTTACTAGACTAGGTATATTATTTGAGTTCCAGCTGAGGAGGTGTTCAGATGAAGCTCATATTAGAGATCTGGCAACATATTTTAAGAAAAGGTCACTGGGAGCTGGAGAAAAATTAGTTATTTCAAATAAAAATGTTTCTATCTGAAATCAGAAAGGCAGCTGATAGAAGCTCATAGTTTCTCAAACTTGTGTAGAACTGTTTTCTAGTTAATTCATAGGTATTATTAATCTGAAGGTACTGATTATCAAAGTCTCAGAAGGATGTGAGGGGTTGATAAGTAGACAGAAGCATGGATATGTATCCAGGTGTGAATATCTAGATCAGTACTTTCACACCTTGGAGTTCATCTCCCTCGTTTTGTGGATTATGCGCTCCCTCAGCACAGCCTCTGCATCTGACAGCTCTGTATGATTCCTGATATCTGTCAGTCACATTTTTCTGTACTAAGTCAATGCTGTGGCCAGTTAAAAAAAATGGGGATGGCGTGTAGGAGATTATTCTTTACTGGGAAAGAGAAAGAAGTCACATTCTCAAGAAAACATTAAGGGCTAAGGAATGCAATTCTTCTTTATGGATGTGTAAACAATGTGGAAGGAAAAAATCTTCAGCTTCTTATACTTGTGCAAAATAACACACATATAATGATCTTAAGCATCCAACCTGAAATTTAAATGCTCCAATTAGCACTTACATATGCAAAGTCTCTTCTGAATGCCTAATAAGATCCAAAACAATAATTTGGATATCTAAACTGGGATTTAAACTGAGAAAACTAGGACTCCGTTTCCATTTAAATGGATAATGGAACTCCCAGTGACTTTTGCATACAGTACCAGTATCACCATGACTTGGAAAGTACATAATTGTTTAAACTTTACCAGAAGTTATGTGACAGCCTGATAGAAGTGGTCAAAGACAAGATTTGAAATTTAACTTGCTATGTTATTTGCCACCCTGGTTGGTTTCTGTTGGAAGAGGTCAAGGTCAAGATACATCAGCCCTGAATAGTTTTGGGACCATGGTAAGGGATAATAGGTTAATATGTTTCCTAAAATTAGAAATATTCTTGAAAAATCCAGAAGGATCTCAAATCCTCCAAGTGATTTTTTTCTCTGTATGTAGAAAACAATGGCTGTGATTCTTACCGTTTTCTTAGATCAGCTTGTGTCACATTGTGTTTTGCAGTCTACAGGATGCAGGTTTTTAAAGGAAGAGGCATTCTGCCTGCAGCAGGCCTTCATGTTTAACTGTATTGGGCTGCCTTGGTTTAGTGATTTGGCTTTGGTTGTTGTGGTTCACTCAGAGAACTGAAGGTAGTTTGGGATGGAGAAGGCCATAGATGACACTGCTCTGCTTTTCCTTGATGATACCATTTAGTTACCTGATTCAAGAACTTGGGGGAAAAAAGTTTTAGGCAGTTTACCTTTTACTGTTCCATTGTCTAGTCAGAAACATCAGAAATAATTTCTATCACAAATGGAAAAAGGAGTCATCTGGGTTGTGCTCAGAAGTGCCTTTCACTTGCACAAGCAACTTCTTTGTTTTCGTCCCCTCCCAGAAAGCAACTTTGTGATTACACATCTTTAGGTGGCGTGTGACTCATGATGAATCTTAAATCCCTCCCTAGTAGTGGAGGATATGACTTAGGGATTCCAAATACAAATGTAGCTCCAATAGCACTTGAGAAACTACAGACGGGTGAAGGAATTAAGAGGCCAGAGAGAATATGGTTATGATAATAAAAAGAGAATGCAGTTCCTGAATGATGCGCTGCTCTAGAACACTTGCCAAGTTTTGGACCTCACAGGATAAGCAGTACAGTTAATTCAGGGAGAAAGCACATGAATGTGACCATATTGCTTTCTGCAGTAGAAGCACTGCAGTTGTGAATTAAGACAAATAAAGGGAAGCTGGAAGCAAGTAGCTTTCACAAGGTGAAATCCTAGCGGTAGAAAAGCCTTCAGTAGGTGCTGAGTTCTCTTTTAAAGTTCTGTGCAGACAAAAAAAGATGTACGTTAATTGCTATGTTGATACTTTTCAGCTGATGAGGGACACTTCCTGCTTAAGATTGAAATTGGCTTTTAATTATTTGGAAGACTGGCTTTCCGTTGTGGCTCACAGCAGTTATTCATTTCTTTTTCTCTCAGAAGATACTAAGCAGTTTTATGCAAGCAGAAACTTTTTATGGTGAAATGGCCATTAATTATTATATTCAGGCTCACCATTTCACTCTTCCAAGGAATTCAACCACAAACATATCCTTTCTATTAAGGCTAATATTATGCTGCAGAATTTCCTGCTTCAAGAACCCTTATTTATCAATGCAAAATCAAGTTCAAATTATGGTGATGTGTGTACATCTTAGGTTTGACCACAAGCTTTATATTACAGAAGTTAATTTACCACAAAACCTACAGTTAAAAAGAATCATCCTGCATGCAAAGAGCTGGACAAGCATTTATTAATCTCCATTAAATATTTTGAAAAATTAGCTCATTAGGAAGTTGTTTTGAGAGCTAACCTTAAAATGCATGTTATGAACAGTCATAAAGTGAACTCTCCAGTTCTTATCATGACTTGAAAGTTTGGATGAAATGTTATATTTATGCTCAGACATGTTAATTATGGGGAACGGTCTGTGGCAACTAATTTGGCCCTTTGAAACCTGAGAACAAAAGCATTGCTAGAAAGGAAATGCAGTCTAGGGACTAAAACATGGGACAGGGAGTCAAACTGAAGCTCTGTTACCCATGCTGCCATCAACATAATATCTTGGCCATTTCAAGCAGAGATGATGCAAAAGGCTCCTTCCATCAACCTCTAGAGGCTTTGGATCAGATCCAGACATGCTGCACTTGAGTTTGTTCATTTCCCAAAATGTGTGTAGGTGTGTGTGTATGAGTGCTTGCAAAGGAGCATGGTGTAGCAATTTCTTAAAGATCACTAAGCATGCATTAGGAGACCACAAAGTCCTTCATAATAAAGGCAGTGTATTAGGATGAATTTATGGTGCGTATTAGTTATGTGATCCTCTGCATGACCCCTCAGTCACCAGCAGAAACACACACCTAGCAGTGCTTACCTTCCTCTCTTCTTTATGTTTTTCCTTGGTTTTGCTCCTCTGCTCAAGCCACATTAAACCTTCAATGTGATTTCCCACCCATCCACTGTGCTTTCTTCCTAGCATATTTTGATGGGAATTTCATCTAATCCTCAGGTGTTAGTCCCCTTCCATTTTACCAGCTATGCCAAAAGAACAAATCACTTGTTTAGGTTGTAAGGACCAGGCAGCCAAGCCTGTTGCTCAGCTCGGTCTGGCAGCATGTCAAACATGTTGCTAGTTCTTCACAAATAGTAAATGCTAAAACAGTCACAGCTTTCCAGTGGTTCTTTGTGCTGATAGCCATTGCTGCGCCACTAAAGTCACCCTGTTTCCTGATGTTACCATTGCACATTCCAGTCCTGTCCTTAGACAAGTGAATTTCCAGAGGCCCCAGGTGGAACACTGTGCCAGTCTATGGGCTAAATTTTTACCAGAAACATTTGTGTTCATATTCCAGATTACAGTGGCTAAAAAGTGCAGGCACCATCCAGGGCACCAATCTGTCAAGCCAACCTGTCAAGCAGGAGCCAGATCCATGGATATGTCCTCCTTTTCTGTCAGTCCTGCAAGGATACCACAGAGCTGAGAGAGGAGACCCTAAAGAAAGTGGGGGAGCCTGTCTCCAGATACTGAAGTTGCACACTTTGATGTTGATTGTGATCTGTTCTTCTCCTTGTAGAAACTGTACAGAAAAGAAATCAAGCCGCCCTTCAAGCCCGCAGTGGGACGGCCAGAAGACACCTTTCATTTTGATCCAGAGTTCACATCTCGAACCCCCACAGGTTAGTAAGGTGGCACATGGTAATATAACTTTTCAGTTAGTAAGTTCGTTCTTCCTTTCACTTCCTGTTTCAATGGGGTCCTAAAGTCAGATCACCTGTGGGTTTGGCAACATCCAGCAAGAAGCAAAGATTGCTTTGCATTTCCAAGAGAAGAAGCCCAGAAGCATGTCACCAGTCTCACATTAATTTGTCTCCAGGAAGCACAGATTTCACATTTTTAGAAGGAAAAGTAACTGTTGATTTGCTATTTTATTCCTCACCATTGCTTACACTAGCTGAATATAACTATTTTAAATTACCTCAGCTTCAAAGAACTTTGTATCTCTGCAAGTCAGTATATAATTATATATTCCATAGATGTTTTATTTAATTATGAAGTCCCATAGACTATGAACTATTGGAAGTTAGTATGTGGTTAACAAGCAATGAAGAATCATCAAGTTCTCAGATCAGCAGAGTTATGCCAACAGGAAATTTGGCCCACAATATTTAGAAAGTGCTTGCAGTGAGAATGTTGGTCATGTAACTTCTGTTTCCTAATAGGAATATCACACTTTGTGCACTATATATGAAGGTGATTGTTGCACAAAACTCCATCTTTCCACTCTTTTAGTGGAAAGCAGGAATACCAGTAATGTCAGAGTGGTAATCCCACTTAAATTTCCTCCTGCTAGATATGGATAAGTTACATTACATTTCTGCCTGTGATATTCCTGTATAAAGAAGTATTTATTTATACATTCTAAAATATAACAATTTAATTAGCTGTTGTTTGTAAAACACTTTGAAGATGGTAAGAACTGTAAATATCACATAGCACTGTTGTAATAACCAAGTATAAGGTCTCAAGCTCCAACCTTCAAATTGCCCCAGAACTGTTGCAGTGAAAGACTATTACAAGAACACCTACATTATAGCACGTAAATCACAGCTGAGATTTCCTGTCATTTTTGTTCAAGCTGATCCTGACCTACACTATTTTTTTCTTAAAACTAGCCCTAACGTCTAGTCTAGGCCTGACCCAAACTTCCTTTCATGGAGTTTGAAATAATGGTATCTACTCTAAATCTTTTATCAATTGGTTCCTAGTTTTTTTTTGGCAAGTACATGCTGACTTATGCAAACTCTAAAAATATTACACTCTGGTTTATATGTGTCCAACTGGAACATCCACCTGTCTCCAGTATATGTTGGTCATGTTCTGATATTCCTATCCCACTGCATGGAAGCAGATGATATTTGGATACTAGACATTTCCATCCTCTGATTTTAGCTTTCATTTAGATTTCTCTGAAATATTGGAGACTGCAAATCAGTCTGATCTGGAGAGAAGTGCAGTCTCTGGTGCTGCTTTGGGAAGTCTCACTCGCAGAGAAGCATTAAGAATTTGGATTGCTTTGGTAGTTCACTCTTCATTGGTTGTACTGATCCCTGGGGCTATATTTTACACTCTGCGTGTTACTACTGTTGCTTAATTCAGTTTGATATGTCGTACAGATTCTGACATGAAAGTTTTGTCTTGAGGCGGTGGCTGGGGTGGGCAGATGGCCTCACTCAGTTCTGCTTTGGGCTACTGTGGAAAGTGGCCTGAGAATCAAACCGTGTCATTTCAAAATAGGTGTAATTGAAAGTGTGAATGCCTTTACACTTCTAGAATGATGGAAAAGCCCTTGCAGACTGTCAGGATATTTTGCAGACCCTGACTGTTGACTGGTTGGGTCAACCAGAAGAGGGAAAGCATCACAAAGCTGTGTAATACTGGCTCATATTGCCAGTGGAATAGAACAAGAACCCTTTTTATTTTGTGTTTTTTCTGTCCTGACATAGACCCCAAACAAACAAACCATGTTACTGAGATACCCAGATGGAAAGCACTGCAGTAATTCCTCCTTCATGATCATGCAGTTGTGTTTTAATGAAGCTGTGTGAAAGATGCTACCAAGGAGGGGGTACAGATACATATTGCACTCTGTCTTAAAGAATGAGTTCTCCTGCCTGAAAGCAAGTTTATGTCAAAGGTTTGGATCCAGTAACTTGCCAGTCCAGTGATTTTCTGTACCTCAGAAAGTTTCTTTACCCTTGGGGTTGAAACAGCTTTCTCTGGATTTCTAACCTCAGATCGAAGTGTGCCAAAAATGTGATTTCTGACACTGGAAGTTCATCTCTATGGGTATAGTTTCACATTACTTTTTTTCAGAGATTTTTCCAAGTTGCAGTTGCTTTTTCTGGCCACTAACTTCCTGAATTCACCACTGTGAACCCACATCTCATTTGTGGTGACTCATCTCCTCACAGGGAGCAGAAGACTGAAGAAATCTAGGTTAGAAATAATGATTTGAACAAGGATCAAACCAAGATCATTTTTGTGATCCAACTTAGATTTCAGTCCACAAATGCTTGTACTGTTGTAATTGATGGGCCAGCATGCTGTAGCCAGCAGGGATATTTTAGACTGGCTTTACTGCTGAGAAAAAGATAAGTAAAATTGCACCTGAAGTATCTAAATATCCACCTCTGTAAATAAGATAATAATGTTTGCTAACCCCAGTGAAGCATAATGAAGGAAATTACTTAAGATTTATGAAGCCTTTGAAAACCCTTACACTTAGATGCTCTAGTGGAACAAAGCATTGTGACTTTCACAGGGAGAAAGATAACCATTATACAAGATTGATGTTTGCAAGCGGGTCTAACTCAGACATGTGAAATAATTCTGTATTTATAGAGACTAGGAAAATTATTTAGGTTTCTGAGCTATCAGTTAATTAACATGATTTAAGCATAATTTTGCACTTAACAAAAATGTTTTATCATTTAATTCATATGATGGGCATATCAGTTGTGAGTGATGAATATTTAATAATGAACACCAAATAATCAGTAGTTCTACTACCGCTGCTCAAGCAGTTGGCACCGAATTATGAAGGAACAGTTATTTTAAAAAAGTTATGACCTACCTCTTTAGTTTTAGAGCTGGATCACAGCTTTTCTGAAGTCCAGGAGTGTTCATATTTTAATTATTGTAATTCCTTTTTTTAAAACAAACGCTCATTCCTCTTAATTAATCTCCCTTGGAAAAATCGTTGTTATATATATGCCATTGTAGGAAGTATCCAGTGACGCAAGAGGTCTGGTGTGATTCAGCCATGTATTTGCAAGGAGAGTGCCCATCAAACTGAGATAAACAAATAGCCCATGTCATTTTACCGAAAGACAATCTTCTCCATCTGAACTCTGACTTGCTGTGCTTATTTCTGACTCCTGTCAAAGCTGAGGTGGCTTTGTGGTGAGAAATATAATTAGCTGAAGTCTCAGTTTTGTTTATTTCCAAGCAGATATTTTGGTTTTACCAAACTCTGGCTTCAGATCCACTGTTCATTTGACCAGTAGATTTATACAGGGAGTGTGCACAGTAAGAAATACACATTCTTACATCTTTTCAGGGCCTCAGGCAATACTCAGTCTTCCATGCTGTTGCCCTATGCACTAATAGGTGGTGCTGATGGTATAGGCAGGTGAGTCGGATATAAGGTCCAGTGGGGATGTATTTTCTTTGTATAACCGAGTGTTTACACACTTACTACAAGGAGACAGCTTTCTAAAGGAAGTTTAGCTCTGTAACTTTGTCATGGTAAATCACATGTTGCACTGGAGGAAATGTGAAGGGAAGGGGAGATAATAAAGGTCATCAAATTTTAGTACTGTAGGTTTTATAATACCCAGCCAGTTAGCAAAAAATGGTTTCCAAAGTGACTCTTCTTGCTTATGAAAAAACCTGGGATAAAACATAGACTGGGCAGAAAGATATCTTTAAAGCTTTTCAGAATTTTAAGTGAAGCACAGCTCTTCTCTTCTTGCTTTGTCATGCTGTTTTCCTTCACCAAGGAGTGGTGTAGGTACTAGGAACTGCTCTCTGGTTATTTCATTCCAAAGGTAGAATAATTCAGGTTTTTCTGAACTCCAACCATTCCTCCCCTGGTTTTGCCATGTCAGGGGAAGGAATGGGAAGAAAATCTCCATGACGCTTAGTTAAAACAATCCTAGTTGTTTTGTTCACATGAGGACAAGTCAACCAGTGTCTTCCCTGGAGTAGGTCCCAGCTCCTAAAGCTGTTCTCTATAAGAAGATCCCTATAAGGCCACAAACCACCACTACTGGAGTATTGTGCTTTAACACTTCCTCATGTCTTCTCTACATTCTCCTAACTCACACAACATGCTACTAGCTTTTGTAATGTTTTGTAGTCAAGTTGTGCTGCAGAGGACAGATATAGCAGCCTGCAGCTTTCTTCCACTCCCTGAAGAACCTCTGCTAAGTCAAAAGATGCCCTGGCTTGAGTCTTCTGTCTCTCTCCTAGCCTCACTGCCTTGTACCTTTTCTCTGTGTGTGGACTCTTGGCAGTACTTTGCCTAAGAACGAACATGCACTTTGAAAAAAAACTCTGTATCCAAGAGGACGAGTCCTTGCAAACAATATTCCTGCATTGTTCAAATCCAGAGGAAATGAATGGAGAAGGCACACCAAAGGCTTGATATGGAGGTGAATTATATTCACATGTGTCTGCCAGTTTGTCAGGATCTGCTACTGACTGGTGGGTGTGGTGTTCCTGCTATTCCTTCATGCAGCTCATGAGGCCATTTTCTTCCTTCTCCTACAGATTCCCCAGGTGTTCCTCCAAGTGCCAATGCTCATCATCTTTTCAGAGGGTTCAGCTTTGTTGCCTCCAACTTGGTGCAGGAACCTGCACAGCAAGATGTGCACAAAATCACTGTTCACCCAATTGTGCAGGTACTGATACTGACATTACACTTCACATCTGATGGGCAGATACATATGTGCATAGTGTATTTAAATGGACTCAACATTATCACTGGTATTTCACAGCTACCTAGTGTAGGTAGGAGGTTTTTACATGCAGTGTGTAGGGGGTGGAAAATCAGAATTTTTCCCCAACTTATTCATAAGTTCACGTTCCCCACAACCTTTGCAAAGAAAATAAAAACTGCACTTTATCACAACTTAAATGAAAAGTACTTCTGAATACCAAAAATATTATTCCAATTGTGCACGCAGGGCAAGTAATGAAGTGTTGTTTTTTCACTGAATGCATGTCATTCTCAAGAGTTTTGTCTTGGATTATGTGATGCTGTATTGGCAAAGGGGTTTAATGAACTACTGCTGTAGGTTCCCACAGACACAAGCTCCTGGGTGTAAGAGGCTACTGTACTCCTGTTGCTATTTCACAAAAGCCTGGGTGTACTCACCTAAAGCAGGGTGGCTTGATGGGGGAAAGACTTGCCAGACACTTGGTGCTTTGCTGCCATTCCCGTACAACATGCTATACAGTTGTTGTAATTTAAATGAGAAATAAATTGCTACAAAAGGCTCAATGCATCAGACGAGAAGTGAATGGGGAAAAAGAACTGTGCTGCTTAAATATGCAGCAAATTTTCTCACTGGGAAAAAGTTCCTCTCCTACCCACAACCAGAGGTGTACATGCCTCAAGGGGAGAGCCCCTGTCTGTGGTTTTCATCCCTGTTTTAATAATTTACAGCGGACTATGTTATATTCTTAAAGATGCTATTATGCAACAGTAAGTGAAATGTTAACCAAGCAATTACATACCAGAAATGTTGCACATATTCCTGTGATTTGCTTTGTAAAATTGTATTGAATGTTAACATGCGCATGTCTTATAATGTAGCAGGTTCTGTGTGGACTTTGCTAGCAAGGTTACATATTTAGACAGAGTATTATAAGGGATTTTTAGAGCTGCTGGTCATTTCTTTAGTCCTGGGATGGAATTTGCAGCAAAGCCTTAGATTTGGGTTTCACCATTTAACCAGTCCACCTGCCCAGATATTTTCCAAAGGGCATATGAATTAATAGCTTAAAATCATAACCTCTCACACAAAATCCATAATTAAACATATTCTGAAAAAGACCTCCCATGGTCTGGAGGCACCCCCCATATGTGGGGTATCTCTTTTGAAGACTATGAAGCCATTAGGCCCTCAGTAGTTAGAAATAAGTTTATATTATCAAGATATGTGGGTTTTTCAGGAGATTTGGGCCCACAATTTCCTATGAATTTTTAATAGATGTTGATTTTCTGCATTCCATTGCAGTTTTGCCATTACTTCTACATGGACAACTCCATCTTGTAGACTATGAAAAGGTAAAAAGGGAGAAGACACACTTACTTGTTTAAGTAAAGAGCTTCAGAATTTTTTAACTGGACTTAGAAAAACTGCTGAGGACAAGAGATATCTGTGAAGGAGATGAGAGCAAGCACTTCCTTTAAGAGGAGGCTAATCCTTACTTTTACATACCCATGTTCTGATTACCTTGTTTCTTTTGTCTTTCCCTGTAGCAGTTACATGGGAACAACATTCACTTTACAGATGGATACGAGATCAAGGAAGACATAGGAATTGGCTCCTATTCAGTGTGCAAGAGATGTGTTCATAAAGCTACAGAAACAGAGTTTGCAGTGAAGGTAAGAAAGCCTCTGATAGATGCCAGAAATTGGCTGACTGCTCTTCCAGCCTGGGCACCAGTGTAGTCAGTGGATTTTTTGTTGGCTGATTTCTTGTTGGCAGGTGTTTCTTCGTTTTTTTTCTCTTTTGTAAGACGATAGGTTTCATGATAAACTTATATTATTTCTCACACTTCAATCTCATCAAGTAAAATTCCTGGATGGAAAAAACCTTTGCAGTCTTGCATGGTTAATCACTGTTAATCACTTCAGCCATGGTCCTTGCAAGCTGGGTAAGATTTTTAATAGCTCCTACATTACATCATTGTAAATAAACAAAATAACATGTAAAACTATTGCAAAATTGAAATATCATGTATTCTACTTTCTCAAGTTGTTTAGATCTGGCATAATTAGACAGATTTGTCAGTGAAAACCATGATTACTTACAGAAACTCAGATTTCTTTTTGTCTGGTTGACATTCAAAACCAACATGCTACCCAAAGGAGTGAAAGTCAATCTTCTGCAGAGATTTAAAAATATTGATTTAGTTGAATGTTAAAGACAAGTCAGAGTTCTAAACATGCAGTATTCTTTGAGAAAATGTGTAGCAATTAAAACATTCATGTTAGAAAAGTATTTAATGTTTTTGTTCTTGTACCAAAACGACACAAGTTTAGATTAAATGAGGAATTATTATAATGATTTTGAAAAGACAGGGACAGTTAAGTCAGATCCTTTCATTCTGTAGCATCTCCTGGGAACAGGTTGCAGTACATAGAGAAATGTCTTTACCAAACGTGCAGTAAATAAGAGGATCTGGCTAATTGCCACTCTGCTTTTCTCATTTTAAAATCTTAGAAAAGGTATGTAAACTTTACTAATAAATAAGATTGTGTTTGCTATTAAATAAGATGATGAGAGCTTAGGGAAGTGATCCAAACTGCAGTTCATGAGATAATGAACTCCAGGTAGTAAATAGAATGATATTATTCAGTCTTATTTTCCATTACTGGACTGATGACAATGCAGTAGCCATGAAAATCCTTGAAACTTTTAGTGTTTCCCCATGGTGGCCACAAAAATCTGGAAACCTGAAATGACAATCTGTTGATGTCACTGTTCAAATAATGGTTGATTTTTGTAGGCTACACCATGATTAGGAGCATGGATCTACCAGCAGGTCTGTGGGCTTGCATGTGATTGTTCTAATATTTTCATTTCTAATTAATGGAAAATTTAGAGTTTTCCAGGGTCCAGGTTATTTGTCAACAGATGGCATTACGCTGTAGTAGGTATAGTAGTATTAATTCTGTATAATTACATTACATCTGTGGTGAACAAAATGTATGCTAAATTAAAGTAATAACTTTACTATTTTATTTATATCAAGTATTGCTGACAGTTTTATCAGTGTAAATACAGCCAGTGAGAAACCAAAACAGAAGAACCTTCATCCTCAAAGATATCTGTGCCTGAATCCGAACTGCCTGAACACCAGTGGGTGTTTAGAGAACTTCAGAGGATCCAGAGCAAACTCAACACATGTAGACACTCAAAACTGCAGAAAAGTTCAACACTATAATTGCTAGGTTTATGCTCTTTCCCATTTTTAATAATATTTCCTCTTTTTATTCCTTTCTTCCTCCACTCATGATGATTCTCTTCTTGTCACGTCAGTATGTCTTGATTTTGACTGCCAGTGTAGGCAACATGTGCAGCACCTCAGTTTCTGTCACAGTGTGAGTAAAATGTGTAGCAGATTTGGGGTTGGAGACACTTGGTGGGTTTCTGTTTGTACTGTCTTTCGAGTACATTTAGTGCTGCCTCTTTAATTATTACTCCTACCAATATATTCATTTTACTTTTCTTTCAATGTTATTTTAATTTCATAATAAGATTATATCATTTTGTTATCAGAGTAGCTCACTTTCAAAAAAATTGCACAATGCCACCCATTTCCAGTAATTAGATAGTACAGAAGTTGCAACTGATATTATCATAATTATATATCAGTCCCTTTTGACATGCATTCTTTAACTGTCTCTATAAAAATCACTGTAATTAGGCTCTTTTGATTTCTGTCAGTAAGTATAATTTTCTCAGTGCTCTCTAGTACATAGCATTCATAGGAAAAAGTATCTGCAGTGATTGTGTGATAGGCAGCAGCCCCACTTGCCTTGCACCACCTCATTAAAAGCTCCTTCTTTCAGATGAACTGACAACACATCAGAGAACATCATCCTGTCTCCCCAGGGGAAGCTGGTGATAGGAAAAAAGTTAAGGAAATTATGTGGTGGCATCACTGCAGGAAGACACACATCATGTCACTGTGTAAATAAATAATCCTTCCATGGAGATTGCCACTGACCTTATTTACTATTGCTGTGTGGTGCCATACTGAGGCAGCAGAGTACCTAGCCAGAGTAACTTGAGTCAGAGCTACAGTCAGAAAATCCACTCAGGAAAATGAAACTTTTCCTAGGCCAGAAGCAGAATATATTTATTAAACTGCATTCCTTTTGCTGGCCAGCTGCTACCAATTGGGGGATATCTTGTAGAGATACTTAGATGTCTAGCAGTGCAAAGAAGGTCTTTGCTGGTGTTGTAAAAGCACTTGAATATCGATGGAGGGGCATGAACATAAAGCATACAGGCCAATATGGTCAGCCATATGTTCCATTTATTATTTAATTAAGTCAACTTTTATACAGTTTAGATTGTTTTGGGCACATGCTTACAACAAGGTGATTGGATAGCTCAGTCTGTACACGCGTCTCATGTCTCCAGTTCATTGGACCTGATGTTCTGTCCACGCGACCTGAAATCATACTTGGCGTGTAGAGGCCTTCATAATTAGGGGCTTTCTGAAATCTGCAGGTGTACCTTTATCTGTACTTTCTCAAGGCTTTCTTGCTATAAACATACTATGTTCTCAAACCTTATAATTAGACACACAGCTAACAAGTATAAACATTACATATTTTCACACAGTCTATAAGTATAAACGTTACAGCTTACAACTTCTAAAGTCATGTCAAGCAAGGCCTACAGAAATGCAATAGAAATTGTTCACACAATTTGAATCCTGCAACACTTGAACAGATCTGGAATTTCACTCATTTAAGAGTTCATTTTGATTAGGCACATCACTCACTGGGGTGCTTTTGGAATTTCCCCTAGACACCTCTCTGCACCTATAGGCAGCTGTGCTTCCTATGTAAATCCAATCATTGAGCCTGCAGAAGAAGAGAATTTTCTATTCCCTCTTCTTCCATGCCATCTGTAAAAAATGAAATGCTAATAATAAACTCTAAACCTATTTTAGATATGCCCTTGGGTTCCTAACTGCAGTGTTTCAAAATTCAGACTTACATCTCCGTTTCTGAGAGCATTTCAACACCATGCAACAGAAAACTGTGTAGACAGCCAAATTTCCTGCAAACTGAGTCTACTCTGAAACTAGTAGCCACCTACCTGGTCAGTGCAGGTAGATGTTGGTTAGTCTATGTATCATATTCTACTGCTCTGAGGCTTTATTTCCATCTCATTCCCAAGTGAAAAAAGTATAAAGTTATAAAATACAAGTACGTATATTGTTCATTCTTCTGAATCACAGAATCACAATATATTCTGAGTTGGAAGCTGGTAGAAAGAAGAGATATGGGGAAAAAAGAGTTTCTCCTTTGATGGGCCTCGAATGTGTTTCACATTCTTCTGCTATAATATTGATCATTCTGACTGAAAAAGGCCTAATGATTTTTAATAGGAAAGGGAATATTAATAGTTACAGGCTTCACATGGGTGTAAATGTAATAGTGAGGTCAGAAGCAAACGAAAATCAGATCAAACTACTTCAGCCACATCAGTATCTAGAGAAAATAAGTCAATTAAGTAAAAGAATAATGCTAGAGGAGATGAGAGGGGTTTCTGTGGGTGGAAGAAAGTTTGCAATGGAAGCCTAAACAGATTAAGAGCTCTCATTTGGAGTTCAGAGTTCTTGGTGAATCAGATTTTTCAAAACCTGCCAGAGATTTGATGCAATTAGCATATTCCAAATGTTTTTCTTTACTTAAAACCATTGCACAGCTTTCAAGATTGGAGCACTAGTGAAACTTTCAAGCTGGATTTTTAGATGTGCTTCTTACTGATGCCAGATTAAGTAAAGTTGAAAAGGACTTGATTGCATCTTCCTTTTTCTAAGGATTTATCTATTTAGATTGACTCCTTACCCTCAGGAGGGATTACTGGTGGGTAATAGCCAAGTAGAAACTGCTCCTGCTATGGCCTGTTCTGCCCCCAAAACAGTAACTGCCCCAGCCCAGACGCTGCAGAGGTGGGTGGTTTAAGTGCCAGATTCAACACCTTGATGTCAACCATCTTCTTCTCCAGGTCACAAGAATATCTAACTGATTAAGCCTTGTGGATTTTCAGTCCCTCCATGCTGTTAGAGCCAGGGTGAACAACTAGGTAAAAGCACAGGGTATGCATTTTTCCTTCCTTTGAAGAAGAAAAACGTACCATAGATATAGTCCCTATTGACAAGTCCAATTTTGCAGATGCCAACATTACAGTGGAATTTGGATCTCAAAACAAATGTAAATTTCATTACTTTTTCCTATCTCCGTAATGTACTAACCAGCTGTTAGGCTCCAAATGTTCCAGAGTTGTGAGCAAAGCCAAAGTTTGCAGTCAATGTCTGCCACTGGGGTACAAGTTAGTGTATGCTAGAGTCCTAGTAAGTCCTACAGTTCATATATAATTCTGGTAATTACCAAGCACTGAAAGCACATCTATCTAGCATGTTTTGTCTAGGCAGATTGGAGAGAAGGTGCATTTTAATTAGCTACACAAATTCAATACTGGTGGAGAAGTGATGTTAAAAAAAATAGAAATCAGTACCTCATGAGAGCTGGTTTTAGTAGGCCTGTGCAATCAAACTTGTTGTATAACTCTATTTATTTGCTAATAACAGTGACATAGTCAGCAAAACTCATATAAATTCCAGAGTTGTTTCATAATTTCTTTGAACTTTATTTTCCTCTTCCATTGATGCTTCACAGTTATGGTTTGGTTGTTTTTAGGTGGCTAGCCTAAGTAGATAAAATTGCACGCTAATGTGAAGACAGGAGCTTACACAGTAGTATTTAGTGTCTCTACAACATTTTCGCCTTATCAAATTATCTGTGAAGAGCATATCTTTTGCCTCTGAACGTCATACCAATGATTCTGAAAGATACTTTCCAATATTTTTTGAGAAAATATCTCTGACTGCAGTCTCTCCAAAAGGTTTGATTCCTATTTGCTTTTATTTCCTGAATGATATGTAATGAAGCTGTTTAGTGTACTCAATAATTCATAGGATGGAAATACAAATATTTGAATACCAGCATCAGACAAGCATTTCATAAATACGTTCCTAGTGTAGTTAAAGTTTCATTAATAAAATTAAAAAGCAAACCTATGGATTTCTCTCTTACTAACATTCTTGCATATGAGTTTTTCCTGTAGTACCTACTACACCCTGTGGGACTATGTGCACTTTTGGTATTCATGGTTTAAAACAGAATATAAACAAATTAGAGAAAATATATAGCAAAAAATATGCAAGAATTACAAGGCAAGCTCTATCTAGAGAGCTACAAATATGTATGACATAAGACAGACAAGAGTCTGGTGGGACACAATCAAAATCTATAAATATCTCTAAGGTGATATAAATGATAGATGACAACCATTTGGCTGCTAAAGACGTCAAGACAAGACAGAATGTCTTGAAGCTAAAAAAGGGAGTTTCAGAAAAGAAAAAAAGTCTGATTGTGAGAGCAGTTGGTTAAACAGACTCTACAAGGACATAACCGAGATGTCCTCCCCCTCACATGCGAAGAAGTTCGGTTTGTCATATTAGTGGAAATGTAGCCTTACAAGTGCAGGATCAGAAGTACAAGACCCCTTCTTACCTTGATAAACTACTGAGAACACCTAGCATGTTTTCCCCAAAATTTGGTTTATAAAGCTGGGCATCAGGAAATACTGTGGTCCAGACACTTCAGTAAAAAATGTTTTTGACTGTCTGAAGCATACTCAAGTTTCTTGGCAGTGTGGCACCAGATTCTGTAGGCTATAGGGTGCCATGTAGGAAATACAGGCTTTTGAGCAAATTTAATCACAAATCTGTGACATTCTTTGAACATCTATAGGGCGGGCTGTCTTCTAGAGTGCTCTGCAAAGAAACCAGCATTAATAGCCCTAGTAAGGGCTAGTTATTGTACTGAGTGATTACAAACAGTATGGAGGGTGACCTCTAGATACGGTGGAAAAAGAGAATGATATACAGTAAAATGGATGAAGTACCAAAGGAGTAATGGATAAAGTTGTCTAGGAGGATCTTATGTCTGATCTGTGAGAGTATTTTTGAAGGCTTTCTTGGTTTCCCCATTACAAACAACTCTATCAAAGGGCTTGACTTCCACACTGGACCAGGGCCACTCTGTACAATTTCACTCACCACAGTAGGAGGTAACATAGCATACTTTACATGGTGTCCTCATTTTTAAGATTTGGGTTTACTGAAATACCTGCAGAACTTCAATGAGTTCTTCAATCACTTTTCTACTGTTTTGATTTGACTGTGTCGAGATAGGAGTTGATGATCCTGATGAGTCCCTTCCAACTCTGCATATTCTGTGATTTCTGCCAGATACTCTCCCTGTAGAAATAAGTCAGTTCTTCAAGGAGGCACCGCTCAAATACACAGAGTCCAACAGCTTCAGAAAGGATAGGCCAGTACAGAATGCTGGGCTCTGCTTGAAGGACTTGGGAGAAGGCAGGGCAGAGAGGCAGGGTTGGCCTGAGCACTTCTCCGAGTAGCCAGCTTGTTTCTAGCAGTGAGAACCATTGCTGGTTTTTGGGGTTAATGGGATCAAAGCACTGATTAAGTCTTAACAAAATAATCAGAAAGGGCAGATAGAAATACAGAAGTGTGTGCAGGCCACATCTTAGTCTTATCTTCAAAGCAAATCTTAGATGTGCAGTGGTGGTACATCCCCTCTGGTGTAAGGATTCTTGCAGCCTCCTTCCCATTTGGTCACAAAGCTCACAGTGTCTCTCTCCATGGCATGGCTGAACCTCTGAAGAATGTGAAAATATGGTGTTTTTTTCTGCTAAGTAGATCTTTTCTGAGACCTAGGGTCAGGCAGCAGTTTCTCTACAGCTTAATAATATCATGTTTCTCTTAGCTAGCTTGCTTGCCAAATACCTAAAGTATTTTGGACAGAATTTGGTCCTTCATGGCTCTGTTTCTCTTTTGGGGCCACTCAAACGATGTTTCTTGTATTTGTCTTCCATATTGATGTAATAATTTTCCCCTTTTATAAGTTCTGAATATGATACACTGGTTTCCAAAGCTTTTTGTAAAAGAAGATGGGAGTAGCACTGCAGTTATTTTACAGGCTGAAAACTCATCAGTCTGATCCAAGGTTGTGTGCTGAGCAGAGCAGACTAAAACACAGTGTAGAGCCTTTCCCACCAAGCTATTCTGCCTTCAGAACTGCAGACTTCTCCCAAAAATGAGCTTTTCTGTTTCACAAGTGCTATTGGAATAAATTTGTTATTGTTTCTGCAGTGCTTAGAAAATGTGTACTACCATATTTGATTAATTACCAAGTACTACAGTGCCAGCTGACAGCTTAGGAGTGCCAAGTCAGCAAACAGTGGCAGCAAGTGGGCATGCTATGTGTGCAGAAATGTTTAGTGTCTCACCTGCATGGCTTGATCTGATGGGTAGTCCTTATTTCAGAAAATTATTGCTAATTAGGCTTGTTTCTTTTAATATTCAGTTTACTGGTTTTGAAAGATTTAAGCATGGATAGAGGGAATGAATTTCTGGAGCTAATCAAATCTAATGGCAGAGCAAATAGTCCCTCAGAAACTATCAGGCTTGGAAAAGTTCTCCTTGGAGACATCTTAAATGTAAAATTATACCATGTCCTTTTAAATAATATTAGCCTTTCTGCAGTGATTTTCATCCACATCCAGCTTGAGTAATTTGACATCAAAAAAGGAATCAAATTAAAACAGATGCTTGGCATGAATATGGCTTATTTTTAGAAGGAAATATTACTGAAATGGAAACCCGTACATTTTCCAGAAGCACAGAACTGCAAAACTCTGTTTCTGTGACACTTGCATTGGAATTAATATTGTAGGCGAAACTGTCAGGTTAAAACCTCTGCATGCTGTCACACCTCCTTTCTTCAGAAGAGATGCAAATCCCGCCTACAGTCAGTTCCACTAGTGGTGCCCTGAATTTTCAAATACATCATAGAGTACACATAATGTGAAAAGGGATACAAAATTAATTCCCCCTTTGCTCATCCCTCTCTTCCCAGAAAAGAAAAGGATTTTTACAGGGAGTATCACATCACACTATGTAATGAATCTGTTCCTAAAGGTGATTAACCCATGCTCACACTCCAAACAGTCTACAGAAAAACCTTCGAAGTATGTAATAGAAAATAAAGCAGCTTTAAAAAGCCTATGAAACTCTCTTCCTTCTCCATGCTTTTTTTCATAAAGCCATTAAAAGTTCCCTCATGCTGGTCAAAAGGAGCTTTACATCATCCTGCTTCCTAAACACACTGGCAGCCTCAGCTGTGGCCATTCAAGGTATTGCAAGGACCAGGTGTCTGCCCTGACCTTCTGCTGGACTTCTTGTTGCTGTAGATGGAGCAGGGGATTGGGACTGTGCCAGAGGCTCAGCTGCCCTGCTTCACACCCCTGTATCTCAGTTTCAGCTCCTAGGAAAGGTCACTTGGGGCAGATGAAGACAAGGCAAACACTGATCCCATTTGGACTGGGGGCAAAAAAGAGCTATGCCTTATGCCTCTGCAGTATGATCCACTAAAACTCCTCAGTCAAAGCCCCATAACCTACCCTGCACCTGTGCTGTAGGTTCTAGCTTTAATGCTTCCCAATATTTGTGGATTGTGTTGTGCAATAAATCTACTAAAATAAAATGGAGAATTTTTGCTGCAGTCCATGGTAGTGGCAAACACCATGGTGTTAAGAGTTAAACCACCATGCCAGTACTAGGTACATTCAGCTTCCCCAAGAAGGGAGATACCTACCATCACCCATTTCAATTGATGTGATTTAGACAGAGCCTTTGAGTCCTGTTTCACTGAAGGGGAATAAATCAAGTCAGAGCCAAGAAAATGTTTCAATGCAGTCTTGTTTGTTCATTAAAGATACACAAAGTCCTTTCTACCCAGCACAGAAAGACCCAACAACAGACAGCAGTTTCCTTGCTGCTAGCTCCATCTTGGGGACCCCTGGTGGCCTAGTGGTTAGCATGCAGGACTCTCACCTCTGCAACCCAGGTTCGAATCCCAGCCAGTCCCCCGGGCAGATGGAGCCCATTAGCCCTGTAAGGCCATCCATCTATGAGAAGGTCACTCTAAACAAACCTACATCCTGAGAACCTCACTGCCATTGTCCAAGCGTGCTTGGCCCCAGCAGATGAACCTTAGGATTAAAGGGTGGGCTCAGTTCAGCGCAGGCTGTGTCTCACCTAAAAAATCCATTGCGCAGGCTGGAAAGGTAAAAAGACCTTTCCCCAAATCTTCGTTCGCAAAGAGTGGCCATTGTTATTAGCTCCATCTTAGCCTGACAAGTGTCCTGTCCTTTCTCATCGGGCCCATATTACTGCTCTTCCCATCAGTGCATCTCATGTTTCTTTTCTGTCTTCTTTCTCACTCTCTTGCTTTTCTTTCACCTTTTCTTTTAGATTGTTCATTTTCCAGACAGCAAAGGCAGTTAAACCGTGTCCTCCTACTTCTTGCCTTTTTCCGGTCTCACAATTGTAGTGATGGAGAACTCTGCGTGAGAAACACAGCCATTCTCCATTCTCCTGCACAGTCAGTCAGGTTAATTTCAGTGTTTGAAAAAGCAATTTGTATTAACATGGCTGGCTCTGTGAAAGCAGATTAGGGAGTGCTCACAGATACCATTTCTTTGGCAGGGCTGTAAAGGCTGTAAGTCCCAGTTGGTGGGTGGTATCAAACAACTGAGAACTCGTAACATCTTCTAATGGCATAACTAGGTCCAGAAGAAGAAATTTATCTACATGGTTGGAAGCATGCAAATACCTTCAAAAAACTGCAACAAGCAAATATAAATATATACTGTCTATATAGCTGGTGTGCCAATTTCAACAAGACTTTACCCTCACAGAATTTTACTGATACTCTCTTTTATATTTATCAGTCCACTCTGGTAAGGCTGAAGTCATTGAAAACCTGTTAGTAAGGGAGAATTGGGTGATTTTTTCCATGCAGAAGACTTGCAGAAGGACATCTAAAAACTGGCCAGATGCATCAATTAGGATTTTGGAAATATTCTCTCCTGATCATTTCTTTCCTGATACAGAAAGACTTCATTATTATCCTTTAAAGGAACTTGACTCATTTTAAAATATCATTTAATTCTTAGCCTAAATCCCACTGAAGAAAATGCACCTTTTTCTTTCAGTCACACAAAGGGTGTGATAGTCAAAGAACAAACAAATCCCCTATTAGAAAAAAGGACACTATTGATTGTGCTGCATCCCTTTTACTCTGGAATTGTTTCATACACTGTGACACAAATGAGTTTCCAGGCAATCTCTAGGTGTCCAATACATAGAGAAAAGTCTGTTTGCTTTATGTCTCAGTTTCTTTTTTTTCTGAAGGGCAATAGAAGACCCTTGGGCTTCATAGCTCTTCTCTGCCAAAGTACAATTCATGGCTAGGCTTTGCGAATGAAGATTTGGGAAAAAGTGCAATAGGGCTCATGTTATTTATATATTATGATGGCTTTCTGAGCTGGTCTTCACCACACATCTATAGAGCGAAATAGAAAAGTAGCATCATCACGTATTACTCAGAATCCCAGGACTAGTAGCTGAGAAGATCTTCCCTTAATTTTATAACAGAGGGTGTATATGTATACATTTTAGTTAAGTTCAAATCAGAATTAATTTCCTGTAGAAAAGACATCATTCCTTGCACAGGAAGAGCTGCAGGAGGTTCATGGGTTGTCACAAGAGAGGAACAGAAAAGAGTCTGTCTTCATGCAAAACACATTGTCTCAGAGGAAACAGGGACCAAGGTGTCAAACACTCTTTTTTATCACAAGAAATATTTAGAAGTTACATAGTTTTGCTCAGCTTTTAATCAGGGCTTAAGAGTGTTATTTCCTCTCTAAAATTCAGACAGACATAATTTAGCTTGTCATCATCCAACAATAGTGCTTGAAAGCTACTAGATAGCAAAAAAATTGATTGATTAATAATAATATGAATTCTGAACAAGAGCAAACAATTTCACAAGCTGTGGTAGTGTGTGGTCTCATGTAGGAAGTCTGATGAGACTACAGCAAACCTGTACCCAAATCTGTAACATTAAATATGGGGTTTTTTTCTTTCTAGCATTGCATTTTCCAGTATATATGTAGGAAATAATCCAGAACCTTTGGTCCTCATTAGAGCAGAGTACCTAACAACAGGCTGGGCTCGGCAAGACAGTCTGAAAGCACATCAGAGATGTGGTATTAAAATGAATTTGAGGACCATACCTAACTGCTACATTGATTGGATGTGAAGTGCCACATACATTGTTGTCTGGTCTACACAATCTGCAATGGTCGATTTAGTGGACAAAGCTAGAACCTCTCCATATGCAGAGGTGGACTGACAGTAGAGATGATCTGTAAAAATTACAGATAATTAAACTCCAAAGCAGGAGCAGAAACAATAAACAGTAGCACAGAAATGGAAAGCTAAGTGGCAGGTACAGATGTCTGCTCTGGTAGTGGTTCACTGCCGATCAAAGCCCATGTCCCCACCCTGGGAGAGCCCAGGGGGGTACCAGAGCTCACCACAGTAGGAGCCAGCAGATGCTTGCCAGGTCCTCTTTAGAAAGAAGTAGGAAGAAGAGCACCTTAGTTTGTTTCCAGGAGGCAGAGCACAAGCACAGATAGACTTTGTAACGCCTCTCTCACTTTCTCTGGCAGTCACTGAGTCTGACTTAGTGAACACTTTTCAAATGGTGGTTGAGGCTGCTTCATATCTCTTGATATTGACCCACTACAGGAAAGTGGATGTGCATGTAGATAACCATGTAGGATTTTAGACAAGGTGTTTGCAGTGATTTTGTTCTTGGAGCCCAGCAGCCTGGATGTTGTTGTCTGGAGAAGGACAAGTATGCACAAGTATGGCAGAAGCCATATGCTTTTGCTAGGAGGCCAAACAGCCAGGAGGCCGGCTGGCAAGCATAGGGAAAGCATGCTGGGGGGGCTGTGCTGGGGCTGCCTTTGTCCTGCCTCTGTCCTGCCTCTGTCCTGCCTCTGTCCTGCTGCATCTGCACAAGGTGCCCGAAGTATGCTTTTCCTCCATGTTATGGAACACTGACACTGAAAATTGGAAAGTACAGCTACACAAAAAGCATTTAACACCCATCTAGTGAAACCACTGCCTTTTTGCTGACATAATTTATTTCATTTAATCTGATATCTTTTGAGAATCTTAGAACTACTTAGGAATATCACTGGAAGGCCACAATGCATCTTCCTTAACCCTTGTGTTTGATAAGGAACACTAGACCTGCATTTTACTGCAGCTCATTTTGGCGCTATGTTGGGGAAAGACTTGCAGTTATTCTGGGAATTCAGCACCTCATGTTGTGATACAGATACCACTGTGTGCAAAAGGAGGCAGCAACCACCGATCGAACCTCGCTGACATGGCATCTTCCCTCTTGGCAAATTCTGGCATGGGTTTAACGCTCACTGAAAGGGTTATCAAGCACTGGAACGGGCTGCCCAGGGAAATGGTGGAGTCAGCATCCCTGGAGGTATTTAAAAGATGTGTAGATGTGGCACTTGTGGACATGGTTTAGCAGTGGACTTGGCAATGCTAGCTTAATGGTTGGACTTGATCTTAGAGATCTTTTCCAACTTAATTCCAACTTGATTCTGTGGCTTTCTGAAAAAGAAGACCAGGAGAATCAGGTGTCACAGTGGAGCTATGGAGCAAATTTTAAGGAACTTCTGTGGCCATTGCAAGATCCAAATAAAGAAACTGTGCATGTTGTAGCCAGTCTGAACTGCTGAGAGATTTCTGCTAAAGTTGAGAGATTTCCTTTGCTGCTTTATCAGTCATGGGCCAAATGTGCGTCACAGGCACACTGAAAAGAGGCACTGTCAGGGTGACAATCTCTTGCTGTAGAGGAAAAAAATGGTTCTGGTCTGTCTAACCAGACTGCCTAGGGACTGAAAGGAATTTGGCAGGTCCCTTCACATCTCTGACAATGATTTGTGGTGCAGTTTGGGGCAGCTTGTCCATCTAATCACTGTATCACAGCTTGCACACACATTAAAGCAAAAAGTATGCGTATTTAGGGCCTGTCTTGCAATTTGTATTTATATAGCATATTGTGAATTAGACGCATTACGTCATCTACTGCTGTTGCTACTAAATCAGTAGCAGACTGCTTTAGGTTATGTTGGTTTTAGTTTTGTGTCAATAGCTGAGGTTATTTTTGGTTTGAATCTTTTTTTAGGCCGTATATATGCATTTATAGTCCTGCATTATTAATAGTTGCTTAAAATTTTCCACAGCTCTGGATATTTCCTTTCACAGGAAACTACAACAGAAAAGGGATCTGGAATATATTGCTAGCTACAGTAGCATAGTGACAGTAGTACTTCACACAGTGGTGGTAATACTTATCATGGTAGATTCTTCTGGTTTGTACAAGGCAGGCAGATGCAAACAGGGGCACATGTGAGTAACTCCATTAACCTGACAAAAGCTATTAGTTTAGCTGAGGAAGTGGTCCTGAGGATCTTTTTGTATGTTAGAGTTATTGGTTGAGTGGGACACATTCAGTCACTGTGGTCGTATTAACGAGGAGTCAGTTGATCAGGGTTCCATTGGCTTCTTGGTAATATCTCAAATAAACCGCAAGAACAACAGTATTCTAAGGAGAAGTTACTAGCAGAATTCTTTTCCATTCACCTGTTTTTGAAGTTTTCCTTTATTTATTCAAATGCAGACGACAACCATCTTTCTGCATCAGCTGCCTATTGCACCTTCATTTGTCACACTTCTATTAATTCAGAGTCAAATCACAGACATGGCTTCAAATGCGTGCTTCAGCCGTGGACAACTACTGACCATCATTATCACTGCACATACATGTCAGTCATGATGACTGTGAAACCTCTGATATACTCAGTTATGCATTTTTATGGCTGATGCATAAAATTCTAGACATGTACTTAAATGTGTATCACCATAATTAAGACATAAAAAATGCATGCATTTTATAAAAAAAGCAGACAGGCTCATTAGCAAAAGAGGTTTTTAAAAAGTTGTTTCCCTGATAACACCATCATTTGTAATCTGTGCTCTGTGCCTATTTATTAGAGAGAACTAACAACATTTAAGGGTGGAAGCCTTGAAATCCAAGACAATAATGAATTTATGATACTCTGAAAATGGCACCCATTCCATTTTGGTACACCTGTTATTCAGTACTGTATTCTGTATACACCTGTACTGCTGCTGTTTCTTAGCAATAAGAAATATTGCCAAACTACTGTACTCCTAATGAGTAAGTCTTTTGCCATTCCCTGTTAGTTACATTTGAGATTCGAAAATGTAGAGATCTCCCTTGTATTATTTTATTGCTATTTTTTTTGTTTCATATTTATCATTTAAATCCACAAAGTGAGAAACATAATCAGTGCTCTCAACTGGGCAAATGACTAAAGCTCTTTGACTGACATCCAAAATACAGGTAACAGGAGCATTGCGAAGTCAATGTTGTTCTAACAGCTGGCTTTCCGTGCAGTGATGCTCTCTGAGCAGCAGGTGTCATGTTTTTCTGAGACCTGTTGCTATGAAAAACTTTTTATGTCTCACTATACTCTCTGATAAGGCAAAATGATATGTATGTTACATATCATTACAACAGCATGGCCCGAAGAGCCAAGTGATTACCAATAGCTTCAATGCAAATCTCCCCTGGCAGAAAATGTCATTTTCACTTCTGACAAACACACTTGATAAGTAATTTTTGTTAATTTATCAGCAGACATACAAGCATATGTCAATATTATGATTCTATCCATTTTTTATGTCAAAGAGGTACTTTTAAAGCTCTGATTATTTTAAAACTTTCAAGGTTGTTTGGTTTCTAAATGACACTTCTTGTAAGTGCCATTATTTATGGGTAAACAGAACTATAGGCATCAAAAAGAGGGCCTACACCTCCAGAGTCTAAACTAATTATTGCTCCATCTGGCTTTGGCAGACAGTCAACATGGCTCTCATTTGCACATGGTTTGAGCTGTCCTCTCCTAAAATAATGATTAATAGAAGAATTTTAAATATTAATTTGTTTAAACTGTAGAAATTGCTTGGTTTGCACTTAGTGCTGCTAGCTGGTATTGGACTACACTGTGCTTCATTTATTCCAGATAATTGATAAGAGCAAGAGAGACCCCTCTGAAGAAATTGAGATCCTCTTGCGATATGGACAGCATCCAAACATCATTACTCTTAAAGATGTGAGTAGTCTTCGAGCACTTCGGCATCTTATGATCAGGCCCACTTATTAGTCCATGTCTGGAAAATTCTTCAGTTGAAGGTCAGAGCTAAAACCAGACCCATTGAAATCAAGGTAAAAAACATGACTCAGCAAATTACTGGATAGCATTTGGAAAGTCTGGTCAGGTTATATATTCTCCAATTACTGTCTAACAGACTGTAAATAAATCCAAAGGGGCACAGTGCTGGAGAACAACAAAATGTGTTTGGTTTTGAAGCACTGTTTAAAAGGAAATCTCCCTAGTTGGGTGTTTCAGTGCACATTGCTGAACCCACACAGTGGTGCTGCTGGACAGGGCATGATCTTTCATGAGTAGCAGCCGTTCCCATGCAGCCTGTGGTATGTGCTTTGTTGGGAAGAGGAGGGCTCACGAAGTCTCTAGGATTTCCCCCAACAGTGTTTTAGTGCCAGGGAGTATTTACCTTCTACTTAAGCAGCCTGAGAAGACATGACGGTATTTTTCTTCAGCATTTCATATGAAAAATAACCTTCACCATGCATACATACATTAATGACATCTAGTTGGAGATGTTTTACTTACGCTGCCTGCAGTCTCACCTAGGGTTGTCCATATGTAGTGGTTTGAGCCAGGTTTTCCCCCTGAAACTAAGAAAAGTGGTAACCCCCAGGGGGTGGTGACCCTTGGGGCTTGACCCAATCAATGCTCCTGCAAAATATAAACATATCTCTGGAGACCGGAAGAGAAGTATGTAGTACTTGTTGAGAAGAAGAGGTGGCCATGTTGTAGAGGCCACGAGGAGAAGGGGCTCCGGCCCCTTGGGGGCCTCTGCCCCCCCCAGCCCCCGGTTGGGGGGCTGCAGGGACTCAGAACTGAACTAAGTACCTGTGTCTGAGATGCCGAAGGAGTTTTCTCCACTGCGAGTGGGTGACGGAGCAGCAGGGACAGCAGCGTCCGAAGAACAGTGGCAAAGAGCCAACTGATAAAGACCAAAGGAACAACATAAGCCAGTATGCAACCAGGGCAGACAGAGAGCTGTCTAAAGAGAAGGAAAAGGGAAGAGCCAGCAGCAGAAAAGCAGGACAAGAGACCCGAGCCAGCAGCAGGAAGAGAGTTTCGGAGGGTAAGAACTGGACAAACCAAAACCCCCAAACTCACTAGAGACCCCTCCGAGAAAGAGGAGGGGGTGGTGGACTGAGTGGAGTCCTAAAGTGCAGTATGCACTACAGAGAGGAGCAAAGAAGCTCCGGCCTCCTGAGAGCTCAGCCAGGATGGCCAAAGGAATGTGTGTGGAGGGGGTGACCTTGGGTTTCCCCCCCCTCCTTGCTGCAGCTTCAGAGAAGCTGGCAGCCATCTTTGAGTCAGAGCATGAGAGCTCTGCACAGGGGCTTGATTTCCCCTGAAGATACCAGACTGTCACGAAGACCCCCGTGCTTCGTGATATGACCATGGTGTAGCGGCCGTGTCTGGGGTTACGCAGCCCATGGAAAGACCCCCTGTTTGAAGACGGGGGCCGAGAGAGGCTTGGAAGACCTCCCTCGTGTGTGCTGGCAGAGAGCCAGCAACTACTACTGCTGCCTAGAAGAGAAGACACAGAAAGCCTACTGCCTAGAGAGAGAGAGAGACCTGCTGCTAAAAAGACTGGAAGGGGTCTTTTCTTCTTCTTCTCTCCTGGACTTTTATTTGGAGAGAGAAGAGATTTGGCCCATTGTAAATATTATTGTCATGGTAGAGATAGATATAGAGTTAAGATTGTATGCAGTGTATTATAGTATTTATTTATGTGTATAGTCTTTGTAATATATTCCTTCCCCCATATTGAGTCTCGTGTTTTTGTCTGGAAAACCCATCTCACATGGGGTTGAGATGTGGGTGGGGGGCTAGGAATCAGAATTGGATTTTGGGCCTGCTCAAACCATGACACCATACTATGTTAGATTCAGAGTTTACAGAACAAAGTCCTGCTCATGTCTGTGGCCAGTTTAGACTTTAGAGAAGTAGATACAAATTTTCTAATTTTATGCTGTCAAGAAAGTCTCACTTAATTCCTAAGTGTTAAAGCGTATCTCAAAATCTGTGCAAAAAAAGGTTTTGTATCCCTTTCCTGCTCATTATTGCAGTCCAGGCAAAGGATTATGACATGAAAATGGCTGCCTTCCAGTTTAAATGACAAAATGTCTTTTACCCCTTGCCCTTGACATTGAAGATAAATATAGGTTGCAGCTGATGTCAATGTATTCCCCAGAATTGCAAATATAAACTATATAATATCATTAGGTGCAGGTCTTGGCCAACAGTATAATACAGTTCTTTAGTTGATCATGACTCAAAGGGAAATATTGATATTTTAAATGGCAAATGTTACCCTGTAGAAGTGTAAAGAGAGAACACTACTGAGAAGGAGGCTTGGGTGAGAGCCAGTAGACATTTGGGGCTGTGTGAAGTGGTGCTGCTTTTAGCAGCTTGGTCTGCTCTGCTGGCATGATAGCAGAACAAGAAAGCTACATTTCTGTGTGGACAAATCAGCAAGCTGCTACAGACACAAGAAAAAGGTGATGATTAAGTAATTTTAAAAATTTTCTGTTGTTAAGCGTAATAAGTACATTTCCCACACGTTAGCTGACATTTTCCTCTTGCAACATCTCGCACAAGCAAGCCAACACTGTGATTAAAGGACCAACATTTACCAAGTTAATGGGTCCAAAACATATATTTATTCTGTTACTCTTCCAGGTGTATGATGATGGGAAATTCGTGTACCTGGTGATGGAGCTGATGAGGGGAGGTGAGCTCCTGGACCGCATTCTTCGGCAGAAGTGTTTCTCAGAGCGGGAGGCCAGCGCTGTGCTGTGCACCATCACCAGGACTGTGGACTACCTGCACTCTCAGGGCGTAAGCATGACTTTTTTGGCTTAGCTGCATCAACCTTCTTAAACTCCAACTTCTAGAAATAGCAAATAGTTGTGATTTTGATTTTCTGAAATGTAAAGGGGGGGAGCGGGGTTCCCTCCAAAAATGTTTCTCCATATTTATAATTATGTTTGGTTTGTGAAATAGGGTCATAGGCTTTCTATCCATTTTCCCACTGAGCAGAAGTATATTGAAGTGGCATTTTTATTCCCACACTAAAGCAATTTTGAAGTTCATGTACCATGTTGAGATATTACTTGTTTACTTTTTATCACAGTCATTATTGCAGTACCTGATCTCTTAACGGAATTTCAAATAGGGTTGCTGAATCAGCAGATAGGTAGAAAATCAAATGCTCAGCTCTCCAAATGAAGTGGCAGTTTGAGCAGCTGATGGGAAAGGCTTCTGACATGCTATTAAAAGCTGGCTTTTAGAGTATAAGCTCTTTATATACAGCAGTTTGAAAATCTCTCCTTTTCTGCATTTCAGGGACAAGCAGTTTGGATGACTAGTCAAATATTTGCTGCTTTTCCTGTTTCATGGTTAAAACACATACATTTTTTGCTTCGGCTTTTATGTTTTCATGGTAATTTTTCAGTCTTGTTATAACAAATAAAGGCTGTTTTCCCACCACTGAAATGCAGCATATATGGTAAAATGCACAGTCCTGTGAAGTTGTGTGAATACATTTTGAAATCAGGAAAAAAAATCCTCCTTTCAGGTGTGAGCCACTCACATGCACAGTCACAAGAAGACCTTACACACTTTCCCCCTATGATGTGATTTCTTCTTCACCTTTTAGCTGAGTACTTCAAGCCATCATGTTCCAGGAGACTGCCACCAAGATGATCATACAACAGCCCACTCTGACTACACTCAGGAAAGTTGTCCCCCCTTAAAGCAGCAGCCTCCATCTTGATAAACCAGCACAGGCTGTCAAAGATTTTATTTCTCATTTTAACAGACTTTAACCTTTTTTATTTTCCTTCATTTGTCCAAGGCTTTTAAGTAACTTTTTTCCAAAACTTAAATATTTTCAGCATGAGCTCTTGTCCTACCTCGACCAGCAGACCAGGAATGGCAGCCAAGCCTGGATGCTCCCTGACCTCCTCTTCTCACTTGTTTCTCGCTTCTCTTTCTTGTTAAGGTGGTGCACCGAGATCTCAAGCCAAGTAATATCCTCTACATGGACGAGTCAGGAAACCCAGATTCTATCAGGATCTGTGACTTTGGGTTTGCTAAGCAACTGAGAGCAGAGAATGGGCTGCTCATGACTCCCTGCTACACGGCCAACTTTGTTGCTCCTGAGGTAGGATCATATTTCAAAGCCTTCAGTAGTGACTGTGTCATAGGAAGCAGTCCTTCCTCCCTCTCTCCCTTTTCCTTGCTGCCTTTACAGGAGGAACAAGGCAGAAACCAGACTACTGGCACTTGGACAGTCTCTATTACCATAAATTTCCTTTTCCTGGACTTGTCATGGCATTTGTTTTTCTTCTGACAGAAGCTGGTGTCTGTCTTGGACTGAGTTATACAATGCTTTGACTCATTACTGGGATAAATATCTTTTTTTCTCTAGCTGCTTCTGATCAGACTACTTCCCCTCTAGTGCACTGTATCAGAGCAGGATTAGGGATTAAGAGAGAAATCATGATGTCAGGAATAAAATCCTGATGTTAGGTTGCCCAGGGAGGTTGGGGAGTCTCCTTCTCAAGATATCCAAAAGCCATCTGGACACAATCCTGAGTAGCATATTCTAGGGGACTCTACTTGAGCAGGGAGGTTGGACTGTATGACCTCCAGTGGTCCTTTCCAACCCTTCCATTCTGTGATTCTGTGATAGAACTAAAAAATCCTTGAAGAAAATCCTTATCATGCTGAAATCAGTCAGAGTTTTATTATTGACTCCACTGAGCTAAAGAAACATCTCTTCTCTTGGGCTTTCCTAGTACCAATCCCCCCTGTTATGGGAGATGTAGGAAAGGGCTGCTTTCTAATTTTTACAGAGAGGGAAACAGATGAAGACTGAACAGCTTGTCCCAAGCATAGGGAGAATGTCTGCTTCACTGGCAGGTGCTGCTCCTTTCATGTAGGCCTGCAGGAGTCAGCTCGGGTCATACAGCAGTTTTAATGGTTTGGGCTTTTTCCTGTGTTTGACTCTTGAGATGTTCATAGCTACTTCCTTCTGATGAAGGAGCAACAAGTTAGTTTCCTGGATAACTGTCCATTTTTTGGAGCAATGAAAATCAGAAATGTTAGTACGTTAGTACACTACTTCAAATCTTTCAATACTACATCTGTCCTATACTATAAAATACCAGTGTCTCTCAATTGGTATAATTCAGCAATCTTTTCTTCCCCATAAGTCTCCTTCATCCAATGTTCATCTGTATGGTATATAACTGGGAAGAGAAAAATGGGATGATCTTTCCATACAAAGTCCTTTCATGATACCAAAAGTTAATCCCAGGAATCACAGCCTTCCAGCATCAGAAAGAGAATTTGTTACGTTAAGACCATTGCCAGGGCAGTATAAATTCAAAACAGGTTTATTTCAGCAAAGAAGTCTTCTATGGCCAAGAAAAATTGGTTTGTTATTTTGTTGCTGTTTGGTTGGGTTTCCATTTTAGAAATGGGAATGAGCTTTTTAAAATTTATCAAAGTACATTAAAAAGTTCTGTAGCACCACAGCCGTTCAATTTCTAAACCAAAAAATAATCATTTTTGCAAGATTTGAAGCACTCAGATTTTCTCTGAGATACAATGTGCTTAAAATAAGTGTAGCTATTTTTCATCATGGGCTATTTTGTGTAGTGGCTAATCACAAACATTGCCAGCCCAGTGTATTTTCAGATCAGACTTTTCTGATTCGAACTGAAAACAGAAATCACTCTCCCAGATATTTGCGATAAGTAAGACAGGTCCTGCTAATGCAGGAGTGTTTGGAGATTAATTGAAACATTACCAGAACTGGCAGAGAGCTTACATAAAGTCTTAAGTGCTTTTACATTTTACCTGTGATATAATGCTGTCCTCCAGCCCAGACTTGACTTTCGTGTTACTGTCTAAGCCCCACTGCAACATCTGCCACGTGCTCATGAAACTAATCAAGGAGGCAGAAAGTCAGTTGAGCTGATGACAAAAAGGATAGTGACAGAAGAAGGAGGACATATTTGCCCACTTGGATCTCCCTGTATTTTGGAAACATTTAGTCTGGGGTTTAGATGATAGTAAGAGCAAAGATGAAGGCTACCCGAGAGAAAGAGGCACGCTGCCACCTAGTGCAAGTCATGCTGCATGTGGGGAGGGAAGCGCCGGGCTCTTGCCCTACTGATGCAGTAAGGTCCTTTTGGATTGAGTAAAAATATTTCACTCTGCAGTTTTCCTCCGGTATCCATGAAGAACTGCTGTTCTGGCATTTGAAAATATGAGATTGTTTGTTATCTTTTGTACCTGTATGCATTGTCACAGCTGAGAAAAACCTGTATTTATAACCTTGTTAACCCAATAAGTCAAAGCCTCTAAAAATAAAAGGGGGTTGGATAAATATCTGAGCCATTATCAGAACTGGATGAATCCAGGGTATCATTATCTCCAGGGTACCCATTCTCTCCACAATGCCCTGCCAGCTTGTGCCTCTATTTCAGATCGCACTGAGTTCTCAAGGTGACCCAAACCCCTTCATTGGTGGTAAATTCTTCAGCATCCATTAACAGCAAGACACCACTGCATGTTTTGCAAAGCTCTTTCCCCGATTGATTTATTTCTGTTTGTGTTTCATACCATCTCCTGCCTAGATCAAACACCAGTCTTTTTGGCCAAGGTTTCTCACGCTTTCTTTTGTCTGCTCAGTGTTCTTGTTTTAACCACAATTGCACAGACCTGGTGGAGATGTTTTCAAATAGCAGTGACACTAACTGATAACTCACTAGATCCTGTTGCTATCTGTGGGGTGAGGTTGCTGCTGATAAAAAAGTACTTGCCAGCAAAGCTTTCCCTAGGCACTGGCACAGAGTGAATGTCCTTGTTGTATAGCCTTGCTCCTGCAAACTGAATGATAGCACACAGCGACACCTCTCCATTATTTTGAAGTTCTGTAACCACTTGCTTAATATCCTGCTCCACTAAGTAGCATCACTGCCCGGTTTTTCTATCATTTGCCTTGGACTTGATTGTTCTTGGTTATTGGAGGAAAACAACGATGAAGTGAAAATGTAACTGTTCAAAACACAACGAGAATGACCATATGGAAATATAAATGTTGGGTATTCAGTCTCACAGGTGAAGCAAGAAGCAACTGGGTTTGCCAAATAGCCAAGAAGTTTTTCCCATAAAAACTAACATTATAGAGCGGGAATGAATGAAGGAACTAAAGAAATAAAAACAAATATAACAGCCAGAAAGCCTATATATGATGGGCAGGAGAGGCAGAAGCAGGATGTTACCAGCTTTGTCAAGAGGAGGAAATGTGGCTTTTTCTCTGGTTTTGTTGTCGTGAGGGTTTTTTGGTTTGGTTTCATTTTTTCCCAGGTAGCAAATGTTCACTCAGCAGCATACCTGACAGATGGTTGCTTTACTGCTCATCAGTTATAAAATCTGTCAAGGCAACTTTTTATCAAACTGTTTTTCCTTAGCAGAGTTTGATCTTTTCTGTGATAGACTTCCGATTACTTTATTTGAGTAAATCACCCTGGGTAATAAGGCTGCAGGTCAGAGAAAGACTTGTTGAATTTGTACCTTCCTTTTTCATGTGCTTTGCAAAAAGATGTATCTATTGATCCATCAGAGCAGATCAAAACTCTCCTTCTGTGTCAGAACTGAAAAAAACAGAAGGGTAGCTTGCTTTAATGGGCAAGTGGAACAACTGAGGTGGTCCCTGAGCTTAGCTGGTGACTTTGCTTTCACTTGGACCTGCACTGACCCAAATAGGCATTTCTTCTAGGGTGCACCTGCATAAGTTAAATCTAGGCTTTACCCTTACTGCTATAACGTACCATCCTGCATCAATATTGAACCTACTGGTCAGATCTCTGCTGAGTACCATGGATCTTGTTTTCCCCATAGGTAAAGGGGATCAAGTTTTAGCCTGCTCTCTGTGAAGTCCAATCTAAATGCATCCAATTTTCTTTATACAGAAGTAAGATAAGAACAAGCCTTTTAGCTTTCTTTGCAGTTGTCATGCATCTTTATTAGTTTAGCATTAGATATACTTTAGTGTGCATCCATTTGCTGTATCAAATCCAAACTGAGCTCATTTGGAATACTTATCCCTGTCATTCAGCCCTATAATTGTTGCATCCATAGTGTTCTTGGTAACTTTTATGTTAGGAGGATGTGTTCCATAGGAGGATATGTTTCAAAGTATTAATGAGTTTTCTTATTATGAAACATTTTCAATAATTGAAATATTGTTCTGCTTTGCTTCATGTTAGATTGTCAGAGAAGTTCACAGAGTCTCCCACAAACTACACTCATCTCTCTTCCTGTGGAGGGGGCAGATGTGCTTGGTTTGAACACTAACCAGCTCATTCCAGCCTGGGCTTCACCTTTCTCAACACCACTACTGGACATTTTGATCCCATGGCAGCCACATGTTCAAACCAGATCTGTGGTTAAGCCCTGGAAATGTCAGCAGATACAACCACTAATCAGTGCTTTTTGTAGATCAGAAGCTAAAAGTCAAGGAATGCAGATTAAACTACTTTCATCTCTCTCTTTCCTTCACATAGGTCCTTAAACGCCAAGGTTATGATGCAGCCTGTGACATTTGGAGCTTGGGGATCCTACTGTACACCATGTTGGCAGGGTGAGTGATGAGGTTCTCCTAGAACAGTAATCTCCAGTGAACTCAGCAGTTCAGCACTAATTAAGTCTGAAAGGAGTCACAGATAGAGACAGCAAACTGTCTGGCCTCCTTGGAGCAATGTGTTTGGTTGTGTGAAGCAAGAAAATAGATGTCAAGACCTAGAGTTAGAATATGTTTTTCCTAGAATGCGTAAATACTTCGACACTTGACAAATTGTTTAGGGTTTCAACAGACAGTGCCTGTACGTATGCACTGAGACCTAGACTCCTAAAGGGTTCACTCACCCCTTTAAGCACTGTGAAAGTTTTACATTAGAAGAGGTCCATAGGACTATGGAGAGCCACATCATGTTCACCTTATCCATGGAAGGATGTTAATTCCTTCTATTAATACATGTATTCTCTTCAGTTTTATTTTTCTTCTGCTGTTACTGTTATTGAGGTGTCTGAGCACCTTAAAAAGCTCAAAAAAATCCCCACCCAAACATAGTTTTCAAGTGCTATTTGAAAAGGACAGAAGGTAAATGAACGGATCAGCCAGAATAGCAACAGGCAGCAGGAACTTTTGCCTACCAATTAGCCTACCAATGTGTTGGCTAATTTTAAATATTGACACAAGAAAATTCAGAGAAAGAGACAGATTGAAATAAGTAGTGAAAAACAGGAATAGGATGTGCAAACCTAATCTAGAGTTATTAGGCCCCTGAATTTAATTTCTTGGAGTGTGGTATGTGAACATTTATCATACCTAAGTGCAGCTTGAAACATTTCAGTGACCTCTCTAAACTGTTTAATCTGCTTCATGATCATTCAGGTGTGGCAAGAAGCTTGGATTCATTCCTAGATTTTATACAGAAAACAAAGAATTGCACTCTACTTTTCTGTTATTTGCCTCATGGATTATAGGAAAGGTGACAGGAGTCTTTGTCTCATCTGTTTTGTTCCTGAGTAAAATGTGTTCAACTTAGCTGAAATATAGTGTGACTTAATGGAGAAGTCTCCCAGTCTGCTAAGATCTCTGAAAACCTGTTTCTATTTGGCTAATAGTATAGATTTGCAGTGATATACAGACAGAATCAGTAAAATAAAATCAAGAGAGTCACATTTTTTCAGTTGATTATATTCCAAATGCTTCCTCATGTGGGGAAAAAATCCAAATACATTTGAATCAGAAATACGAATTGCACAACTTAGTGGATATTAAATTTACCAATGGGTGCTATTAACTTGTACCTCACTTTCTCTGCACATACAAGAGAAAATAAGAGTAATACAAAAAGTTGAGAAATGCTGACTTTTTAGGTGCCAACACTGCATTTATGGATGATCTTGTTCTTCCTCACCGGAGGAGATTAGTAGGACCTGACTATTACTTGCACCTGGGATTTTATTCTTCTCCCATCATCACTGTGAGCGGAAAGGGCTGAGACAGCCAGAAGTAGAGGATAGGCCTGGGATCCTGTTAATGGAGCTAGTGACAGACTCTGGAGTTTTTGCCAGTCCTTAACTCTTACTGTATCCCTCCCGATAGTTATAAGTAGGAATAACATTACATATATCCTTGGGCTGAACTTCTGTGAAGTCTGAAATGTTTGTGAAAATGAGAAAATACAGTGTAAGGAATTGAATTTGCTACTAGAAACCAGGTAGGATAGGAAGCTGTGGCCAAACCAACCATTTAGCTATCTAAAAACTCTCTGTCAAGTTGTCAGAAGAGAAAAGATGGAAGGAAAAGTATAAAAATCCCAAATTCTTCTAAACCTACACAGCTCTTCAAGATTGCAGAGTAAAATTTGACCTGGTAGATTTTAATCAGCTGCAAAAACCTTAACTCTTGTCACTTTCTGAAGACAAAAAGTGTACCCTCTGCATGAGACACTGATTTTGTAAAGCTGGGTTCATCTTACTAGTCATTTCTGACTGTCTGGATCAGGAATTAACCTATTGCAGATAATTTCTTTTGCCCAACAGACTTGAACATTAAGGCTAACAAAGCCTTACAAAATAGATTAGAAAGGGTTCTTTGTTCTTTTCCTTTTTTTTTTCTGTTCCAGATCTTATTTTTTCTCCTTTATAATTTTTGTCCTTTCTTGCCATTGTCAAGGTACTGGTTTTGGAAATAAAGCAGAGTTAAAGCAAGAGGTAAAAGCATGTCTATTTTTACAAAGAATATTTAATTCCTAAAAAATGAGAACAGAATAAAAATTTAAAAACTATTAAAGAATCAGTCTTTTCCCTCTATAGAACAATACAAGGAACCACCAGCCTTTGAGTGAAAATGAAGCCACAATGTCTGTGGTCCATTCTGGAAACAAATTCCTGTTGTAATCACTGGCAGTTAGCACTAGAACCTAGAAATCATGAACTTGCAAATTACATTGTATTTTTTTCTCTCTCTCTGGTTGTTTTTTGGTTTGTTTTTTTTTTAATAGATTCACTCCTTTTGCAAATGGACCAGATGACACCCCAGAGGAGATTCTGGCCAGGATTGGCAGTGGCAAATATGCTCTTACAGGAGGAAACTGGGACTCAGTATCTGATACTGCAAAGGTCAGTGAACCCTTTCTCAGATTTTCTCTTGAGATTTAAATGGCACAGAGCTCTGTTTTGGTGCAACTGCACTTTTAGAACAAGTGAAGGTTTGTTAATGCCACAAATGTATGGTCTATACATGAATCACCTTTTTGCTGCTCAAAGTTAACCAGGAGCAGGCAGTTTACAAACTAGCATTTTTAATTCCTGTACAGTTCACAGTTTAGGATGGGTGGGAAAGCTAGCAAGCTTGCAGTTGCCTGATATTAATCAGAAACTTGGACGAGAGATTTCAGTTTTAGCAGCTGGTAGTATCCAATGGAAGAACATTGATACATCCCACCACAAAACTGCAAGCAATCCTAATAACATGTTAATCTTGCTACCAACACCTATAAGCCTCACAGTGTATTTTTTATCAGATGTTCAGTTTTGAAATTAAAATGTTCAGATGCTGTACAACTGACCTAATTGAATTTTAGCTGCCTGAATGTTAGATTTCTATTCTAAACTTCTCTTGCTTTGGGGTTAGGGAGGAGATGCCTCCAGATGGCATGCTCTCCAGGTGGAGTTCACCACTCCTGTGAAGTCACTAGTAATTAACATTCAGTCAATAAGCTGAATACCCTCCACATTATCTTTTGACTGTACTATGAGCTGAGAGTTGAACATTACAGTTGAAAATTTTGAAGATCAAGACCTGACACTTAAAAAATATAATGCCTATCTAAAGTGCATCATTCTCTCCATTGGACATGCTAGTGATGACACTGTCACCGCAAAGATCTTAGTAAAACCTGCACTGCTGTTAATTACTTTTTCCCTTGTACTGTTTTCTTCCTTTCAAATCCAGGACATTGTGTCTAAGATGCTTCACGTAGACCCTCATCAGCGCCTCACAGCAGTCCAAGTCCTAAGACATCCATGGATAGTGAACAGGGAATATCTATCTCAAAACCAACTCAGCAGACAGGATGTTCACCTGGTGAAGGTACTTCCTACACCCTTGCCTCTTCCTTCCTTGCAGAATGAGCTGTAATTTGTGTAAATATTCTGGAAAGTGATAAAGGAGTTGGGAAGATTATTGCCACAGAGGCCAAATTTAATATGGCACTGTATTAACAGCAAAGATTTTTGACCTGTCACCTGCTCAATATTTTTAACTTCAAGCTACATTGTAATAACCTGGTGGCATTCTATGCGTATACTGCCGTTCACCACTTTGAATCAGAGATACCCTAGCTGTCTGCCAGCCTAAAAGCTGTTACCATTTCATGGAAATTGTGCATGCATGACAGTTTTTTCAGGAGACAGAATAGGGGAAGGGAAAATCATCAAAGAACTGAATTTCAGCCCAATGTTTTATCTTTCTCTATTTTACAGGGTGCAATGGCAGCCACTTACTTTGCTTTAAACCGAGCACCTCAGGCGCCGAGGCTGGAGCCTGTATTGTCCTCTAATCTGGCTCAGCGGCGAGGCATGAAAAGACTTACCTCTACCAGGTTGTAGCAGTACCCCCAAAACACCTCTTTGAAAACCCACAGTTTATTATTTGAGAAATTCAATTTTACTTGGCTAGCAGACCTTTTTTGGACAGCCTGCACATGAAATCGCCAAAACTAGCAGAAGCCCATGTAAGGCAAAGTTCTCCTTTGCTACATCATTTCTTTTACATTCCAGCCCAGGGCCCCGAGTTTAACAACTTCACAAAGATGTGCCAATTTTTCCAGTAGCTCTGTTTCTTTACTGAGATAAAGCCAAATAAAGTAGGTGTGCTCCATCCCTTCCACTCTAGGAAAACTATTTTTGAGTCCTTAAGATGTTCCATGGGAGCAGTGCTTATTTCATTTCTCAAGAAAAGCACTTTTTGCTATGAAGAATGCAGTCGGGTATGAATGCCGTTCCAGCATGTGTCATGATGAAGTGACTTGGCTGGTCACCAGTAGACATCTGCTGATCTCCACTCACCCCAGGAAGAGTGAAGACTGCAAAGACACATGAATAATACCTTATTTGAAACAAGTGCTATACAACATGAGGGAGAGAGAGCTGTTGGTGTTGAAAATACCTTCTGATTTTGAGGAATATTTTGCACTTTGCCCCTGCCTTCTCTGGAACAAAGCCAGCACTTCTCAAGGCATGTGCGCCACCAGCCCTGACTTACTCAAAGGTCTCCGAAAGCAGAAAACCTCTGAGAAACTTAGTCTTCTGAGGAAATTATTGGGTCCTATGAGACTGTGGGAAAGCATTCATGTAAAGCAGTGTGAGTAGGAGCCTATGGATCAGGCAAGAAAAAGGTGTCTGCTCTTGGCCAGCAAGCAGGTCTGGGAGGACTAGGTGAGGGGTCTGGAGAACTGAGCAAGAGGCGGGGTGGGTGACTGAGAACAGTAGGCAAAAAGACCCATGGCAGCATGGTGGAGAGTACTGGCAAAGGCAACTAGCATGCAACTGGCTGGGGGGCAAACTGGGACTCCCTTTCAAAGCAAGGGACAGTCCCTCTTCACCGACTGGTACAGAAGAGGGTGGGTGGCTGGCTGGCCAGGGGGTCAGTGCAGCCATCCTCCCACGCTGTCACCCAGTCTGCTCACCAAAAGCAGTTCTGGCAGGCCATAGTGCCCCCCTGGAGCAAGCAAGGCCATTTCCAGTCATTGCTCCCTACCCTTTTCTGGCTATTCACTCAAATCTGCCCCTGTCACCCAATATTTCATGTCCCTGCCTGGCTGTTCTGCTCTAGCAGAGCAAAACTCCCCATGCCATGTGTATGCAGAGAGTACCACTTCTGAAGAGTTCAGCTAACTCTGTTACAAGCTTTAATAATAATAAATTATGAGGAGAAATGGGAGGATGCTCTGCTTTTATATTTATATGAATATGTACATGTGTATTTATATACATATAAAACAAAAGTTCTGTACCCTAATACCTGGATTTTCCAGGTGCAGGGAAAGAGAGCTTTTGTTGAAATGGTCTCAGCAAAATTGACCTTTTTTCTCTTTCCCTGGTTTCAAAGAAAGTGAGCAAGGTTTGTGGTGCCAGATGTGAACTATTTTTTTATTCTTTTTCTTACCTGTTTTGGCTTATGGTGGTCACAAGCTGACCAGGATTCTTCTTTGTACTGCTTTTGTTAATTTTTATTTTCTGAATGAATTTTGTCACCTCAGATGCTTTGTGGGAAAAGCTACTGTGCTATGTTGGCTTTTTTCTGTTGCAACAGGGAGGAAAAAAATGTGAACATGGAGCTTCATATGCTAGATATGGTAATTTTTCCTTGCTGGGTACTTTGTACATCTCGGTGCTGAACTGGAATTACCGGATCGGTGCTGAACTGGAATTACCAGATCACTGCTCAGAGTGTCCAAGGGAACAAGGAGTTTCATTTGCTATAGCAATATGCTTCCTAAAACTAGCTCTGTTTCAATGTTGACCTGAAGTTTGTTTGTTTGCATTAGTCTATTTTTAAATTTAAATTTATTCTTAATAATTTAAACCAATATTTAATGTTCGGGTTTATGTGCTGTGCACAGAGGACAGCTGCAAAGCAGCTCTCTTTGAAGCCCTTCTCTTTTCTAAAATAAACAATGCTGTGAAACTCCACACAGTGGCTGAATCGGCTGGGACTGATGAGTGCAAACACACAGGTGTGTGTCTATGGTTATATACGCAGCAGCCCACATTCTCTCCTGTGGCTAAGCTGTGCTCAGGACCGGTTTTTTGCCACCTCTATAATTTTTTGCTTGTTAGAAGTTAAGTCTCACGTATTTCTGCTAGCAGTACACTGTGAGGATATCCACAAACAGGGATATCCTGGCTGGTGCAGAATAGCTCTGGCCAAGCCTTGTTTCCCTCAAAGTGACTTCTGCCCTGGAAGAAGGCAAGGTGGGTACAAAGATGCAAAGGGCAACCTGGAGTGACGGCTGGATTTTCTTGGGTCCCAGCTGGTATGTGCCGTTTCAACAAAATATTTTTTTAATAGTCAGTGTAATTGTCTTGCATATGGGCAGAAAGAGTGTTGTAAAGATTATGTACAGTTTTTGTCTGCCTGTGAGATTTCCTGGTCATCTTTCATTGCTTCAGTTTGCTTCCTCTCACAACCATTGGAAACAGTCTTAATTCCCTCTTGTTATACTTGCTCTTAATTCTTTGAGCATTTTTTCCAACTGAATATTATTGGAAGCCAAACTTACAGGATGATGCTCTTCCCAAAGTTGGATCACCCCTTGAGCCATGGATGCCACAAGGGCTTCTTATGCTGCTGGTCCACTGAACTTACAGCAGCATATGCAAGTGCTGACACTAAAAAAAGGCAGGTAGTCACTTCCTCTTGACCTCAGCTGCTCATATGTCCTTTCACACCTCCCTTATCCAGTTCACCATGGGGCAAAACAAACGTTTGTGCATCAGAACAAATGCCTGGAGACAGCAGGAAGGCAACAGCATCTGTTTTGCCAACAGCACTGTCAACGCATTAGAGTGGCTACAAGTTCAGTGTCACCTCTGTTCCTCTGTTTCTGAGTTATGCTGAGCAGAGCCTAGGTGTGGTCAGAGTCTGGGTGATAAATGATGGGATGTTTGTACAGCAGCAGGTTACCAGTGCCAAACCGTGGGCACAGAGAGAGAGGACAAGTCCAAGCTTCTGAAAATTGTTCACAAGCTCATATAAACTCCCTGTAACCAGAAGATATAGGGCCACAGATGGTAGGCCATGGGGAAATAATGTTGACTGGATGTATTTTTGCTACCAGGGACGTCATAAAGAGAATAGAAAAAAATCCAGGGGTTTGTTTTTAAATCATCTGTTTTTACAGAGAAATTCTTGATTTTGTACAGTGCTACAGCTTTCTCAATCCCTAGAATTAAGGCACTCAAACATGGAAGATGCAGCATATTACTGTAGCAGAAAATATATCTTAGCTTTCACTGGAAAAATATTTTCAGGCACGTGTTTTGAAGCTCTGTCTTCAGATGTATGTATCAGAAATGCCAAAGCAAATATTTAGAAGCAAAGTTCTCTTGTTGAACATCTGCAGGTGGCACCTTTAAACAAGAATCATGTGAGCTCCACATTCAGATATCTGAATCCTAAAAGACAGGCAAGCAGCACAATCAGGACAACCACCTCAGATGTTCCTTACATTAAAATAAAAAGGTCTAAAATAACGTTAATAAGATGCTTTAGTATAGTTCATTAAAAAAAAAAAAGGAAACTGTGCAAGCCCATTTTCTTTTCCTCTTTTGAAGTATACATCATTTTCCTTTAGAAGTGTGTATTCTGACCTCGTAGCTGACACTGCTTCTGAAATCCTGTGTTGCCCCAACACATTGCAGCTAAGCTGCTTCTGGTACCTCAGTTCTTGTGTGAACACAGTCCCACATCCTCCCTCCATGTCTGCCCACAACAGATGCAAGCAACAATTGCACACACTCTCCTATTCTGATAGTTAGCAAAAGTGTGAGAGTTTAAACTCAGAAGATAAAGTGAAGTTAAAAGTAAGGTTCTCACTGTGTACAGACCTAAAACTCTCAGTGTTTAGGGGAAGGGTGGTTTAAAGTCTGTGCAAAACAAGAATGTTACAGAGTAAATAAACTCACAGTAGTTCATAGAGCCAAATTTTAGCTAAAATCTCTTCATAGGTTTTTGTGAGCCTAGACCTTGCATTTCCAGGTGCAACTAGATGACAACACATGCATGTTGTCACATGTCTTCATGCATGTCATCATAAGGCTTGCACATGGAAATGTTTTGTAGCCCAAAGTTTGCAGTCTAAGAGTAAGAATTTGATCTTTTTCATCATCCTGTATTGTGTAAACCATGATGTTCAGCGTTGAACTGTACAACCACTGCTTCTTGCTTTGGTGTGCATAGTTACAGAGTCAGTTTGTGCTCCATTATGTCTCCTAAATGGATGTTATGGATATAGTTTTCAGAGACACTGTAGCCTGAAAAGAAAATGAGGCAAATTAATCCCCTTTTTGATAAAGGCAAATTTCGAAAGGAGTGACTGGAAAAATGCATTTGAAGTGCAGAAAATAAAAGCCAGTTGCTAAAAGATTGTTTCTGATTTCTTACTCAGAGCCAAATCTTGCCTCCTTCACTCCTGTGTTAATTCCTTAATCCATATGCACCTTCAGGGAATTGAGGGGAACAGCTCAAAGTAGGGTCCTCTTTCCTGTTGTAGTGGTGGAGTCTTGGCCATTAGATGATGATGTATGTAAAGGATTTACTTGGATAGTATTAAATGATTTTGACTAAATATGAACCATGATCTAGCACTTTGTTTACAGGCTCCATATTCATGTTTACAAATTATGATTTCTGAGGCTCACGCTTTTTAAGTTTCCTGTATTAAAAGGGCAGCCAGTGTACAGATATTTATTATGTTTACCAGCGTTTCTGAATAGATTTTTTTTATAGTACATGGTTTTATGAAGTGTAATATTTTTATAGCAGAATGATGATCTTTGGACTTTCTATATTGTTACCTACAGTTGTTTGCAAACAAGCTCTTCCCTCCCTTTTTTCTGTGCACTGTATCCCATGTTGCTGCTGCTACTGTTGCTGGCCTCAGCTGCTGCTGCCCCACTGTGACGTGGGCTGATGGTATTGTGAAAGTGTGCAAACTAACTTCAAAGAGTTGTGATTGTGCTGAAGGACTGGCTGCATGCTGGGTTCCTCCTGGCAGGAGGGATGGGGAGCTGTACCCTACCAGAGCAAGAGTTTACTGTGGATGGCCCCCAAGGAGAAACCTCAGTGCTCACCTTTGTATTCTGCCATTTTGGCTTGGCATGCCCATCCTTTCCTTTCTTTATAAAGAAATAAAACGAAAAAAAAAAAAGGATCCTGCTCATTTTTGCATAATTCTTTTCCAGACCCCAAGTACTGGCCATGTTTGAATGCCATGTGTTGGTCACAGTAAAAGCACAGTTACTTATTCAAATTATACCTGGAGCTGTGATTTCTGTGCAGCCTGAACACTCAAACCTCTGTTTTGGGAAGCAACAAGTAAGTCTTTAACCCCTCATCAGTCAGACAGTTCACCCACAAGACAAATTTAGTATTTCAGTGCCAGACAAATGAGTACTTCCTCACAAGCTGCCTAACATGAATTTCCCTTGCCCCTTTGAGATCTTCCAAGGTACCGTTCCTCTGCAAACTGTCAGTCACTGGCAAGCAGCCTTCATAGCCTTTTCTGCTTGTTGAACTTATTAGTGACCACATAAGCAAAATCAACCTCTTCTACTTTAAGGGATTGGTTCTGCTTCCCTGGCATTGCTACATGTGAGCCTGCTCGCAATTACACTCGCCTTCACGTCTGGATTTTCATCAGACCCAGCAGCATCACAGAGGCGGCAAGTCTGGCTCAGGCTCCACGCAGGAACAGCATATGGTACCAGATACTGAGAAACAGCATGTGATTCAGGTCCAAGCAAGCATAACTGAGGAAACTTGGACTTGTATGTTATTCGTAGGATTTCTGCTCTGACCATAGGTAGCCTCATGCCTCTGTTCTCCTGTCAGCTGCTCCTGTCCTACTCCTACTTCTTCCTTTCTTTCTTCTGTCATAAAAGAAACAACCCTTCCTCCTCCTTTAGTCCTCATGTTCCTTCACCACAGGGTCATTCATGTCCCTACCAATTCTCTGCCTCTGCACCCCAGTGCCTACCATGAACTATTCCTCTCTTTCCTTACCAAGCTTCTGTCCCACAGGTCCATCTTGTGGGTTTTATAGCCTCTTCTGGTGGGCAGGCCAGTGACTTCTGTACACCTGTCTTTATGAGCCTAGTGGTTAAAAAAGGAGGGTTCTCTGGAGAACCATAATCATATACAAGAACATCCAAATTGAAAAGCTGAAGAGGAAAAAAAACCAACAGGCTTTCTCTTCCCTTCTCTCTTCTAATTCCTCTTTTAACATGACCATGATCAAGAATGAGACAAGTTCAGCCACTCTTGACATAACTTTTCAGAGGACCTAGTTAGGAAGCATTGGGGTATGCTAGGCCCTGGGCAGGCAGATACAGGTCTTTCCCTCCAACCCTAGAAAATGAATAAATGAGATATTTAAGAAAAAGGTTTTCCAGAATATGCTCAAGTTCACCATCAAGACACAGCCCTTTTAGGAAATCCGCATTGGCACCATCTTAAATCTCTCACTTACTGAGAAGTAACCATGTTTTTTCTCCCTGAATGGAGAAGAACACATTTGCTTAAAAAAAAAAGTAGCAAAGAACTCTCCTACCCCTTATAATTTTGCTCTTTAGTCAACATTCATTTCCTTCCTCTGTATTTCTCCTGCTTGATCCCATTCCAGTTCACCTTCCCTCAAAGGCAGGGAGGCCCTGCAGAGAGACCTCGACAAATCAGAGAACTGGGCAATCACCAACCACAAGGGAAAGCGCTGGATCCTGCACCTGGGTCAGAGCAACCCTGGATGTTCATACAGACTGGGGACTGAGATGCTAGAAAGCAACATCCCATAAAGGGACCTAGGAGTCCTGGTCGATAGCAAGTTGAATATGAGTCAGCAGTGCCCTGGCAGCCAGGAGGGCCAACTGTGTCCTGGGGGGCATCAGGCAAAGCATCGCCAGCCAGTCAAGGGAGGGGATTGTCCCGCTCTGCTCTGCACTGGTGTGGCCTCATCTTGAATATTGTGTGCAGTTTTGAGCACCACAATATGGGAAAGATATTAAGATATTAGAGAGTGTCCAAAGGAGGACAATGAAGATGGGCCTTGAGGGGAAACCTTATGAGGAGCTGCTGAGGTCACTTGGTCTGTTCAGCCTGAAGAAGAGGAGACTGAGGGGAGATCTCATTGCGGTCCACAACTTCCTCATGAGGGGAAGCAGAGGGGCAGGCACTGATCTCTTCTCTGTGGTGACCAGTGACAGGACCCGAGGGAATGGCCTGAAGTTGTGTCAGGGGAGGTTTAGGTTGGATATTAGAAAAAGGTTCTTCACCCAGAGGATGGCTGGGTACTGGAACAGGCTCCCCGGGGAAGTGGTCACAGCACCAAGTCTGACAGAGCTCAAGAAAAGAGTTCAAGAAGCTTTTGGATGCTTCACCCCCTTTTCATGTCCCACTTATTGTGTACCATGAAAATTGTCGTGAGGCTCAGAAAGTGTTATTATATGCCTGAATAGCATCTTGTTCAAGGGCCACATAACTGATGGCTGAGCACCCTGAGCACTACAACAAGGCAAATAATAGGCAGTAACAATAACAGCTAATGTCTGAAGATCACAAGAAGCAGAGATTTTGCATTAAAAGCTATGAAGAAGAGCTGAAGACGAGGGTTTTAGGCTGTGTCCAGCCTTGAGAATCCCTTCTTCCATCTTTCATCCAGACAGTAGGAGTATTTTTAACAGCCAGTGCACTGTAGTTATCTATTAGTAATCTGAATAACTGTGTCCATTCATCTAGATGGACTGGAGCTCTCACTGTTTTCTAAACAACCAAAGCTGGCCTGACATCAATTCCATTTTTTGTTGAGGAAATTAGTTTATTAAGAGGTTGGTGACTCACCACCTGTGGTAAGCCTGTGTGTTGTTTTGGCTTGGCACGCTCCTGCCTAATTCTTCCTGACCTTCAGGTTCTGTGGTCACTGGTAAAAATAGCTGCAGTTGGAAAGCCTAACACTTTCCCTACTAGAATTTTGCAGCTTCAGTTTTAGTGATAGTCTTCTTGCTAAGGCATGCAAATGAAGACTCGGTGATTTCCATTGCATTTACCCTGACTTTCTAATTGTCACAATTTTTTGTGAGAATTGTCTGGGTTCCTGTCTCTATTGTAAACTCTATTATAATCAGTTATTTGTTTTACACATCCATTTACTTATTTCACCTGTTGGTACTAAAACAATTTGACCTTTAGGAACATGAGCTGTTACAATGGAGCCTTAAACATGGAGAACAGAAAAAACCTGCACTTCACTTCAGGGAGGTGACAAGAGGGATTCATCAACTTTTAGAAACTCTTGGCAGTGCTGATCTTTTGCTATTTGGACCTCTGGTCTCTCTTTAACCACCAATGTGCTGCCACCAGTTACGCTCTGAGTAGAGCTGCACATCAGCTATGGGCTGCAGTCTTTCTATTGGGTCTTGTGGACTAATACATGCAGGTAAGAACTCTGTCCAAGAATGAACAACATGTTTCTCAGTGTGTGACTGGGTGGGAATAAAGTGGAATACACAGCTGAGATGTATGTGTGCTTTTGGCCTAGACAAAAGAAGGGCATGTTTAGCTGAGCAAAAATGAGGATTATTTATTGCGCAATTCAGATGCAAATTTGTTATTACTCTCCCAAGTCCAGGAATGACAGCAACCTTCTGAGAAGCTCATGTCACATATCCAACACACACATTCACACAACTTGCACAATCGCCAGTTCCAAGAAGTCTTCCAAGTGACTCCATGTTCTCCCACCATTAGATGGTCTGTGAGGAAAAACACAGTTTTGGCATTTGAACTAGAGTGAGTTGTATGGTGTATGTCCACTACCACATGCAAAAATTGTTGCTCAGTGACCTTTAAACTTGGTATGTTTTTCTGCTGTTTGTAGCCATTCAAGTCAAAACATGCAAGTCATGCAGTCAGCATCTAAAAGCTCAGTCTAAAACAGTCTGGGTGACTCCCTCAGACACAGATTTCTTCCAAATTATGTTTCATTTAGTTAAATGCCTAAATAGGGAAGATCCATTGCCACTGGCCATATCCTATGCTTAAATGCCAATGCTTCAGTCTTCTTAAAACTTTCAGTCAGTATCATCAACAAGCACTTGATGCTCTTAAAAATTGATCTGTAAGAATTACAAGGAAAACCTTACCAATCTAACTGGAAGCTTCATCCCTGTCTTCTAAAGCAAAGCAGAAGAAGAGATTAGGCAGTATACGTTAAAGGTAAGAAAATGTCATGCTAACCCTGCTGTTCAGGCATCAAGTGTCATTTCATAAATGCACCAACTGATATAAACTTAATACATTTAAAAGGACCAAAATTTGGATGCAGGAAAAAAAACCACAAAATGCCTTCCGTGGAGATGATTAAAGACCCTGATCTGTCCAGCTTAGCCTGGAGATGGCTGAGAACTGACTACTGTCTGCAGGAATCTTCACGGGGAAAAAATCCCATGTTCTGTAATAACAGAGAGACAAACCAGAACACAAAACCAGGCATATTTCTGGGTGCAAAATTCACACAGCCACAGAATGGAAATGAGGTAGCTCTAATTTTAAAAGTGAGGCTGATTATTCACTGGAACAAAATCATCAAAAGAGAAAAGGGGTTTGCCATTCCCTTTGTACCGCTTTTAGTAGTACCCCTTAGTGGACAAAAGGTTAGTGAAGAAGCAAGTGGATGACTTCAACACCCTGCAGTAATCTGGAAATCAATTTAAATGCTATGATGGTCCCTTTAGACCTCAAATATGACATGCACTCATATTGCCCTAGCACAAGCAGTCGACACAGAATGAACAGATCAGGTTTCCTAGGATTAATGGATGAACTCCAAAGATTAATTTGAAGATTTTTAGGCCATAAACAACTGGAGTAATCACCTTTCTCTGTCCAAATCTGTATCTCTACTGTGGTACATGTGGAGAATATTTGCTGTCTTTGACAATACAGAATATCCTTCTGATATTTTCTGATGTTTACGACTACCTATGATGTTAATTTAGAACAACCTGTTTCACAACGTTGGTGCAATATGTTTAAAACCTGTAGCAAGACTGAGTAAATGGTGTTCCCAAAAAATATTAAAAACTCACTGTCTTGAAATCGAAATAAATTATAATAGCATTAGTGGTTCACTAATCCTGTGAACCACAGGAGAGCCTTAAACAAATAGATCTCAAACATGAGTGAAACCTTCCAGTACAGAGATAAATAAGGCTTTAATCTTGAATAAGCTCTCTAATCAGAATTAAGCTGTTTAAAAGAGAGTGAAAATCAGACCACAAAATCTTGAATTCTTAAATTTCCAAGGCCTGGAGCTGAGTGACAATTCATGAACTGACTGACTTTATGCAGCTTCTGAACATCTATGAGATATACACCAAGACAGACAGATAGAGAGGCTGCAAAATTCTAATCACAGCAACCTGGAAATTTAAAAAAAAAAAAAAAAAGGGAAGTAGGAAGAAGGGAAGTAAATTATTAAATAACAAATGCAAATGCTGTTCATAGTAGTCCATAGCAGCTGTGAAAGAAGGTGCGCTACTTCCTTCCTCTTAAAGATGTTGAATATTAGCAATTCCCAGAAGAGCTATTTTTGGTAAACCTAAAAATTAAAAATTATGTCTAGTGAGACTTGTTCCATCTCTGTGACAAACACTGCTGTAGCAGCCTCCTTGAGGAATGATGTGGCAGAAATTTGTGCAGAGCAGCCACTCAGTATGGAAGTGCTGCACAGCCACCCCCATCAGTGCACCCTCCTGTGAAGTGACAGTCCCTCTTTTAGTCCAAAGAGCATTAAATAAGCCTACACTTGCATCACACTCCCAGGAGGTGTTTGTGTGGGTCTGACCAACACCAGCCTGAAGAAGGAGCTGGTGAGATTCCCTGCTCTGATCTGCAGCATCTTTGGTAAGTACTGGAATCACAGGGTTTCCACATGATGCAGAGATGATGCTCCCACTGGCTCCTTCTGAGCTTTCAGATAAAAGAAGGAGCAGCTTTCAACAAGTTGTAAAAATGTACTTCTGCACAGCCTTTAAGAGGGACACTGAGCAAGAAAGCAGCACCGAAGTCACAATCAGGTGGCACAATAAGGGCATTCCTCTATTCCAAATTTCTTCTTGGTTCAGTTTTGAGCTTCCTGCTAAGTGTGAAAGGTTTGGCTTCCACTCTGGCAGGGCTAACAATCCCTTTGTGTGCAGGGCAGGCACTGCTGTCCAGTCCAGGCACCAAGGATCAGTAGCTAGGTGTTGCGCAGCTTTTGGGTATAGGCTCTCATATGTAATTTATAAGGTACTCAGTGTGAAAAACAAGATATCTCTTGTAAAAAACAATATAGTCCTTGTGAACTGAAGCTGTAGCATCACCACCTAATATTAATGTTTATTGGAAAGGTCAATACTCATACAAAAGATGAACTCAGATGTCTGTGGGGCACAACATTTCAAATCTTTCTTATAAGACAAGGACCCTCTCTACAGAGTTTGGAGGTTGTCTATAACCACCAGTCTCACATTTGCACATGCACATTTAGGTACATGAGTAAAATACATCTATTTTTTTAAAAGTACACATACTTTAATATCCACATCTTTTTTTCTTTTTTTCCTGTTAGGCCTTGTACAAAGCTAAAGACTTTGTGTTGAGTCCTGAATGACTTTGTAGAAGTCCACCATGACCTATTGTTTATTTCACTTTGACCCCAGTAGCTTTGGAAAGGACTTTGTCATGTTTACCTTCAAGTTACTCATCTCGTATGCCCATGGTTTGTTTATCCACTGTAGTCTACTGAAATTTCCCCCTTTCTTTTAGTTAAAGAAATAGGCCAAAGGTGATTTCAGGGTCCCTATCTGGACACACATCACCAATTCATTCAAAGACCTTTGGCTTCCTCTGGTAAGTCAGGGGCATCCTAGATACTGCCTTGCTCTCACATTTCTCTAGTGAGTGAAAGAAATCTCTGTCCATCAAGAGAAAAATCAACCCTAACTTTAACACTATCATAGACACTGTAATTAGACTGAAGTGAGCTCTGGTGTAATCATGCATTTCTGTCTCAAACATGCTAATCTACTTTCCTCCCCCCCCTAAATTAAGCCTACCAATATTTATGTTCAAGGTTTCCCAGTGGCAGTAATTTAGGTAGTTGTTCTTTAACTGGGCAAGGGCTGGAAGAGGAAAAAAAGCACAGAACTGTACTTTTCTACCAGGAATGATACCCCACTTCTGGTCATCCTCCAGTCTCACTGGGGTTGTTTAGGCTGGGATGAGCCAAGGCACCAGAAAAGTGCATATGGTAAGCAAATTTATTAGTAGTGAAACAGGCCAGAAACATATATTTTTATCATATTCTACTAAATTTATACTTATTCAGCTAAATGAATGAGTCCTGACGAAGATTGCATAGGTAAAATGATTGTCATTATTTACTAGTGTGTCTCAACTTCGAACTCTCACTTTCTGTCATCAGTCAGAACCCTGACTTTATGCTTCTCCTTATAATCTGTGGGATGTTTGTATTGAATAAAATACATTAAGAAGGGCATAGAAAGCTCAAGAGAAAACCTGTGATTAATTTTCTTCATGAAGTACAAGTGTATCAGCACACACTTTGCTAGGCAGTAATCAAGGAAGCAAATCTCCCCACAACCTTACTTAAGAAGTTCATGCTCCATCATTGATACTCATTCCTCAGAAACTGGAAATAATTTTTTAGAAGTAGAATACAAAAGTATTTCTGCTTTTTTTTTTTTTTGATCATGGTGGATTTATCACCAAGGCAGGTTTTCCATGATGAGGAAACCAACCTCTGCTTTGCAGCCCAGTTCGACACCTGCTAGGAAGTGCAGCCTGTCAAGTGAACACCACCAACCCTCCTGTTCCGCTCCTCTGGACATGATAATTATAGCAATGAAGTGATTGTATGTCATTTAACTGTAAAAGAAGTTTCCCTAACTGATTGAAGGAGGAAAATTTTGCAAGGCAGTGTTACAAGAGGCTCTCTTACCCCAGCTGACCTGATTTAGCAATATAAAGTACAGAGTGCATCTGACTGAACAAGCAGCCCTCATCCCTTCCTTCACAAACACAAGATAATCATCCACAATTGCTTCAGGAATACCAGTAATGTAGTGGAGTGATAATAGAAACAGCAGTTTTGTGGTGCTTCGGGACTATTAAAAATGACCATTTATTATAACAATTTCTTTACTTAAAAAAAGAGAATTTTATAAGTTTAAAAAAAAACTCAAAACCAGTTTTAAAGGTCCATTTCTTAAACAGTAATTAATATTTCCATGTAGCCCAATACCTGTACATACATTACCAATTGCAAGTATAAGTAACTTGTGAATAAACCCATTTATCAGATCTTCTTCCCCATGTTCTAAAACCTGATTTCTTCTAAGAAAGCCTAGCAATATAGCTTTATATTTAAAATATTATCTAAAATTATCTCATTTGAAGCATTATTATATGCATAAACTAATTAAGTAAACTGTAGAGATGAGCTTCAGCCCAAAAAAAGATCCTAAGACACTTAGTATCAGTCTTCATGACAGTAAAACACATCAACATAGCCATCACCACTACACATATTTCAGCATGAAAGTGGCTTAAGCAATTTCAGCTGCAATTTTGACTGTCTCTTTTACCATGTGGGACTAACTGAGGACCCGGAGCAGCCTCATCACAGAAAGGCCCCATCCTCCACCTGCCCCAAGGCTCTTCTGCACCACACACATGCAGTGCAGGGTGCCTACTCGTGCAGGGTGCCTCCTTCATCTACAGCCAGTTGAATTCTAGGAAAAAAAATCCCAGGAGAAAACATACCCTTAAGAATAGTTGTACTGTAAGCTTAAGTAGGGGAAGATACTGTTTGGAGTTTTTTGTTTGTTTGTTTGTTTGTTTTGGGTTGGTTTGGGGTTTCTCCCACCCTTCACAGAGGGTTTGATGCTGGCAGTCAGCCCAGCAGTGAGGAGCTGCTCCCACCCTTTAGCAGCGGCCTCCAGCCATCCAGGCTGCTTTTCAGGCATGGAGAAAAGGAGCAGCCTCACTACAAACCCAGTTGCTTCTCTGCCAGTTTTGTACTCTGCTTCCCCCAGTTTTGGACATTACAACTTTTCATAGCACAGGACTAGCTGTTTTTCATGCTCACATAATATAGAGAATGTTAGAGCCAGAGCTTGTGTTATTCCTACCTACAGAGTTCATAATAACAGGAATAACTATGCTAATAAAAGTTTCAAGTGTTCAGACCCGCCCAACCATAATCTAATCAGGACAGATAGGTCTTTTTGCATGTAAGGCAGGGAAAAGCAGTGATAATTGCAGCAACTCCCTGAAATGCTTGTCTTCTGTGCTGACAAAATACTTTCATTTTTCTTCGTTATAGGTAGCACTCTTGCTTCAGTTCCTGCTGCCCAGCTGTTGCTTGGCTTCCCTACAACGATTGTTAGTCACAATAGCAGCTAATTTGCCAATATTTACATCTCGGCAATCCAAATTTTTTTCCAGATGCATTCTGCATCTATTTCATTTCTTAACTCTGTCCATTACAATACCTAGTTTATAGTGCTCCTTTGGCCTTCCATAGAGGCGGGGCTGTCTTTTTCTTGTGGTTTTGTAATTACACCATTGTCTTATTTGCAGGTCCTCAGCTTGAAATAATGTTTTACTCTGATGTTTGATCCTACTCCAGATCCTACCGAGAACTGCAGATGATGAAATGCCTCTAGCTCCATAATCCAATAATTTATCCTAATTGATAAGGTTTTACATAGAAACTATCAGTCTCTCAAATGATAGATCCTGATCTTGTGTGACAGTGTGCCAGCTCCACAGTCAGTCAGTGTGAGAACTGTTACTTGATAGAAGCGGTATTTTTCAGCACTGAGTAAAGTATTTCTGCATTTCAGAAAATGTTTTCTAAAAGGAAGTACAGCTTTTTCTCAAGTGATTTAGTCGTTAAGCATTTATTTCAGTTTTCTTTAGACTAATACTAAAGTAATATTTCTAGTAGGATGCCTTCACAAACATGTCAGGGCTGACCATGTATTTTATATATGTTATTCATTGTTTATATAAGACAGCCTCCCAAGTTGGCATTCTCAGCTGTTCAATCTACTTTGTTACTGCTATGTGCTCCACACGGAGTAAAACTGCTCAAGCACCATGACAGCATGTAGGGATGATGTATCTATAATCAGGGATGCAAAGACAAATGCAAGTGTTACATCAAGTTGTGCTCTCGCTTGGCTCAATTTGAGATTGCAGGCGGATAAAATGTCAGTCAACTGCTCTAGTCAATCTTCTTATCCACCTACTAGGTGATTTGTGTCCACTTTAATGAACAGGTATTTCATTACAAGGTCTAGGAAAACTATCCAAGCAATATATCTTTTCTTCTGCAACTTTGGAGCTCCTGTAGCAGGGAAATATTAACTACTTCAGTCCTGAAGTCAGAGTTTCTTGAACAACTTGTTTAATGGTTGTTCCCTTGTTTGTCAAGCAACACCTCAAATAATGTTTTCATGCAATTCTTTTCACACCTGGGAAAAGGCACACTCATTTTCCCCTGCAGATGTTTGTTAAGAGTTGTATCAGACACATGCTTTAGGACTGACTTTATTGTCAGAAGCTTAACTACTGCATAGAACTAAAGGATTGCTCTGCAGTGTCCATAGCACATTTTATTTTCCTGATTTTATTGCCAGGCAGGTAGTACACTCGTCTACATACAAGGATATGCTACCATGCATGTGCCCGCAAAGGTATTTCAAGAGGAAGACAAGAGGTGCCTGAAATGGAGAAATATTGCAGATTGCTTTACTCAGCAGCTAGATCTGCGTGCGTTGAGGTCAAGAAGTGCTGATTCCTGAGGTGCAGTTCGGGGATGAGGATAACAGGACTGGGCATATTTTCCCTGTAGCTAGGTGGTTGCCCCTGTCACCCCTACCCCACCACCCCCAAAAATGGGGATTATGGGATATGGAAACTCTCTTCTAAAGGAGACACAGTATTCATTTGCTAAACAGACCAATCATCCAACACCTCACCTCCTCACAGAGACAAAATCTAAGATACTAAGAAATATTATTTAGGCTCACACATCCCTGACTACCTTAAAAAACATCAGCACTAGGTGCACTAGCACTGAAGACTTGTGGAGCCAATTATGAAGGAGCCATAGAGTAACTGCTGGACAACTCTACCATCTATCTGCTAAAAACAAGAAAGGGAATTCAAGCATGCCAGCTTGGAAATCTAGCGAGGAAGAGTTTAAGGTAACGACAGACAGTAAAAGAAGTCAGTAAGTGAGTTGAAAACGTGGTGACCTGTCCAAAGTCTGAGGGAAAATAAGGAGAATAACTGAACAGCCTTATAAACTTCAGAAGTATCTCTTTGCAGAGGTCAGAAGTACAAGGCTAACAGGAAACAAATGAAAGCAATGAGGATTTCAGGAGAAATTCCAGGAAATGGCAGGTAGGGTATTTGTGAAGATAGTCTAAGGGATAAAAGATTTCAGGGAGTCTGTTTGAAAACAAACCAGCTAGCTACAAATACCTGTTCTGATTAGAAGAAACATAAGAGACATCCTGAGACATACATGGCTTGTCTTATTTACAAGCACAAATTAAAATAAGACAAAGGAAATTGCAGTCATTAAATAATGCAGAAATAGTCCATGACAGGCAGGTAAAGGCAGACATATAGTAATAATAACTCAAAATAGGTCTAAATTAAGTGTGAAAAAAATAGATAGAAGCATAGTTCAGACCAAGAAAGGAACTAGTGAAATATATTTTAGAAAAAAATGTGTGGCAGAACCTAATGAAACTTGCTCTGAGGTCCAACAGGCCATCACAGAAGCAATTTGACAAGATCAGTGATTTTCCTTCAGCTCATGGAGGAGTCAGGGCAGTCTTGCAGTGGAGAAGAATGCATGTCTGAAGAGAAGGGGTTAAAAACAATCCAGCAAACTATAAGTCAAATGACCTAATTCTCACATGCAAAAAAACCCCAGCTGAAATAATTTATTAAGCTAGCAGTTAATGTTCGCTCAGGGAAGAACATGCTTAAAAATACACCTGGACTTGTCAAGAGCAACTCAGAATCACAGAATATTCTGAGCTGGAAGGCACTCACAAGGATCATAAAGTCCAATGCTTAAGTGAATGGCCCATACAGGGATTGAACCCTTGACCAAGCTCTAACCAACTGAGCTAATCTCACTCACCTCAAATCAAATTTATTTTCTCTATTGAACAGGCTAAAGGGGGTAAAAGAAAAGCTACGAATAAGACAAATTAAGGGAGTCTTTTGTATGGACTTTGACATCCTTATAAGAAACCTAAAAACCAGTATGGAAATAAAAGCACTGTAAATACATACAGAACAAAAGCAAACTTCAAATCCTTGCTAGATGGTTTTGTTGTGTAACTGGTAGAGCCTGTCATGTGGGACTGCTTCCTTCTGGGTACGTCTCTAGTTAATGATTTTTCCATTAACTACTTTAAAAAGTGGGATACTTTCAAAATTGGAGAAGGGTACTGCACTGCTGGTGAGGCTTTGACTGAGACATGCTGACCCTTGGCTATGCCTTAAGAAAGCTGTAAATACAAAAGGTTAAAAGACTTTAAAGGCACAGCCTCTGGAAAAAGGCTGAAAGAATTTGTTTACTCCAGGAAGAAAGACTAAGAACAACTACTTCCAATGCAAACACACTCTTTTTTCTTTTTTTTTTTTTTTGCTCCATACATAGAGTTAAGAAAGAAAAAAAATTACAAATTTTCAGTGAAGGAGAATAAGACTACATTTTTAGCCTTATTCTGCAAGGCTAAAAATGTATGCTATAACAGTAGCTGTAACATTAACAACTGAGCCTGGACATATAGGGTATGTGGAATTCCACCACATGAGATTTTTGTTCAAATATACAGAACTGATTTCCATAGACCTTCCTTCTGTCAGTGCATGTCGGATCAACTAGAATAAACGATTCTTTGAGACCTCATTCAGATGCACATTGCTGCTTTTGAATAGGAGTCTAAATAGTCCACAGAAATATGTTGGGCTACATTTTGGCTTTGAGATTAAAACTCTTCCTCACACTCAGCAAAGCCAGGGGTGGTTTTGGGGTGTCATGTCATATGCATGTCATATCATATATATAGAAAAAGGAGATGATACCCAATGCTTTTCCTAAAACCTGCTGTTCTCTGAGCAAGCAACGGGAGGAGAAGGATGAAGAGCATTTTTTTCTCAGTTTTTTTGGTGGGTGGTTTTGGTTTTGGGTGGGGTTTTGGTTTTTGTTGTTATTGTTGTTGTTATTGGTTTGGGTTTTTTTAACCAGAGATCCTGCAGGGAAGAGGGAAGCAGAAGGAAATGAAGCAGCCAGGGCCTCCAGGGCTTCTTGCAGAGCTTAGGCATGCCCCAGGCTGCACTCTCAGCCCAGTTCTAGACTGCAGAAACTAAGGCTGCAAGCCTTTGGAAAGCAGAGGAGATAAACATCCATTTTCACTATCTCTAGTGCACCAGTCAAAGATAAAAGAAGTAATGCACATAAAGGTATTTATTTGTATGGCCCAAATTTTATGGAGACAGTATTAGCAGGGTTAGAGTTTATCTTCACTTCTATGTAAGCAACCTCTGCTCAGGTATGAAATAGAAAGTGCTGGTGAGGGAAGGAATCTTAGACCATTACACGTAAAATAACGGAAGAAATTATCACAGAATGAAGGAATTGCTAGAGTTGGAAGTGACTCTGGAGATCACCTAGTCCAGCCCCCCTACCAAGGCAGGGTCACCCGGAGCAGGTGACACAGGAACGCGTCCAGGTGGGTTTTGAATGTCTCCAGAGAGGGAGACTCCACCACTCCCCGGGCAGCCCCTGCCCATGCTGCGGGCTTTCCCCACACCTCTCCCACGCCCCTGACACGCGCCACTGCGGGGGCGGAGCCACACGCCGAGGGGCGGGGCGCGCCAATAGGCAGCCATCTGCCGCAGCCCCGCAGCCAATGGTGGCCCGGGAAGCCGCCGCGCGACCGTTCCCTGTGGGATGCGGAGGAATGCCGGCGGCGCGGCCCACGGAGACCCGTCCTGGACGCACTGTGCGACGGCTTCCCCCTCCTGCTGCAGCGCTGCTTTACGGCACGCTGCCTTTCCCCCTGCCCACGACCACCTTTCTGCCCGGGCCGGGCGCGCGCGGGGGGCGGGGCCGCCGCAGCCAATGGGCGGCGAGAGCGCCGCGGTGACGGGCGGGGTGGTGGCGCGCGCTGCCGTAAAGCGGGGGGCGGGCGGTGCACGGGGCACTTGTCACCGGCGGCGGCGACAGCGCGGGGAGAGGCGGCCGGGCCGGGCGAGAGCGCCGTGCTGAGGGCGCCATGGCGGGGGCGTTGGGCCGCAAGGCCGTGGACTATGTGCGCAGCAAGGAGTTCAGGGACTACCTGATGAGGTGAGCGCGGCGCGGGGGGGTGTCGTCGCCGCGCCCGTCGCCCTGCTCTGCCCCGCCCCGGCGGCAGCAATCAGCGTCCCTTCCCCGACCTCCCCAGCCCCCCGCAGCCTCGGGGTGCCATTTGACCTCCGCGGGGCTCGCCCTCGCCGGGTGGGCGCCGGGAGGAGGCAGCAGCAGCCCGGCCTGAAGGTGTCGCGCCCGTCGTCAGCGCGGCCCCAGGGGGCGGTCGGGGCTGTCGTGTCCCGCCCCGTCCCTGGAAAACCGGGCTTGACCTTGAAGCGACGCGGCGCAGTTTGAAGCTGCCGCGGCAGCTGCGGCCCTCCGTGACCTTCCCTGTGCCGTCGGTGACAGCGGGCGGCCGCGGCGGTGCGGAGCTGCCGCCCCACTCGGAGAGGGAGCCCGGGGCCGGGACAGTGTGACCGCTGTCCGAGACAGGGGCACAAAGAGCCGGAGTCTGCTGTGGGCAGAAGCGAGTTTGGTCACAGGTGCAGTCTGAAGACCGCTTATTTAGATGTCCGAGTATGTATAAGTTGCTTCTTCCTTTCAGAGGCTTGTTAGAGCCCCAGTGTCATGGGAACGTGGCTTAAGTCGCCTCCCACACAGCTCCCTTTTGTCAAGCTTCACCTTGCGTGCCGTTGTAAGGGGTATGGCACCTTGAACTGAAATCACAAGCCTGTCTTAAAGAACAATTGCAGCACACTTAAATCTGGTTGAACCACTGTACAGGAGCAGTCTCGAGTAGTCTCTGGCTAACAGGCTGTTGGACAAAACTAAACAAATGAAAATGGATATTTCTAATAAAGGTGGTTGGGCAACCTTTTGCTATAGCTGTTGCTTACTGTTTTACCTACATCTATTGCAACCAGTGTTTGGTGTTGAGCAAGCATGTAGGAGGGCATCTGTTTATCTGAGAAATGGAGCCTTGGTTAAAGCAGCAGGAGATGGTGTAAGCCTGCGTGGAAGAGGGATAGTAAGGCCTTAAGCTTAAGGAGGGTAGATTTTTATTAGATATTAGGAAGAAATTGTTTACTGTGAGGGTAGTGAGGCACTGGAACAAGTTGCCCAAAGAGATTGTGGACTCCCCATCCCTGGAAGTGTTCAAAGCCAGGCTGGACGGGGCTTTGAGCAACCTGTCTGGTGAAAGGTGACCTGGCCCATGGCAGGGGGTTGGACCTAGATGATCTTTAAGGTCCCTTCCAACCCAAACCATTCTATGATTTGAAGTAGAGTGTTTGTTTGGCATTCACAAAATCAAGATCCACAGAAACAGTGGGGCAAAAAGATGAGTAAAATATGAGATGGAAGAGAACATACTTGAAGCAAAATGAAGACGGTCCAGAGCAGGCTTCTGTGATTCCTTCTGAAAGTCTTCAGGATATTATGTAAGCTTGATAGATGCATGTTAATGTTAATATTTATTTAATTGTAGCAGGATTCCTATCAATTATATAAATGGCCATTAGAACAGTGGTGTGCTTCATAATTAGAAAAACAAACAAAAATCTAGAAGAGATAACAGCTGCTTTATAATGCCGCAGCAGTTAGTGGAAGGATCTATTTCCTCACCAAAGACTGAGAAGATTTTTGAAAAAAACCCTTTTCGGATGTATTTCACTAGTCTTCAAACAAGCTATATAAATAAGACTGTATTGTAAAAAAGAAAAAGAGCATTCCACATGATTCTACCTTTGTGGAATGCGTTATGCCTTGTTATGTACAAAGATACTTGCTTAATTTTTAATTCTATTACTGGGTGTGTCATGAAGGGCGAAAGTCAGTTGCTCCATCTGGTGTGGCCTTTCAGCATCTTTTATGTCTTCATGTTGAGTGGAAAATTTAGATAACTGTCAATAAAAGTCTGTCTGTCTTCTCCATAGAAGAAATGGAGAGTTAACTCTTTGCATTTCTTCCTGAAGATTATTGATTCCCCAGGCTACAGGACTCTATCCTGAGGAAAATTCCCTTCTTTCTTTGCACATAGAGGAGAAGTTTTCTCAAAGCTCTGAGACTGTGGTGTCTCTTCAGAAAATCACCATCTAATCACTGCTTGTTTGTGGGAAATAATTTGAAGTATTGTTTGGAATACCACTGTTGTGCTTTGAATTGCTCGACTCTCAATAGAATAACTGAAGTTACCCAAAGTGGTGGAATTAAGTGCTTAATTATTATAGTTTGGGGCAATCAAAACTTGCAGACAACTATTGGAATACGTAGCTTCAGCTTCACAACTTCAAAAAATGAGAGCAAGCGTAATGAATGCATGCTACTTTTTTCAGGTGGATATATCTGGCATTAGAGTTGCATTATATTATGGGTTGCCTTTGGATCCTGCATAAGGAAACAAGAAAAATTGCTTTTAAAACTGTCATTAATAATTAATTGTTCTGCCAGTATCACATCTGGCTTTTCTCAAGTGATGACTGTAAATCATATAAATATAAATTTCCCCTAACCATGTCATAGTGCTTTAAAAAGAGCACAGTAAAAACGTAAGCTGTAGGTAGACTTTTCCTGCTTCTTGTCAAATGCAGCAGTAATGTTAATTTAAAACTAGCTGATTAGGATATGAAAGCTTGGTAGCTCTATATAGTATGAACTTGAAGTTGCATTTTTTCTAAAGATCCTAAAAATGGAATCTGTCACTAGAGTTGTATTACCTAAGCCACTAATAGTAGGCAACAGCATCCTCTTACTTCTTATTCTATTGATTTAAACCAACATCTTCTGAAAAACATCCAGTAAAACAGCTTCCCTCCTCTTCTGAGAGAGAAGACATATAGGTTATTCTAGACAACCTTCCTTTTCTTGTGGTGGAAGCCTGAATTATACATAAGGAGTCCCAAAATCTGGTAATAGAAAAATAAGCATGGAGAGTGCAGTCTTCTGGGGCACTTCTGAAATGTCTTTTCATGATGACTCAGCAGTAATGCAAATGTAGTGACTGTTAATGTAGAGGGCTCTGAAATAGTTCATTCCTTGTAAACCCTGAGCACTTTGTTATGTAAGCTCTCTTTTAATTGAAATGAACTTCAGAAGAATTAGCATCAGTAATATAACTAGAATTAGCTAATCTTCAGTTCTCATTAGTAAATTTGTAAACATGAGAACATAAGAACTTTAAAAAAGCCCATCCTCTCTGGTCTGTGCTAGAAGCTGAAAGACTCGATGTCTGCTTGTCTTTGTGCTCTAAGAACTGAACAATCTTAACTCTTTTGCAGAAGGGTCGTACCCCTTCCGCTCAGGGAATGACAGTGCGGGGGAAACAAATAGTGACAATTCACCTGTATTTGCTGAATGATCTCTGGTCTATTAATATCCTCATTGTCAGTATAAGGAAAATATATGCAGAAATCTTTGAAAAATACATCTTCCCCACTATAGCCTTTTTGGAATGAACTGTGGTATCAATATAAGGTATTGATCAGCTCTTGTGATGTCCAGACACTTATACAGAAAGCTGACACTTGGAAACTGAGTGAGTAAATCCAAAAATTGCTGTCCACAGTTCTGGAAATATTAGTACAATGTTTTCTTTGTCAACAGATTGAATGTAATACTTAAAGTTCTTGGAAACTAGTTTAGAATAGAGTCACTTCAGAAATAGATGTATGCACATACTGCAGTATCCTTACTGTTGGATATGATGCATTTGTTGCTGCTCTACTGGCTGCAGAGTTTTGGGGCTGGATGCTTGCCTCTGAAAGAGTCTATATGCCCTTGATTTGCCCTCTTCTAGGAGTATAATAACTGTTCCAGTCTCGTGATTGCGAGGACAACCTTGCAAGACCTTAGCCAGAGCTGCCTGCTCTGTTGAAATAGCATCAGTTTGATTCTATTTTAGGCTTTCACCTCCCTGAAAACAACTTCCACTTTCAAAACTAAGGCTGACTTCTGTTGGTACAAAAACATTGTGCCAGAAGACACACCTGAACTTGTTTAGTTAGGGTTTTGTGAAAAAAATGTAAGTATGCACTTGTCTTGTGAACTGCAATAAACTATTGCAGATCAGGTAAAAAGAAAACACAAAACAAGCGGTTAGACTAGTCAAGGGCATCCTAAGAAAGTACCTTGAACCAGTCTGTGGCTTGTTAACAAAGACTCACTGAAATGCACATCCAGTGTGATTTCCTCAGTAGACCTGACTGTTCCCTTACCATAGCTATTTATAAAATAATACTCTAAGAAGATGGAAATCAGTGTGAGGGAAGTGATGGTTACAAAATGTTCGGCAGCTCAGGACAGTGGTAGGCTTTCTACTACCCTACCTGTTACCTGGTTCTTATAAGTCATAACTTAGAACTAAGTCCTATCAGTATCTTTGTTAGAAAGAAGGTGCTTAAAAGTTCTGAAGCATTTTAGAAGGTTGAGTAACAAACAATCTTAAATATATGCTGTAATCCAACTTTCATGCATAGATCATTGTTATTACATAACTTAGTACCTAGATGATCGCTTAAATGAACCCCACACGTGACCAAAGTGTAATTGCATGTTAGATCAGTGGAAATGTGTTATAGCTCATGTTTGGTACAGCCACAGTTGGCCTAAACCTAGTGACAGTAAGATCTCTGGCAATCTTTGGTTTGACCTACTTACATACGTATACAAAGAATTCCAAGTGACTTCAAAGCATTCACTGAGGAATTTTAGCTGTTTAGCTTTGTCATGACAAAGCTTGATGGTCTTTGGCATCCTTTAAAACTAGTTGGGGTGGGATCTTGGATGTCTTCCACAGGCTATAATGGGATTTTATGTTGCTAGAAAAAAGAGTGCAGCAAACACTTGTCACAATAACAGCTCTTGAGGGAAATGGAATTTTTTAAATACTAATACAGTAATCAAAGTTTATGCCATGACAGCTTCCTGACTTGTTCCTATCTTCTATTTGTTGTACACTGCTCTCTATGGAGATTATGAAAGAAACTAACATTTTTTTCTTCTTTTTTCCATGTGCTTTTTGAATGGAAAACAATGATGGTGCACTTTAACAGTACGGTAAGAAAAGGGAGGGGATTTCTGTTTTCACATTCTTCATAACTTCAGTAACTTGCTGTCTTTTTGCCTCAGCACTGATAAGCCCTTGTCTGCACCAGAAGAGCATCCTACAAACCTCCAGGAGTGATGCACTAGTAACATTTAATTGCAAGTCTGAGATTAAGGTGTCCAAATGTTAGCTCCTTCAGAATGCCTTCAGTTAAAAGAGTTTCATTTTTTTAATACTCTTTGCTAAGGACATCAGAGCAGTCTGTAACTCATTCTTTTACATAACAATACTGGTACATGACCAAACTACCTGGCTTATCTTTATTGGCCTTTATGCCAGACAGTATAACTCTAATTAGAGACTCTTCTGTCCTTGAGCCTTTCAATTTGCTCCTGAAAACTGTGAGTGGGTATTTTATGCCTGTTATACTGTGTCATAATATTATGGAAGACTTGCTCTTCTACACAGACAAAAGACAAAGTGTATAGGTGTAGTTTAATTCTGTGTGTGGAAACTTCCAAGAGGTGCTAGCCTGAAGGCACTTAAAACTAGAGAGCCATCTCAAGTGAGAAAGTTCCAAATCTAATTCCCTGGTCAGCATAGGAAAGCTACTGCTGCAGCACTTTGGGATGTGAATTGATGGTTCTTCAGCTTGTGCAGCCTGACTTGAGGGGTTCATAGTTTATAGTGTATTATTTGGTTATGTTCTAATGGCAGTTGATTCAGAAAAAATGCCAAGATGACTTACTTTTCAAAACAGAGGTCATCACTAAGATCCTTAAAGCTGTAAATGTTTCATAGATTTAAAAAAAAATCAAGCTTAATTTTCTGAAACAGTTGTTTAAATGAGACTCCTGAAATGTCTTTAAAAACCTCACCAAGTACATGTAGTACCTCATCACTTAGAGTCTGCAGTCTACTTTAGTGTGGTGTTGATAAAACAAGTTGGCCTGCTGCATCACTGGGCAAATAATCATGGTTATGACTAGTTGTTTGTTTTCTGGTCGTCTCGTTGTCCTTTAAAACAATTTAAATGGCTACATTAAAACCTCTAAATCAATATTTTGTGTCCTGCTGACTTCATTTTCTGTGAATGTACATATCTTGTGTGTAAGTGGCATTATAGGTACATATGGCTGTACAGGGTAAATACCATGTAGCCATGCGACTCTTCTCAGTTATGCCATGTTACCTCTGATGTGCTTGAGAGGCTTTAACCATTGCAGATGTCAATTTTCCCATCAGTAGGAATATAGTAAACAAATGCATTTATTGCATTCTTCAGAATACTGTTGTTATAAATCTGAGTTTGGACTATTGCACATTCTGTAGACACTTGCAGAAATACTGCATTGTTTTGCATATTGTGCTAAGGTTCAACTATCAAAACAGCATGTCTAACTTAAACCCACTTTTTTCTATACTTTTTGTAGTTAACTTTCTTGTATTGCAACCCAAATCTGCAGGAAGCAAGTGTGGCTTTCAATCTTACTGTAGTATTACAAGCCAGTATCCAAACTGGCAAGAGCATCTTGTAATTAAAATTGCAAGAAATTTAAATATCCCCTTATAATTCCAAATCATTGAACATGTTGCAGTTAGAGAAAGTGTCAAAAGAATGGATACATCTGGTATCTACAAAGCTTTTTCTTGCAAAGTGCATCTCTTTTACCATATCTGTCCAAGTCACTCTTGAGAATCCTTAGTTTCCCATTAGAAGAACCTGATGCAAATGCTGTGTGCATCTTCCGTGGAAAGAATTCTAGTGAAGCCTTGTTACTCATAATGGTAGTGGAAATTGGACTTATGACACTATTTTTCTCAGTTCAGAGTCTTTTAGATAATACCCACCAAATGGAACTCTTGTTGGTTTTTCTGGCTTGATTCTTTCCACTTCTTGTCTCTGGTTCTTCTCTGGGTGTACACACCTGTAGCTACCTGCTCTACTATTGCATGTGTCAAATCACTGAGTTTTAAATAATCACTAAGTTGTTTGAGCAATTGCAGATGAAGCTCGGGGTAACAGTTTGGTTTGGTTGCATGGCCCTGCTCTTTCCAAGAGAGGGTGTTAACTCTCATAAGAAGATGCTTGCTGAGCATTTCTTCATCCTCATCATAATGTGAAAATGGTTTCAGTTCTTCATTTCAGCAAGTCCTTGTATTTTCATTATATTTTTGAGGAGTCTTATTTGAAAGAGATAAATGCTAAGTCTCTGCACAGAAGTGAGCTGTAAATCTGAGGTTATTATATGACAATGCCAATCAGGCTTTGTAATGACTGCTGAGCTATAATTACACAAAACTCCATTTCAATGACTTTACAGTAGCTCTTCTCCAGTTTGCAAGAATATTCAGAGTAGGTTCCTTTTCCTTCCTTTCTGAAGACTAGATCCCACTGAAAGAAGGGTTTAGTTTTTCTCTCTTACATCAAAAGTAGTCCCTGTCATTTTGTGAAAATTTTATCTGTAACCCTGTCCCCTGAAGCTTTGTGTGGCTAAGGAAAACTGTAAGAATACTGCCAGAGGTCTTTGATTTTATTTAACTTTTTTGTTTTCCCTCTTTACAGCACTTTTGGGGGCCAGTTGCCAACTGGGGACTTCCTGTTGCTGCTATTAATGACATGAAGAAATCACCAGAAATCGTTAGTGGCCGAATGACATTTGGTAAGACCAGAGACAAATTTCTTGTTAGTAAACTGACTGAAGAACACAGTTTCTGTCTTTCAAGCAGTGATATATTATCACTTGTCTGCAAACTTGTGATCAAAGCAAGGGTAGATATCAAATATCTTGTTGTATGACTTCAGAAGCCACTTGAATTGAGGTACTGAGAAGCTGCAGAGCTCTCTTTCAAAGAGCTTTCCAGTTATTCAGGAGGGGAAAGGGAGGCAGATCTTAAGCTCTAACAGTTTTTATCACCAGACTGTCTTCTAAAGTATAATTCTTGTTATCTTGTACACACACTTGTTAAAATGTATTTTTTTACCCAGTTTTATTCTTTGTATAAAGAGCAATGATGCTTTGTGGTTGGTTTAAATATTTAAATATTTACCAACACTGACCAAGTGAAGAAATGGTAATGCTTGATCAGCAGGGCGCAAGAAGCAGCAAAGCAGATCTTAACTTCTTGTAAAGCAGTTGCCTATGAAAGGCTAATGTGACTCTAAATGAGAGATTATTTTTAAATGAGAAATTATTTTTAAATGCCTGAGCAATATTTTTTTTCAACTTTTCCCTGGAACATGTATAGGTTTTGGCTAGATGGCTGTTTCTATTTTATAGTCAAATTCTTTTCTAGAATCAGAAATCTGGTAGCTTTAATTTATTAGCTTAACTTTGGCATTATGTCTCTTCCTTAACTAACTTAATAACTTAATTCTGAGTAATTTTTCTTCCCACAAGCAAAAACCTTTGGTTTAAGATAATTTATAGCCTCATCATCATTAGGCTCTGCTTAGAGTAATTCAGTCTCTTAGTCAGCTTCCTTGAGACAGAAGACTACTTTAAATAGTCTCCAGTAGAGTGAAACTGTTTTGCAAATAACATTTTGGTGGCAGCTACTCAGCTCAGCAAAGTTGAGACACTTTAATTTTTGCAAGTACATTTAGTGTGGTATGTACACAAATAATCTTTTTTTAATTCAAGCCTGTCAGAGCTTCACAAATCTAGTGAATTCTTGGGTTGTAATTTGCTGTATTTAAATGTAATTATGATAGAAGAACAGATTAAAATAATTTCTCATCTTTCTGGAAAGCAGGTAACAAAGCTTCACACTTCTGAATGTTCATGATTTCCTGGAGATGGAAACCTCCTTCTCTTAAAGTCCATTTTAATATGTTGCCAGCAAAAACCGTATTTAAATAATTGTATCTTTAAAAATACTTGGTCTTATACAAGTACTCTGACAATTTCTAGGACAGGCCACGTCTCATTGGGATTAATTCTTATTTTCTGGCTGAGATAGTTTAGGCAATAAACTAAAAAGACTTCAGTTTCATCACACGATAGTGTATCAGCAAAATACATTTTTTGGGGAAGCTGTAGCCCTGTAGAGAAATAAGCAGCGTTGTATCTTTGCTTGCATTGGATCCTCAAAGTGGACATATTTGTAGGACTATTGGAAAACTTAAAAGCAGCGAGAAATGTTCTACTTGTCAGTACGTTCCACTAATAGGAAAATTATACCTCAGTAAAATGCAGATATTTACAATCTATTAACAATATCTGTTATCTTTTGCAGCACTGTGTTGTTACTCTTTGGCTTTCATGAGATTTGCCTACAAAGTGCAGCCAAGGAACTGGCTTCTTTTTGCATGCCACTTGACTAATGAAGTCGCACAACTTATTCAAGGAGGACGACTGATCAAATACAGGCAAGTCGCACTTTGACATTTTAAAGTCATAAACTGATGACTCCTGTAATACCCTGTTAGTGGTTTTTAACCATGGTGCAAACCTCTGCATGGTTTCTGAACTTGTTTTAACTTTATTACCTTTTGCAAACATATTAATAAGCTTGTCAGTAGGCTGAACTTGTTACCTTGCACCTCCTTTGAACTGTCTGAGGTGTGCACATAGAAAAGGCAGGAAGCCCTCATGGTCATGGGTGGATGTAGACAGGGCTTTCAGCAGATGCTGGCTATTTTGGGGGTTGTTTCATGCATTATGTTGATGAGTCTGCATGTGTCCGTCTTGGTAACTAATTCCTGAGATGGAAACATCCATAGAACTGTGAAGGAGTTGTATGTCTGAAAGAGAAACTGAGCAAAACCTCTCAGAGTTGACCGTTCTATATGTGAGGTAAATCCAACCGATGTGACTGGGGAACAGACTGCAATCAGTCTCACGCCCTCATCGCGTAGCAAATAGTGCAGACACTGGCCCGAGCAATCCTGATGAGTCAGGATTATGACTTTTCTCTTTTCTGCTCCAAGTAATTGATGTGGAGCAATGGGAGGAAGAAAACTCTTGAACTATAAATTAAACAATGAGACTAAGGAAAACTGCAAGTGAACTTGCCTTTGTGTAAATCACTGGCCAATGTCCTTCATTCATAATGGAGTTTTACTGTAAGTTCAGATTTATTTTTTTATAACCATTGTTATTCAGTATTCACTCTTACAAAAGCTGTTCTTCTTTTGGCAGGCTGGAGAAAAAGAACTAAATATGTAACTTGAAATAAGCCAGGGAATGTATTCATCCTGAATTACAACCAAGGAAGACTTGCCATCTACAGTTGCTGTGACAATTACAGTGGGGATAAAACAGAAACACCTATTATGAATACGACCCCACCAAGAATTCTTCTACTAATTTTTTTATCTTGCCTTTTAAAAAGTACTATTCAGCAATGTAAACCATTACATTTAAATTTTTGCTGCCTTACAGATCCTTAATAACTACCCTTTTAATAAAATGTCAACTCAGCCAAATAACACGCAATATTTGAAAACCAACTTTTTTTCTAACAGTCTACAAAAGTGGCCCATGATGGTTTGACAAAACGAGTTTTCAAATCAACACGAACAGAGGTCAGTAAACAGAACTGTAGGTGGTATCATTGTTCTATGTATTAACATATTCTTAAAAGCCATTTAACTTGAATGCATTCATTCCTATTCTGTCTCTTTTTTTTTAACTTGAGCAGTGGCTTGCTGATCTACAAGAACAAATGTGTAGATAGGCAGCCTGGAAGCGACCAGCCATCCCTCTTCCCTTACTGCATGCCTTGTCTGAGTAAGAGACTTTATTAACATACATTTTTAAGTCTCACATTATTTAAAGAAGGCTTGGAAAAACAACAGCATAGCACTGAATGAAGGAAGGCAACAAAGTTTGATACTATTCTTTGAGAAGTTCTAAATGGATTTGATTTTTTCCCTACTGTTTGAGTTGTTCTAGATGTATGTAATCCTTACACAGGCAAAAACTTAGTGTGTTTGGAGTCTAAGATCTGAAGGACACAAAGTGCCTTTCAGTAGTTTTTGACTTCATTGTGAGAGGGGTTTTTCTGCATGACCTGCCTGAAAGTTACATTGCTGTAAAGATAAAAATGACAAGGAATGTACGTTACAGATTTTTTTCAGTGCAGTGTTTTTGAACAATAAACATGTTCCAAATGGCAATAAATCTCTTGAACACTTGGAAAAGTTTTGGTTTTCATATTGTGATACCAGATCCTAAAGTGAAATTTTAGTATGGAGTGTCACTTTATTACTGTAACAGCATGAAGCAAAAACAGACTCAAAAAGTAAATGATATATACTGAGTTTAGGTAAGCGTTCTCTGGATCCTAATACCTAGCACTTCTTTTCCCTTGCAAGGAGAAGAGGATGTGGGTTCTTGAGTCAGACTGATGCTGAGACAACTTCCTGCTGTGATAGGCAGGGTTGAATTCAGAGCTCTCACTATCATGGCTAGGCTTCGCGAATGAAGATTTGGGAAGGGCTCTACCGACGTTTGTTACAAACGCGCTGGTGGCTAAAAAGGCCAATACGAGATAGACACGTCTGGTTGCAAAAGGCACAGCAGAAGGGACTCCTTAGGTGGTGTTTTCTGCAAGACACAATTCTTTCTGCGTTGTCTTTTCTCCTCAAGAGTGATCCTGCGTGCTTTCTCAAAAGCATCAGTGGTGTTCAAGATAGTGTGTCTCCAGACCTCCCGATTGGAGGCCAGAGTAGACCAGTTATGTTGATCAATATGGCCAAGGCTGAGATGTTGTTTCAGGGAGTCCTTATATCTTCTCTTCGGGGCTTCTCTCATGCGGCAGCCAGTGGCAAGTTCACCATAAAGCAAGATCTTAGGGAGGCAATGGTCCTTCATCCTTGAGATGTGCCCTGCCCAGGGCAGCTGTGTTCTCAGCAACAGGGCCTCAATACTTGTGACTGCTGCTTGTTCTAGAACAGGTGTGTTAGTCACATAATCTGACCAGTGGATGTTTAGGATTGTACGGAGGCAGCGTTGATGGAAGCGTTCTAAGAGTCACAGGTGGTGGTGGTAGATGACCCATGATTCAGATCCATATAAGAGAGTAGACAGCACAATGGCTCTGTAAACACTGATCTTGGTACTTTTCTTCAAGTGTTTATTTTGCCAAACTCTTTTATGGAGTCTGAAAGCACTATGTGCCTTTGCTAACCCGTTGTCTATCTCTCCATCAATCTTACCATCCAAGGAGATGAGGCTACCTAGGTAATTAAACTGCTGGACTGATTTGAGCTCTGATTTGCTCTCCCTATGCAGATAAGTCAATATTACATATTATCTTCTAGCAAATATAAGATGGTCAGTTACCACTTGGTCTAATTCTACTGTGCTCTCAGCTGCATTATGGCAATACTTTGTTTATGGGCATACAAGAAAGAGGGTTATAGGGCATGTCTGCTGGATGAGTAAAACTAGTACTGACTGCTACTTTTTGCTTTAGAAAAGCTAGTGCATAGAGCTGCCTCTTCAGTACTGCTTGCTTGTCACAAAAGTATCATTTTCTCTGCCTCCTCCCTCCCTATCTCCTGGAATAGAAGCAGCATTACACTTCTGTGTGAGTAGTGAGACACAAGCAGATAAGGATGACTGCTTATCTTGGCACCTTATAGTATGTTATATTATTGCTGGAGAGAAAATAAGTTACAGGTGAGTTTGAACTTCATAGGTATGAAATGTAGTGTGTTGGGCTGCTCTTGGGTAAAGCTTGCATTATATGATGTACTCTAGCCTCACCTGATGTTTTGATCACTGTTCATTAGCTCCTGATTGTCTTAATTTCCAGAGGAGGGAATACTATTTACAGGAGTTTATTCTCTCATTTTGCTAGTAGTTGCACCATACTTTCTAATGTATTTCCTTCCAGCTTTCTCCTTCCTTCCTTCCCCCTATTCATTCACTGTGACAAGGCTCAAGTTATTTCATACTGGATTAGTACAAGAGTGAATTGCAGGTGGAAAGTGGGCTCTAACTTGCTTTGATCAGATTTTAAACCAGTGATGCTTCCTGCAGTCCATACAAACTTCTTAGGGAAGGGTGCAGCAAAGCATTTTTCATGGGACTTGAAGGAACAGAGCCCTATCTGGGATGGGGAATCTGGTCTGGGGTGAATTTCCACTGACAATCTGCCTAGTGACAAAAACAGTTTTATGGGCAGAGTGCCATCAAGTGGCCTATGATATGTCCTTCAAAACATTATTTTTCAATCCATTCCACATACCATTTCTTTGTTTAAATAATGGTGCTGGAAGCAAGGGGACACCTTAAGGAGGAGAAATGAGGAATTATTGCAATAAATAATGGTGTGATTAATCTGCACCCTCCTCCTCTGGCACAGAACACTGAAACACATTGGCATGTGGCCATTTTGGGATGGGGCTGCTTGGCATAATCCAAAAAGAGGAACATTTTAAAGAAACGGGGGAGATTATATATTCTTGAGTCTGAATACCTTAACGGAGTTAATGGCTTCCTTTTTTTAATCCCTCACCCCAGTCAGGTAGCATTGGATGAAGGAATGGGGCTATGACAGTTTCACTGATTAGTAATAATCCAAAATTAGAACTTAGAATTTGCATTTGATTTATAAGATTGCAGGGCTTGTTGCTAGTAGCTGTTATTCTGGAATACCTATTTGGTTTTAATTTCATAGCTTGCTTTAGTAAAAACAACTTTCAGCTATAGGATACGTCCTGCCACTTAAAATCTGTGCTGCCCTGATCCCAGGCACTGTCTTGAGTGTACTACTTCTGTTCCCCTGCAGTAAGACTGGGAACCATGTGGCCTTTCCTCTCTTGCTGCAGTGGCTACTGCTGTAGGGACAGCTGTTGTCTTCTTTCATGTTTTCAGACAGAAAAGAATTTCTCACCTTTCTGGGCAAGTGCTGCTAGACTGCTGGTAAGGAATGCAACACCTTTAGGAATTCAAGTGGGAGACAGTACCAGCTAAGCTCTCAGTCTGTCTGTCTTCCCCCTTTTTTCCCCAGATTAAGCTTGAGATCTCTTGACTCAATTTTTCAAGTAGCTTCTACCTCTTCTATTGTTTCAAGATTTAAGTGTCCTTGATCTGGAAGCTTGATGATTTATGATTCAAATGTGGTAACATGGTAATTAATGGACAGAAAGCAATAACCATAATTGTGGGGTCAGAAGAGAAGAAATTACTTAAAAGGATTCTTTAATGAGTGTAATAACACCTACTGATAGTGAATTTTGCTCAACCTCCCACACCGGTCTCATGCTTTATAGTCATTTCAGCTTATGCTGCTATGTATGATATCTTTTCTCCTTTATTTTTATTTTTTTTTTTTTATTTTGCTTCTGTGACTTCTGTATGGTGTGCCACAGTGCTACAAATACAGCCTGGCAGCTCTCGGAGAAAACACATTCTTAGTAAAATGTAGTTGTTCATAGCATTGAGGGTTATCTTTTGTTCTCTGTACAAAGTGCAGTGGTGTCATCTGAGCAAGGACAGCACTGCAGAGAAGTGGGCAGAAAAAGGGGAAAAAAAGTCTCAGTAAATTTACAGACTGAGAGAAGGCACAAAAAAGGGAGAGTTTTCTCCCTGGGACCAAGGCAGGTTTTGACATAAAAGTAGAGTGTTTAGAAAACAGAATCCTAGATTAGGACAGACCACTCATTCAACTGCTCCAGTGCCTTCCCTGGGTTCTCACATGAACGCTGATACAAACTGTATTATTGCCCAACTAATACACAGAGCATCAAATTATCAAATGTATTTACTTCAACTGTGTGTGTTTCCAGAGTGCATGAACCTCTTTTACACTGCTGCAGGTGCAGACACGTGTTACTGCTTACATGCCAGTTATAAGAATGTGAAAGGAGTCAAGAAGAGCAGGAATAAAAAGATGAGATAGAGATGAGTACCAAAAAAACTACTAGAGTGATACTTTTGTATCACTTAGCACAAAGCTCTTAATCAGTACAGTCTGTACATCATGCTGATGTGACAGACCAATAATATAAAATGGTAATATATAAAATACTCACAAGCACAGTTACCAGCTCTCTTAGGTTTTCAGCCTGTGTGTCACAAGATATGTTGGTCCTGTCTGCATTTGGGGAAGAACAGTGCAAACTGCCTAATGTAATATATCTGCAGTTCTGCTTCTTTAGAGCTGGAGAATTTCTGCTCTCAACTTACTCAGAGGCTAAAAAATTTATTCTAATGGAACAAGGCATTGCTGCAAGTTTTACTGTCTCTGTAAACTGAAAAAGGAAGCAGTCTGATGTTTAAAATGAGGCAATTTCTTTATTAAATTAATCACAGAGAAGTAAGTCTGTCTCCCTCCACCCAACTCCTTTCTGTTTTTGCAGATCTAATACCTACCACTGCATTGCATTCAGTCACTGTGGTAACCACTTATAAATAACCAATGTCCATAGAATCCACTCAATAGCAGCCAGAATGTTTCCTGGATAACCTGCTCTGAGTGTCATCACTGAGGTCTTGCTCCTTCAAGATCATTGCCTCTCTCTTTATCACATGCCTAACCCTGACCATGATACTGTTCTCTTCTTTTCCTATTTTTTTTCTCCTTCCCCCTCCTTTCCCACCCTCTTTAATAGTAGGTTTCAAGTAACTATGGCGACAAGGCTGGGAATTTTCCTCTTGTTCATTTCATCTGAAATCTGGGGCATGTCTTTCTCATTAAGGAAAAGTATTGTATGGGGATAACTGGCCCAACCTCTTGATGCAAGAGAAAGCAGTGTCAGTTACGGCAGCACTTGCAAGTACTTACATGGTGGCTGTATTTGGTCCACTGTGTTAGAAAAATGTAAAGGTACAAAGTAAGCCACGTAAAATTTTGAAAGCATTTAATAATTTTTAAGGCATTTAGCACATAATTTACTCAGAGGAGAACCACGCTGTAATTTGCTTTAATCTGTGTTGATTTATAGGCTGGTTGGAATAGTTTTGTATCATGTTTGTTGTTCTAAGGTATGTATTAACTGAAGGGATGCCTTCTCGGAGTGGTGTTGAGTGATGAAAATGATTCTTTAAAGAGGAAATGTGGTGGTGTGAAATCTTAAAGGTGTCTCCTGGCAAGTCAAAATACTACGCTCCTCTAATCTGTCACTGCAGTCTGCCTGAATCTGATATCACAGTTTAAAGACAGAAAGATCTCCAGATTTTAACTTGTAGCAGTGCCAAAGGAGTAGTAAGATTGTCTCAAACATTCCTGTCTTACACATTTGGATATACCATGTCTCCTTGCCCTTAGGATCACTTAAAATTCTAAAACAATTACTGTATTTGTTCATGGGGAAGCCATTCAAAGCAACAATTACAAGGTATTTTTGTATGAACTTGATGCTGTGAGTCACCTGGAAGAAAAGCACAAAGCCAGCAGTGTGATCAGTAATTTCTCTATTACTTTGTGTTTCTTATACTGTAACTTGGTAAACATTGGCATCAGCTCTCAGCCGGATTATTGTTAGTAAGAAATGGGTTCAAAGATCTAGTATCCAGTAGTGTTTCAGTTAACCAAGTGTCTGTGCTGCCTGATCTGAGTGTATGATGCCACACAGAGATGAGCTCACAAGGCTGTTTGGTACTTCCTTGCATGTGCTGTGTCAGCCACAATGAGCCAATAAAGGCTTTCCCTCCAAAGCTTACCAGTAGCTCACAGCGTTCCTGTGAATCACAAACACACCTAGCTACAAGTTGCCTGCCAAGTACTCAGGGGAACAGTGAAACCTATGATTGAGTTGACTTTGTATCACTAATGAAGTGGCGATTTGATCTGGAAAGGTTTGAGTCACAGCAGAAACAATTAGCATGAAGGTGTATGAAGTCACCAAGTGGCCTGTGACTTGGGGTAACATGCAGAAAGTCAGACAAATTAGAACAGATAGGTTTCCTGAACTGAGGCATAAGAAAAGGGATACATTTTTCAGTTTTTGCTTCCTTGTTCCTTATTTTTGGAGCACCACTACTTGTCACTGTTACTGATGCAGGCTTGTTGGAGCATGTTCATGCTGGCATTTTTCAGGAGCACAGGATCTTTTCAAAAGACATGTGGGGCATTCATTACCCCCTGGTAAGCTCCTCTCCTTTCAGTGAGTTTCAGAAGCTGCTGCTTTATTGGATCTGAGATGTTTGCACCAAGCAGCAGAATTGAGGTGGGGTCTTACCAAGTGGAATAGGCAAGCCCCTGAAGCAGCTCTACCTCTTCTGTTTTCTACCATGCTCCCAGTTCAACTCTGTAAGAGATCCTTTACTTACATTCCTTGTAACCCCCGACTTTCACCTTTCAGCAATATTCATTCAAATATCCCATTTCCAAAGGCAAAGAATGCAAAGGTGGGGAGTGATACAGGACATTAGAGCCCTGACACGTGACCAGAGCAATCCTAGAAATGTTATTTTTATGAAATAAGGGTTTACAGGTTTACAGCTGATAGAGCTACAAGACTGAAAGGTATAGACACTGCTCTGTGTACATTAGAAGTATGCCACCAACCACACCAATTCAGCAAGTGGGCTAAATTGATTCATTTTTCAGGAAGACAACATTACTTAGCAGATTTTCTAGCTAGCTTTAAATTTAGATGTGGATACATGCAAAACAGTAAGGTCAAGAACTGATGAAACTTGTAAGCAAACCACACCATACTATACGAATAGAGAAACTGAGGCTTGCAAATCCATAAACCAGAAATTATCTCCAGATGTGGTAGGTTTATGATATGAAGGCAAAATGATATTTTGCACCACCTATTTTGACTTTGTGTTATTGAAAGAATTTGAGCTTTTTGGAAAAGGAGAACAATTTTTAGATCCTATTGCCTTATCAAACAAAGTTCATCAGCACAGAAACACTGAAAACATAGGCTTTCTGAGTTGCCTATTTTTCATGGCAAGGTAATGACTGTCTGATGGTATTTCAAGAGAGTGCAGAGAATTAAGAATTTCTGTTGAGCAGAGAAACTAGGAAAAATAAATGTTAGGTGACTATTCCAACCTTCTACTCAAGAAAATAGCAGGGAAGCAAAAAGCACCCTTTGCCTCATTCAGGAGTGGGTGTCAGGAAGGCGGCACAGCCTGGGCAGCAGCAGGTGGGAAGGGGGGGGCAGTGGTAGGATGCAAGCTGGACCCCCCCACACTTCCCAGGTTTGCACTTCTCTTCTCTGCTTTACAGCATTGAGACTGTGCACTTTTTCACACAGAAACAAAAACACAGCTTCAGCTTGCTCTCTGGCAGATGCTTACATGCCTGAATTCCCTGTACAACCAGAAAGCCATCAGTAATCTAAGGCAGAGCCAAACACTCCTGCTTAAAGTCATGCAGACCAGAAGGGTAGACCCAGATTTAAATTTTCTGTATCTCTTCATATCTATAAATTTGGAGGGGGGAAAAAAAAAACAACAAAGACAATTTTTTTCTTATTTTTATATTTTGGTCTCAGATATGCTTTAGAATTAAGACACTTTTATAACAAATCATTTTATTACAATTCTGGGAGCTACTAATGGGTTTCTATGACCTAATCAATCTTTTCATTGCTTAAAGTAACAGTCCTATCTTGCTTACTACTATATTTGTAAAAGCAGATAAAAATTATATATTTAAAGGCTTGTCCTGCCTATATTTAAATTAAAAGAGGTAATGGTGAGGCTCATTACCCTAATTCATCAGACTGAAGCTTAGATGTCTGGTCTGAGCTAGTCATCCATGCTTCCTCTGTAGCCACCAGAGAGCAGAAGGCAATCTTGTTTTTACTAAAATGACTGCCTTAGATGAGAACTGCTCCCTGAAAGTGCCACTCTCTCTCTATGGACTGTAGCAATCCAGAAAATTGCTCTAAATTTTAGGCTTCATTTTTTGGCTGCATCTAGTTAAATTTAGTAAAAGAAATTAATTACAAAGCTTGAAGATGGCAGCTATGATTTTGAAAAACCCAACAACTGCTTGTTGGAGGTAGCACAGGAGATGTGCCCTGGTTATGAAGGTCTTGAACCAATCACCTGGTGGAATCTACCTACAAATACTTTGGAAACCATCAACAGGTTGTGAGGGTATATTGGAAACTGAAGGCAGGTAGCAATCTTTCAAGATAGCACTCTTTCCTGCTCCCTGTCTCCCCTTCACATGCCACCATCCATGAAAAGGCCATGTATCACTGCCTTGAAGATCAAACATGGCATCTCAAGCAGTCAGCTAAGCAATCACTGGAGTCAGGGCTTTGTGGAAAAGCTATGGGGGTACAGAAGGGCTTGCAAACTTTTAGTTTTAGGGGGGATCCCAAAGATTTCAGCTGCAGGTCACTTGGGAGGAGGTGGGGAAGAGACTGCCATGCTCTGACAGGTTTGTTGTTATGCCACCATTTCCAGTGGAGGCATGAGCCCACAACATTTCTATGGAACAGAGGAACTAGTAAAAGTAAACTACTGCAGGTAACTTTTGCCATCCTTCTGCCCAAGCAAATATCAGTGAAGCAAACAAAACTCCCAGCATTATGTAGCCATGGTGCAGGACACAAAGCAAGCTGGATGCTGTACTTATAAGGTCTCACTGACCATCTCCAGAGGCACCTGAAGCATCAGGAAGTTCTCCCTCCTTCTCCATTCAGTTCAAAACCAACAAAACTACCTTCTGCTCCCACCAGCTAAAGTCTGCTCCCTGCCCCACAGGTCCAAATGCCTTGTGCTTTCAGCTGTTCTGCTTCTGCAGAAGTAAATGGGTCGTAGGGGAGAGAGCTTCCTGGGGTTTGAGCTGTATGGATGTAATCTGCCAGGCCCTGTTGTGTCGAATTCTTCGAAGTTTCACTTCTCCTCTTCCTCACAAGCAGAAGTCAGGGCAGAGATGGGGCTGTCCTAGTACACACACCGATCTGCAGAAAATGATGTCCTCAGTAAGCTGGGAGCTGTGGGAAGGCAGCCACTGCCTTGGCTTCTCCTTCCAGGACAGGCAGGCATGTTTTCCTCTCATCTATGGGGTCCTCTGACAAAGAAGGGAGGCCTTGAAGAGGCAGAAGGAGAGAGGAATGACTCCATCGATGTAGTCACTGGCAGGGTCCTCCAGGAAGCAGTTCTTAGTCTGGGATAGTGAGAAGAGGGGCATGGGAACAGCAGCTCCTGCAAGCCATGAGTTCCCTTCGGAGCCACCAGCAAATGACACTCCCATGTTGACACCTTTGGGCCAGCAGCAGAGGAGGAGAAGGTCACCAAAGACCTTTGCTCATCACTTCGTGCTTCTGTCAACTGCAAAGAACCCAAGGCACCCAAGCCAAGCAGCTGGCAGCAAGTTCCATGACTAGCTGGGCCTCTCCCTGGGACCACTGGGCATGCCAGGTACCAGAAAGATGGTTTTTGCACACAGACCCCACCCCCCATATACCACAATTCCTTCTTACATTTTTCCTCCCTGTCTTGGAGGGTCATAGTCATGTTGTTCCCTTACACATGGTCCTCTCTGCTCAGGTCCTCACAAAGGTAAGGGCAATGCTGGCCAGCTCAGGAGGGTGACATTTTGCTGTTATTTGGCTATTTTCACACAGCCATGTCTGCAAGTGTGTCTAAATTTTGGCCTTAACCTAAAGCTTCCTGAGATGCCAATGGCCTGTCATCAGGCTGGAAAGGTACAGTTTGTGTTTCACCTAAAAGTCAGGGTTAAAAGGCAGATGGGAAATTTCCTAAGTATGTGTGGGGAGGGGGGCAGGGTGGGAGGGGAAGGTTTCTGTCCTGAAGGACCTCATTAGGGGCTCTGCTGCCCTGGCTTTTATCAAGTTTCATTCACATAGCAGCAGGTTACACAGCCCTTATCACTCATCTTCCTCTTCTGCCCCACCCCACACTGCTGCCTGCTTTCACTGCAGCAGGCAGGGCACACCCCTCCATCCTTTTTTCCCAGCCACCAGCCTCATTCCCCCTGTAAAGCACTCAGGCCAGGGCTGCAGTGCTCATCTGAGAGCTGGTCACGCAGCAGAGACACATGCAGGAATGGCCCCAGAGGGCATTCAGGGGCAGTGTCTGAACAGAGCAGGACAGGGAAGACTTATGTGGAATGACCATGCTCGAGCAGAGGGGATGGAGGTTGGAGTGTTGCTCAGAATGAGCAAGCAAAGCCAAGACAGAGGACAGCATGATGGCCTCTGCAACACCCCTTCTTCCAGGGGCAGAGGTTAAGAGACTACACAGTGCCACACTGGAAATCTCTGGAAGAAGGCATTTACACTTAATCCTGTTTCTGCCCTACTCATTCCTAGCCGGAAAAGCACCTGCCTTGCTCACAGGTGGTGTGCAGGATGTCACAGGTGCCTCTGATTCAAGGAGGGGTGAGGCTGTTTGCCTTTACAACCTCTCTGGGCAATCTGTTCCAGTGTGCGGTCACTCACACAGTAAAGTTCTCTCTCATATCAGGTGGAATTTTGTGTGCATCAGTTTCTGCCCATTGCCTCGTGTCCTGGTGATTGGCACCACCACGAAGAACCTGGCTCCATCCTCTTGACACCCTCTCTTTAGATATTTATTGACATTGATAAGGTGTACAATATACACATACTACCAATATTAGTATTAATTATACATGTTCTAATATTAATATAATATATGGTTATTTTATGCTATATAATACTGTATTTCTATTTTATATTGCTTTATTATATATTAATATATTAATTATAAAATAGTTACTTGTTATGAATACAATGTACACATGGATAAGGTGTATATGGGAGGGTGCCAGGAGGATGGATGGAGCCCGGTTCTTTGCAGTGGTGCCGCCGACCACCAGGACACGACGCAACGGGCAGAAACTGATGCACACGAAGTTCCTCCTGAACATGAGGTGCCCTAACGCGGTCCCACCGGGGCCCTGAACACCCACGGTGCTGTGTCCTATATCTGTCCACAGGCTTTATTTAACCACCAGCTCGCACCACCGCGCTCATGCAAATCGCGCTGCCGTGCACACTGAGCACACCGATTCCGCGGGCAGCGATGACAGGCTGAAAAATCCCTTCTTCCTCCCCATCGCCTCTAGCGAGGACTGCACAGGCGCCCACCCGGCGCTGGGCGTATCTCACGTCTGTCCCACGAGGGTGTCCGGCGGAGGCGGCGGGATCCCCCCACAGCGGGGCCACCGCCCCAGCGCGCAGGCGCGGCCCGAGCCACCTCGGGGCGCGCGTCACTTCCAGGCTGGGCCGGGGCCCGGCAGTGGAGCGGCTTCCATCCCGTCCCGTCCCGTTCCCCGGCGCGGCCCGGCCCGGCCCGGCCCGGCCGGAGGGAGGGCCGGCATGGAGAAGCTGCGGCGGGTGCTGGCCGGGCAGGACGACGAGGAGCAGGGACTGACGGCGCAGGTACCGCCCGGCGAGGGCCTGTCCTCCCTCCCCCTGCCCGAAGTTTGCTGCGTGCGCCGAGGGGCGAGGGTTATGGGCACCAGACCCTGTCCGGTGTATGAGTTTTGGCAAATTCTTGTTGTGTGAAGCTTTTTGCTCTCTCGGTGGCTTGGGGTCATTTGCTTTTATTTGTCATTTATTTTATTTGCTACCCCTGCTTTGGGGTAGCAGGGTCTCCTTATGTCGTGTGTGCTCTTCCTACTGCCTGGCCGTGGTACTTGATCAGTCAAGCAACAGGTTTTCTTTCCAAAGAAAGGTTTGTTTGTGCTCTAGGGCGACCCTGCTTAAGCATGGGGGTGGGACCAAATGGCCGCCCACTGTGGTCCCTTCCAACCTGACCAGTTCTGTGATTCTGTGTAAATTGCTTTTCCATTTCCTTGTGCCTTTGAATTTGCAAAAGCAAAGAAGGATTTTCTCTAGACAAAGATAGTTTTGTGTATATTGTGCTGAAGTTACTTTTTGCACCATACTCCTCAAGTACAACTTAATTTTTGTATTTCCTTCCCACTATCTTTCTCATCTTTTTGTTTCAGTTTTATTGCGTTTGAACACCATACATTCCTGAGAATTAATCTCCAGGCTGAAGTAAAACTGAGCATACTTACAAAGAACCATTTATTCTATCAGCTCCCTCTTAATCGGTGTGACTGCAGGTCAAAGTGCCCCACATCAAGGAACATATTCATACTGCTTGCTGCAGGGTGCTGGAGCGCAGTGGAGGAAGCTGGAATGTAGAGCAGCCTGTGTCTGACTGCAGCTAACAAACAGCCTGAGCATAGCTGGTATAATATTAGTCCTAGCAGCTTGCTGCTGACATGCTTTATTTAGTTTTGCACTGAGTAGTTGCTGATCTTCAAGGTTTAAGACCTTGGCCTCTTTGCAACAATAAAGCAGCTAAATTTTGTCCACACCTAATTCTGGAAGCAGTGCAGAATCTGCGCTTTCACACCAGAACTGGCTGCCAGCATTTAGGAATGATTCTTCACCTTCTGATCTTGTCTCAAGATTATCCAATAAAGACATTTCCATTAATCTCAGTTCAGTTCCAAGAGAATTAATCTGTCATCACTAGGCACATTTCACATGAGGCACGTGATAGTGACACAGAGGTTTCCTTTACTTCATGCTGTGGAGTTTAAAGCGGTGATCAACAGATAAATGCCTACATCTTTAATACTTTTATATTTGAAGTGTATATTCTGAGAACTGAGCTAATAGTGTGTTACTTGTTAAATGTCAGTAATTAAACTATATATGATTTCGCTATTGCATGTAATGATATCGTTATAGCCAGAGAAGACTTTCAATAATAAAAATGTGCCTATATTTAAAGCCTATCCAGTACATGATAGAAGAAAACATATAAATGTGTCTTTGGCACAGTGCAAAGGAGCTTCATGCTGAGATGAACCAGAAAGATCTTTAAAATAAATAAATACTCACTGAAGAAAAAAAAAATCAGGTGCTTAGGTCAGGCAATTTCTCATCTGTAGGTTTCTCTCAAAGTAGCAATGTGTTTGTAGAACACTGGAAATCAAGCCTTCTTTTAGTGAGGAAATTCATATGTGACATTCACTAAAGCTCTAGCTGAATGGTGCTGACTATTTTTAAAGTGTGTGTATTAGAATAGAAAAGTTCTAATGCACCCATGAAGAGAAGAATACTTTTTAAGAGGTAAGGTTGTGAAAGTAAGTATAAGGTTAAGCATTTTGTGTGTAAAATCTTCAACTGTTGTAATGATCTTTCTGGAACTACCTCATGTGTTTGGTTAAAAACAATGGCCCTCTCTTTGGAATAGCTGACAGTTGTGTAATAGCTATCATATGGTTCATGTCTATAGATATCTCAGTGTTTTCCTCCTTGATTTTTACAGAACCATTACCTTGAAGTCAGTAGTAATTCCTGCTAAGTAGAAGTATACAACGAAACAACTGTGTTATGATTCACTGAAGTTGTTCTGTACTTTCTAAACCAACTCGTTTCTTGCTGCAATTAGATCCATTACTCTAAATACATTATAAAAAATGAACTAAAGGAATTCATTATCAAAAAGATCAATAATGAATTGTAAGTATGCCAGTGTAATGATGTTGTCAGAGCAGCATTATGGTTTTTAGTTTTATCAATACGAAAATTAAAATAAAATCAGTCCATGTGACACATTGGCTAAGTTTCATGTTAGCTGACAGCAGCTTAAAGCATTGAATGAGATTTCAGCAAAGAGGAATAGATCAGATATTTACATTTCTTGTATTTTACTCTCTAGTGATGACATAAATACGTATAAGGAAAGCTGTTAGGGAAAGATGAAAATATCTCTTTAAATATTTTTAGATTATTGCTTAGAAACTCAATTCTGCAAATTTACTCAACATTTGTTTGAATTTTCTCCACTACTTGCATATTCTTAAATTTACCATCAAGAAAAGATGTAATTGCTAACTTCTAGAATATTTCTTAAAACTTGTAAAATAAAATGTTTCTGCTTTTTGATTTGCCCACATGGAAAACTTTTATAAGATCATTAATATTTGGGGGGAGCTTAGGTAGATGTTCAGAACCACAAGAAATATTTTTGATTAAAGGCAGCCTTGCAGATTATTATTAATTTTGTTTATTGTGTGTCCATTGCAAACTGTTCAGCAAAGATGGTGTTACCTGTCACTTGCAGCTTGTCTGTCGGACTACTGCAAGACTGTTCCTTATGATTCGGGAAGTCTCCATTACAGATTCCAGTTTCCACTTAGGTTTCCTCTTTATTTCTGGATTGTATCATTTCTTTGATACAATATTAGCTTGAAATATCGTGTGAATAAAAATCCTTGCTTCTTGCACGGGAGATTGGCATTAAAGTTTAGCTACAGAAAACTAAGGATTTCCATTTGTTGATTTCAGTTTCATTTTTCTTTTTCTTCTTAGAAACAAGCTGCTAAGCAGTACAGCAAAAGGGGTGTGTTTTATAGGAACTCCCTTGCCACCATTACTGTCTAGTTCTCCATATGAATCTTTCCCCAGATGTGGAACTTGCCTGGCAATTTTTTCGGTCCTTTAAGTAAAAGCTTCTGCTAATGCAAATATCATAGACTGCAATGCCAACTCTTTTTATCCGAAATCTGGAATTAGCTGTATGGTTTATGTCAGACACACAAAAAAATCCTAATCACCCTTGCCTTGTTTCCTGCTTATTTCCTACTTATTTGTAGGGTTCCGTTTCATAGTCTCTGAGAAACTAAGCTGTTACTTCAGGGTGTCTCATGATCCCTCGTATAGACATTACTGCTTCTGCAGCACATATGGCAGAATAGACACAGGCTGTGGCAGGTCCTCAACTTTTACAGATTATAGCCTGGCATTTTAGCACAAGCTGATGTCTGTGGTTTATGTAGTTGAACTGTGTAACTGTTACTCAACTTTTGCAGCAAGGTACTTCCCTACAGGGGTGGAACAGGCATCCTGAAAAGATAATGAGTTCCATTGTTTCCATGAAACCTAAAAAGTATTAATCATAGAATTTCCTGAGTTGGAAGAGACCCACAAGGATCATTGAGTCCAACTCCTGGCCCTGCACAGGGCATCCCCAAGAATCACACCATGTGTCTGAGAGTATTGTCCAAACACATCTTGAATTCTGTCAGGCTTGGTGCCCTGATCAGTTCCCTGGGGAGCCTGTTCCAGTGCCCAGCCACCCTCTGGGTGAAGAACCTTTTCCTAATATCCAGACTAAATCTTCCCTGACACAACTTCAGGCCTTTGACTCGGGTCTTGTCACTGGTCACCACAGAGGAGAGATCAGTGCCTGCCCCTCAACTTCCCCTCATGAGGAAGGTGTAGACTGCAATGAAGTATCCCCTCAGACTCCTCTAAGAGATACTCTTAGGTATCAGGGACTAAGAAAATGCATTACCAGATCTCAAGTTTCAGAATTTCAAACACTGCATTATCTAGGTTCAGCTTCACAACATAAATGGTGACGGCATCGGAAATGGTTGGAGGATCAGTCTTCGTTGTAATGCCAATTAATTTATTATTACAGAGAATGCTATGTTGTGGTGCTCTGGCAGCCCTCATGCCACAGCCCATCTTCCTGTAGTTCATGTGCATGTATTGTCAATCTAAGTTTTTAAGAAATCCATAAAATGTATCGAACTACTTTTAAAATCGTGTCTTAAATCTTGTGGCATTTTTTGCTTCAAGCCCTTGTGTGGTTCTCTTGTTTCTTGTGTTTGTATTTTTTTCAACTCATAACTGTTAGGGATTTAGATGAAGATAAAGCTGTTTACAAATTTATATGAAGAATGAAATTTCCTGTTAGTCATTTCAGTAGCACCATAGATATTAAGATGAGAGGTAGAATATCAGTAAGTGGCAGCAATCTGCCTGATACACCTGAATAAATGATTTATCTTCATCCTTTCCATGTTTTCTAGGCAATCTGGAAAGTGTGTGTTGGGTTTACTGATAGTCTTGGCCTATCCACGCTTCATTTCTGAGCAGGGATGGAAAGGATTTTTACTCTTTTTTTCTGTGTGTGCGTGTGCGTGCTTGTGATTAATAGGTGCAACTAAAAGTGTGAGTGAAATGGATATCTTCAGCTATGTCCTACCAGCTCTTCCTACACTTTGAATGTGTGTAGGCATTCAGGACTGTGACTATCAAATATGATTTCAAATACTAAACCATCTTTCAGTTACTGTTTTTGTCTGTTTCTTTAATGCATGCATAAGGATAAAGTGTTGGACCTAACAAGGTAAGCTACATCTTCTGACCTTTGGGAAGTTCTGTCTTAACTGCTGAACACAGAAAAGAGGAAAGAAAACTCAGAACAATAGGGTATCCCAGCTCTGTGTCTGCTCAGACAGTAAGCAGTGTAAAAGATTATTTTTAGTACTCTTCTCCCCCTTCTTAAATAAATATTCAAAGTATTTAATTTTATTAAGTGACTGATTTTTTTATAAAAGTTTATAAAGAAAATAGTCGAAGCTATTCCTTGTTGACATACCTTCAGATGATGATTCATCCCAGCACATATACGTGTGCTTGCATGTGGCATTTTTTTATTAAACTAGATATTAAACTAGATTTTTTTTTAATTGAACTTCATTTGTACAGATGTGACATTGTTCTAAGTAGTAATCAGATTTCATTGGTTCACTTACCACTGCCTGAAAGAGAAATTTCTCCAGAGAGTAAGAGAAACATCATACTCATTGGCTGGGGAAGGCCTAACTTGTATATTTGGTTAATAAGACTTGATTAAAATATCTGTAGACTAGATAACAAGAGGGCAAGTTTGTTTGTGTCATCTGAACAAATACGAAAGTTGGCTTTTTATAATCATCTTATGTAAGCTGAAGCAATGCTTCACTTAATAGGCCAGTTTAGAATAGAAAGTATATTTAATTGTAGTGACCTGGAGTAAGCTGAAATACATTGTTCTTACAGCATGGGTGGGGAAGATGACCTGAGCATATCTAACAAGTCACTGCTGCTGAAGGGGATTGTTCTGCCAGCTCTGTGGCCATGCCTCTTTCTTTACATCAGCCCTGTGGCTTTTCTGACAGCTTGCAGAGCTGATTTGGCTCATTAGGACTAAGTCATCAGAATGGAAGACACACTAGTCCTCTTCCCACGTTGTGAGTTGTGTCAGCTAGTTCAGTTCATTAGGGGGGTCTTCCAGGTTCTGGAGTCACTCTGGAGAAGGAGGAAGTAAAATAATCTCTTTCAGCAGCTTAGCTGTCTGATGAGACAAGCTGTGTGTCTATCTGCCTATACCTTTACCCTGTAAGGCACAGTAATTGAAGCAGAGTCATAATGCTTACTGTGGATACTGGTAATAGTATGTACAAGGGATCCTCTCTAGTAACAGGAAAAGGTAGTAATGTTCATAGGAACCTACAGTGCTGCACAAATAGATATATTCCACTGCAAATTGCTGGAAGGTTCATCCATTCTTTTGCTTTGGTACAGTTATGATAATTTTCACTTGAATGGTAAAAGAAAGTGTTTGAAAGTGGAGTAGTATTGCGTGAATGCCAGGATATACCTTCATGGGTTTTGTCCTTTTTGTTTGTTTTGGAAATATATTTCCAGACTGTTAATAAAATTTTGTAATATGAAAGAATTAATATGCAAGTGACTGTTCAGCAAGGTAAAATCATTGTTTCTGGCTAAAAAAATATTTTGTTTGAAATTAAGGACTTCAGTGGTAAAGGAAAAATTTCCTTTAGATTGTTCAAAACTGGGTTTGTAATATCCTCTTTTTTTCCTCTCTTCCTATTAAGGTCCTTGATGCCTCAACACTCAGCTTTGGTACTCGAGTCAGATGGTTTGCCATATGCTTTGTTGCTGGCATTGTGTGCTCTTTTCTTGTAAGTAGAGTGTTTTTTTCCCTGTGCTTTATTACTGTTCTACAGTAGAACCTCATTCATATTCACACTTTATATGTGATTCTGTGTTTGCTTTATTCTGTATTCTAAACATTGTATCCATAAATTTAACTAGACATTAAATGTATTATTGGCATGTAGGGCTGTTGCTCTCTAAATTACAATTTTGACTAGTTTTCTTCTACTCACAGCAGAGAGCATTATTATTGTAGCAGAATAGATTTTCTTACTAAACAGTTTGAAGACTGACAAAATGTAGATTTGTATACTAGGGGTGTGTACCCATCTTATTTTTATTCTCTTCAATAAAAGGGGAAAAGAGGTTAAGCTTGAAAGGTTTTTAAAGGATGAAGAAACCACAAGTGTAACTTATCACACTTAACAAATCAATAGGTGATGACTGTGATACTAATTGACATTTGAAAAACCTGCTGCATTCCTGGTGTTAGAGTCAGCAAATCATTTATTCATTCTTGAACTTGAGGGGCTGGCAGGAGTCTCAAGTCTGCAGTTAAAAATTGTTTTGGTTAAGCAAAATCTGCTGGTATAAAGCAGTTTTCAGCTGCATGGGAAGTCCCAGCAGCAGGTGAAAAAACAATTGATACTCTTACCTGTGAGAGGTTTTATTTAAATAGTAATCAGATCAATAAAGGAAATAGAGAGTGGTATTCTCCATATTGATATCTATGCCAAGTACAGTGGCATCTCTGGCTAGATACTTGTGTTGGAGAGGGGGCATGTTCTAGGGAGGGAGCTCAAGACTAGATGGGAATAGCCCTTTTTTACGTTTGGTTGACTCCCTCCCCCTGACATTCCTCCCCCCCCCGATATTTAACCAGTATAATCACAAATTTTACTACACATCACATTTGTGCTTTAACATCTATTTCTGGGCATGTTAACATCACTGATTTTGCTGCTATTTTTTTAGTATTTAAACTTTGTGTCTATTCTGTATCATATGGTGTAATACTATGAAACAACAGATAAAAGGCTTTTGGATCTTGGTTTCTTAAAGCTTCCTTGAATTATCTTGATCTTAATAAGACTCAAAACTCTGAGTAGTGTGTTTGTGAAGCTCACATCTTGTAGAAGTTAGCTTCCTAGCTAAGCTTTGCCATGTAAGAGAGAGCTGGCAACTCTGCCTTCTTCTTATTCGGATTATGGACCATTTGGTATATTTATTAAGTTCTTGGCTGATGAAAACTGAAGGTGATGTTTTTTCTTTAATCAAGTCTTTGCAAAGTGTCTGTAGCTTTCATTGTAGAATACAGGTACACTCTTCTTGCAGCATTCCATGGCTGCTTCTACTGTGCAAACTGACACCACAGATTTGCACTGAAATAGCAATTGTGTAGAATATAGTTGCTTTTTTTCTTTCTTTTTTTTTTTTCCCCAGGACACAGTGTCCACATCACATCTTGTTTTGCTTCTAGCTTAGGCTCCATTTAGGCTCTAACAGGCTGAGAAAATTGGGGCTGTTCAGCCTGGAGAAGAGAAGGTTGTATGGAGACCTCATAGCAGTATCTGAAAGGGGCCTGCAAGGAAGTTAGGGAGGAACTCTTTGTCAGGAACTGTAGTGATACAACAAGGAGTAATGGGTACAAACTGAAAGTGGGGACATTTAGGTTAGATATATGGAAGAAATTCTTCACTGTGAAGTGCTGGAACAGGTTGCCCAGGGAAGCGGTGGATGCCACATCCCTGGCAGTGTTCAAGCCAGGTTGGACAAGGCATTGAGTAACTCGGTCTAGTGGGAGGTGTCCCTGCCCATGGCAGGGGGATTGGAACTAGATGATCTTTAAGGTCCCTTATAACGCCAAACGTTCTATGATTCCATTTCTCTCTGCTCATCACAGGTAACTGTGATCAGCAGAAGGGTTTGGATTTTTTTGTGTTTAGTGGAAATAAGAAATGTCTGGAAGTCAGAGTTCTAAAATATTTCTATTCAGCCTTAGTGCATATTAAACTGCAAAACCAGATGGTTGACTGGAGGAGAAAGGAGATGAATATTAGTGTGGTTTTAAGACAGTTTATCCTTTGTGTGTGGAGGTGTAGGATGTACAATGGGGCATTGTAACAAAACTGAAAGTGCTGTAAATAGAATATAAACAGTACAAATAAATGTGTTAAACAATATAAACAAATATTGACTAGTTGTAAAGATACTGTGAAATGCAGTAAACCAACACATTGTTTTGCCAGTAGGTGGCAATAGAAGTATGCTGAGTAGTGACTGCTGCAACTCTGAGAGCAGGGTACTTTGCTATTGTTATGTCAGAATGATGCTCTTCATAGCCTGAAAATGTATTTATAGACTATAAAATCTAAATAAATTGAATTAACTAATTGCAAACATACAAATAACTTATCTTTTATAGGGAACAGCATTGCTATGGCTCCCAAAGGGGATCAAACTTTTTGCAGTGTTCTACACCCTGGGAAATATTGCTGCGTTAGCCAGGTACGATTTCTTAGTTATGGTTATTAGAAGAGTACCCTCCTTTTCATCTACATTTCCATTTGCTTTTGCTCTAGAATGGTGTTTATGTCGTGTATAAACAACATTGTTTTCATATTGAAATGATAATATAAAAATTTGTTTATTTAACAGTTTAAACACTGTCATAATTGTTGAATATCAGTTATCTTACATGCTTGTTTTGTGGACACATCACAACTGCTATCTGAAGTATGACTAACAAATTGCTCGTTGAATGTTTTGTACTTTTTGCAGCTAAGTCCTTCTGCCAGGTACAGAAGAACATCAGTTTCAGGGGCAGGGTGGTAGTCTCCATACTGTGTGGATGCTTTCTTACTGGAAGGAGCTTTTTGCTTTTAACAGAGAGATCATCCTGTTTCTCTCTCAAGAGAAAATTCTTTGAAAAAGAAGATGTTCAGGAAATCCTGTTTTGACTGTAAAGGCAAAAGCAGAACCTAAAAATCATTCACAGTGTATTTTTAAACTGTTTGATTCTTTGAAGTATTCCACATAACAGTCTTAAAAGATTTGCAGAAGGGAACTCTTAGGATCAAAAACTTTTCTTTCACAGTTTGAAAGACATGTAAGAAACAGTGTCCATGAAGTATTTTCAGTTTCTGTTTGTCCTCCTTCTCTTGTGATCTTAGTGTAGTTGATGCATGGTCATGGGACTCAAACCCCATGGAGTCTGGTCTTGACTTTCATGGACTCTATTACTTTAGTCAAGTGACTTAATTCTTGAATCAAAGCATTGTTCATCTGTTAAAACTCTGGTCATGTGACATTAACGTTTGAGAAACGTGAAGGTGTACTGCTTTTCCTCAACAAATTTGTTAGGAGCCAAAAATTTCTATACTGAAATTGAATCTCATTTGTAGAACTATTCCATCTCATACTAAAACAAGACAAAAAATTAATACTGGAGGTAGGCAATGCTGAGTGTTTCCCTTTCTCTCCCTTACCTTACTCTTTGTTGTTGGTTTGGGATGGTTTTTTTTGCTGTTTCGTTTTTACCTAATACTTTGTGTGTGTTTTCACTGCTTCAAATTAAATTAGAATTTTAGAAACTTGGTACTAATCAAGTCTAATTGATTTAAGAGGAAAGTTTTTACAGACTGGTGTTTCTTTTAGGAGAATGCTGAAAAACTTTAGTCTGGACACCAACTAAAATTAGAAGAAAAGAGAGGCCCCCCATTTCCTTCAGTAGTGCTTTCAGATATAAACAACAGGCAGCTGTGTTCTACAAACAGTAGGAAATGACAATAAAGTCCCAAATTGACAAGCAGATTTAAGCTTTTTCAGGCTTGTTTGCAAGTCTGTATTTAAAACAAAATGCAGTTACCAGTCCTATTAGCCTGTTTATTCCCCTCTAGCCTGTTTTTACTATAATTTTCTAGCCATGAACATAAAAAACAATGATACTTACTTGATTATTCTCCAGGATGATGAGTGTATCTCTTACAGAATGTGTTGTATCTAAGAAAAATATCCTGTTTAAGTGCAGGATTTTTCAGCCTTTCTTTTTTCTCCCTATGGAATCTCCTCTCTGGAGAAGCTCTTGTGATGTCTGTCTTTCAATGCTCATCAGATCACAAACATTTTGCTTTCTATATTTTTTTCTGCCTACTTTACATGGCCTAAACTTCAGTCCTTTTTAGCACCATATTTTCATCATCCCTATCCTTCCACTAGCTAATTTTTTCTTCTAGTTTTTCACGTCCCCTTTTTTTTGTCTTAACTTAATTTTATGGCTCAGCAGACAAGATGAAAAAATACTGAAAAAAAGTTAGTTTGGATTGCAGTGAATTTAAAACTTTTTTCCTATTGAATTGTGAAAACATTTTTTCCCATTTAATACAGACTTTTGAGGTCTGTCTACACAACTTAAGAAAAAAGTGAAGAGAAGGGGTTGTATGCATGAAGTTGCTGGTAGGGGAACATCTGGGTGTGGAAGATTGAGTTCTATTTACTGCTTGGGATGTGGATTCCCATATTTCTTCTATCTTAGAAGGCTTATGACTGGTTTCAGGAGGAAGCTCTATCGAACTCTTCCCTGCTACTGATTGTTTAATTTCATATAAATAACTATTAACCAGAAAACGTGTTAAACTAGGTTTTCTACTCTCTAGTAAAGCATTCAGAGCACCACAAGATTACAGGCATTCTAATTCTCTCACTGAATTGTTGTGTTTTCTACAAAGCAAAATGACTTCAATGTCAGGGAACAAAGAGACTCATCTCAAAATATTTGAAGCCAGAGAATTACTCCTGTGGTTGTGAGTTCTTAGTTCAGATGGCATTTCTTTGCATGAACAGGTACAGCATAGTGTTGCTGATGGTTTTTGTTCTCCCTTCAAGTTAACTACAGAGTAGAAAAAAGCAGGAGGATTAGTACAAACTACTGACTTTTTCTTCCCGTTTTGCTTGCTGCGTTTGACCAAAAAGTTAGAGCTTCCCTGTAATCTTGATTGTAGCCACTTGCATGCCATCTGGGTAAAAAAGTTTATTGTTAAGCAGAAATTTTCTGCAGAAGTTTGGTCTTTGTACTCTTTACATTACTTTGACAAGTCAGTTCTTAAAACAGCTTCAACATGAAATTCACTAAACTTCACCTTGATAACCCTCTGCTATACTTACAGCATAATGGGGTTTTTTGTAAAAAAGCCTTTAGTTGTTGTTGTTGTTCCTCTAACCACTGTACTTGTTCCCATTCTCTCGGATATGATCTTCATTTTCTTTTGTAGAGCTGAGTTTTGTCATCTTTTTTTCTTTTCTTATATATTATGGTGCTTGTCATCTTAAAATAACAGTCAAAACATCTTGGACTACCCACACATTTCTAAATTAATGTAGGGCTACTTACAGTCATTGTTCAATCTCCTCCCTTTTTGTGTCTCTAACATGATTTAAATTTACCTATAACTGCACTGCTTTCTTCATTGTCTTTATTGATAAATGGCATTCAACACCATCAAACAGATTATTATTAGAAATGTGCTTTTTTCTTGGATGATGAAAGAGTTCATGAAAATTGATCTGCTTCTACTCTTGTTATTCCTTAAGTATATCCTTGTCAAACCCTCTGTCCTCTCTGACCTCAGCCAATGTGTTCTTGTATTTGCCTATTACTTTTTTTTACTACGTTAATGTTTTGGAAAGACTTTTGTGACCAAGGGGGAGTCTAACTGTTTCCAGGGCTAAATTCATGAAGTATTTCACCTTCTGTTCTAGTGAGTTTCTGTTGCTAAACACTGAAATACCTTTTTTTTTTTTTTAAAGCCTTTGAAGTCATCTAACTGTCAGAAAACTGGTTAATTACCTACTGCCTTTTACAAAGAGTTATTTGAAAGTGATTTAACATTTGTTTTTTTCTCTCCTATTAGTACATGTTTCCTGATGGGGCCACTGAAGCAATTGAAAGCGATGTTTGATCCAAAACGATTAATAGCTACAATTGTGATGTTGGTAAATATACTGTCTTTATTTCCTTTTATTAAAAAGTTTTCCTTTAGCCTCAAAGCTAAATTTGAGGCTTTTCTAAAGGGAGATTATTTCTTTGTATTGAGAAATAACAGTCAAGCTGTTTAACTCTGTATGTCATAGAGATTATCTAGCTCCTTTCTATCAGCCTGTGTTTTTGTTGCTTATGGGTTTTTTTTAATTAATCATTTGGAGTGACATGTTCTTTTTACTGAATAATTCTTACTAAATGCTAATAGTAGGTTGATTATTTTTAATTTATTTTCTAAAATATTTTCTTCAAGAACAAGGCAAGAGAGAGACTTTTTAGCTACTGTGAAAAGTCAGTGGTCACCAAGTGTAGCTTGACAGTTGTTTGTTGGCTGCAGCTCTGTTTGTAAAGGTTAGTGGTTCAGCACTTTAAAAGCAATGGAGAAAAATAATTTATTTCCCTCAAAGTGTTGGAAGTCACATGTTCAGCTTGGTGATTTTCCATTGTGACATCTTTGGCTCCTTTACTTCCATGACCATCATTTCTTCTTCCAGGGGGATGGAAAAAACCCCCATCCCCAATATCAGAATTCCTATCCCAAAGCTCTATATTAGGTACTTCAAAACAACTTTCTGCCCTTGCTGCTCCTCTGTTTTGTATTTAATTTCTCTCCTGTTCCTCCTGATTTGTTTCAACTTTTATTTTTTAAATGTAGTTGTCTATTCCTATTCTCCGTATCATATAACTTTTTTTCTACTTGATTAGAGCTGATGTGGGTGCAAAATTTTTTCTGGATGTCTGTCATATGGATTGTATGGTTTTCCTCTCACACACCCACATTAAAAAAAAAAGTTACAGTCTTATTTAGGAAGCTCGTGTTTGCCCATATCTTTTGGGAAGTCACTTGATCCTTAGCTTGAACTCCAAGCTTTGTTCAAGAGGTTTGTTTGGTTTGGTTTGGGGCTTTTTTGTTTTGTTTTGCCATCTTTTACAATCAAGTTACAAGTCCTAGGGAAGCTATGTTTTGTAGGTCTGCAGTAAAAATGTCCAAGGATATCTCCAGTTCTCCAGAGTCTTGTGTTTGCTGAGTATGAATTCTGAAACACTTCACAGTTGTGGGCTTTTTCTGGTGAAACTGACCAGACCCTTAAAACAGCAGGCACAAAAATAATTTTGCTCTGATGATCCTATTATCCACCGCGCTCAGACATGGTGACAAAGAAAATAACTTGCTTTGAAGGCTGTAGAAACAATACACATCAGGGAAATGGAAAGAGAACAGAGAGCAGAGCAAACATCACAGACCTACCTACCTGTGCAAAAGAGATACCAAAAAGTTTGGGAAAAAGAATGAAAGGTTTCACCGAATAGTGATCATGAACACTGGATGAGAGCTAAGACTGTTAGGATGGAAAATTTCAGTAAAACAGAGAAGAACTGGAAAATTTATAAAGTTTTGAAAACTTTGGATGTATTTGACTGTTTTAATCCCCATCCTAAGACAGAGCTAGAATTGTAGGCAGTTCAGGAGTCACAAACATGTTTGCAAAATTTCAAGAGTCTGTTATTTTTCTTTCAATAAAACACCAACAAATTTTTTTCAGTGAAAACTAATTTAGAGGTTTTTTTCTGTTTTCTACTATGTGTAATGACAAATGGAGGAAGCCAGATGAGATTTAGTGGAAAAGTTCAAAGTGATGATTAAGCTTACACAAATGGTGTGATTACTTGGCATAGTAAACCAAATATATCATTGTAATGTTCCATCAGAAGTATGTAAGTACCTTGAACAAAGCTTCACGTGAGCGTTTTCACTGTATCTGAGGCAGCTGCTCCGTAGTGGGCTCTTCATTACTGTCAGAAGATAAAAAAGCACTGGCAGATGAAGTATAGCCTCTGTTTGCCAGATACCGTAATGGTGAATAGATGTTTTTAATAATGGATTGTAGTGATGCACATACCTTTCTTGTCAGAAATGGTTGTTACAAATACTAGATTCAAAATGATAGTATGTACTGAAATAATTGAGTAGCAGTTCCCAGACTGGTTGCTTTCAATCAAGCTTTATCATCTAACCTCACCTCTTAATAGACCTACACATAAGGTTACACACACTTGGTTATACTCCTCTTGGTTCTTGAAGTCAATTTCTTCCACCTCTTTCTTCCAAGACTTGTCCCGCCTTTCTGGCCATGCATATCTCATACTGTGCTTTGGAAAACAGCACTTTACATGGAGTTCAGCATGATAGTCACTGTGTGACAGGCCTTGGCTCTGCATGTTTCATAAGTCAATTCTGAAAATGCTGGTTGCCCATTGAAAACATGAAAACAGTTACTGTATTTGCTTTGTTGTGTATTTGAGTATTCATTCTGGGGTTTTTTGTCTCTCCTTTCATCTCACCCCAGCTTTGCCTAGTATTGACTCTTTGTGCTGTATTCTGGGTAAGTGAGAACACTTTATTCCTCTAAGAAGCAATCGAGCTTCATTAGTTTATTAATTGTATTGTGGCTTTAAGATACAGTTCAGTTGTGGAGGAAAGATGAGCTTTGCGTGTGGTGTTTCTGTTGTCAGGTGCAGTTGAGCTTAGGTGGAGTGATGAGCCTGCTGGCTGTAAAGCAAACGCACATTTCCACCTGCTTGTGATGTAGATGAGAATACAAAATCTAGAGCTTCAGGTTCAGTCTGCAGACCTCTGGAATAAAAACTAAGAAAAGCAAGTTAAAGTATCGTTTCATTTTAGTGACGTCAGAAAATATCAGAGAATATGTAGTGGTCTTTTAAAAAGCCATGGATACAGAATATTAAGCTAATTAAGACAACAGAAAAGAAACAGAACAAGTACCTTCAAGCATTTTGATTGGAAACTGGCTGTACTACATTCCATAGGAGTAAATATGTTGCTGGACATATTCATATGGAATGAACTTCCATATTTGCAGAAATACAATCTCATGAGAGAGTGTTAGCACTGATGCTGTTAGGTATTTTCGAAGCTAGAAAAGGTTTTCATAGTATGATGCTAATAAAGTGATGGATAAAATGAATGGAAAGTTGTTAGAGGGGAAAGAAGTAGCAAATTAAGTTAAGAAGGTTTAGGCATTGTCAGCTAACTCAATTTTTGATTGAACAGACTATTCCAATTGTTTACAGTATAAAATGGTGCAAAATGATCTAACTTGCCATATTTGCTTCATTTTTACTTAGTGGGACAAAAAAGGTTTGGCGATGTTATTCTGCATATTGCAGTTTTTGGCAATGACCTGGTAAGATTCTTAAAATTCCTTTTCATTTCTTCTTCCTGCTCCTACACCCGCATGATTATAAACCTATATATATGCTTTGCATGTGAGTGTGCCCAAATGCCAGCTGCAATCTGTTCTTCTAAGATAGGTTGTGTAACTCCAGCAAAATCTATATTCAATCGTCTTACAAAAATGGCAATTTTAAGTATATTCTGCAACATGTGAACTTATCTGAAGCCTTATAAAAGGAATATATATGCAAAAAGATTGTCATGCCTTTTCTGTATTGTGAATGTAACAGTATAATCATATGTTCTGTGCATCTCTCTCTTTTTTGAGTTCTAACTATTTTTTCATTTTTGAAGTGAAAGAAACATTTTCATAGGGTATGTTCTGTCCCAAGAATACACAGCAGCACTGGGTAAAGAGGGGGTGGATGTAAGAGGGTAAATTTAGTGCAGTGGGTACTGTGATGACCATCCAAATGCACTCAGGGGCAAAGGGTTGGCAATGCATGAGTGCAGGTGAATGCCTGAAATCCTGGCAGAAGTTTTGGAAGTTACTCCTTTCTCCATAGAGATACATACTTCGTCTTCTTGTCCCAGGGGAATTACTTGGTGCTAACTCTCAGGCAACCCAAGGTGACCACAGTTCTTGTTTGAACTTGCCCTGAATACACAGAGTCTATACTGAACTTGGGTTTGAGGACAAGTAACCATTTGTTCAGGATAGGGACTGTTGGGCATTGTGCTGTGCCCAGGCAAATGCTTGGTATTAGACAGAGGAAAGACTACTAACTCAGACTGTGTTCTGCATGTTTTCATCAGACAGTTCACATTTGTTAAGTGTCCTACAGTTTGATCAGGCTGGGCATGAGAACAAAACACCACCTGGAAGCTTGTGAGAAGCGAGTTTCAGAGGACAACAGAATTATCAGCTGTTTGAGTGTCAGTTGTGGCATAATGTTCATACTACAGCATATATCTGTATTTAGAGTTACATAAATATTGGATGTATATTTGCATAGTAATTTAGATTCTCTTTTAAGCTGGAAAAAAGTTGTCTGTATCATCTTGAATACAGTTTTTCCAGAAGCATTCCTTTTTGGTCGGTTGATAGTAAATCTTGTTTTTTTAAGTTCATGTGCATTAGAAAGTATGAACGACATTAAAAAAAAAAGCCAAGGAGAAGTAAACCACCAAATCCTTGTTAGTATGTTTAGTTCTTATCCAAACGTGTAATCTTTTCTCAGGTAAGCATTAAATTGAATAGGTAATCTGGTTTAAAGTTGTGTTAGAACAGGTTGCTTTTATTAATACTGGACTATAGTGAAATAATTTAGTTCAAGGAGATACATAAACACTCTGCAAATATACTTTTTTCCTCTTTTTTCAGGTATAGTCTGTCTTATATTCCTTTTGCAAGGTGAGTCTGCATAATAATTTTCATCTTAACAAAAGTCAGTTACCTTTATGCTGGGGAGTAAGTATGTGAGAAGAACATAACATCCTTCCTTTCCTTTTAATTTTGGAAAATGACATAGCTGAACTCAAAACTAATGCTTAATGTAAACTTTAAATACAAATAAAGTGCACAGTAATTATCTTTGATAAATTTCTCTCTAGTTTTCATCTCTGAAAATAAATCAAGGTTTTGTTTAAATTCTCCAGTGATTTAAAAATACAGTGATACAATAGTGACTTTTTGGTATTAAAATTAAAGTTAACTTACAGATATGAGGTCTTAGTTAAAAGCAAATGAACAACATAGTTTCAGCTGCTAAGTCTATTTCTGAATTCGTCCATCATTTTTGGGAGAGGCAAAGGCAATGCTTTGTGTTAATTTTCATTTTGGCAAGCTTCTCTTTGTTTTCACTCTCATGTACAAAAAGGGAATGAAAGCTAGCCAAACACAGACTGAAAACACATGCAAGTAATCCAATATAAGAATCTATTTTTTCTATAATGATTCATGTAAAATGCGGTTTGATTTTTCAACAGTGTGTTTTTAAAAAAACAAACCAACAAGTTTTTTTAAAGCTTCAGATTTCATCTAGGAAGGACTTTTTTTTATTATAGTAGTTGATAGTTACAGTGGATAAAATACTTTACCTGAACTTAGGCTTCAAATTGTCATCTTCCTATTTCTGACAATCCAAGCTAACCCATTCAGAACTAGTGTTCTGAATTCTTGTAGTTCCAGTAGCCAGGATACAGTCTGAGTAGGCTCCTTCCTTTTTTTTTTTTATTATTTTTTTTTTAATCTGCTCTTTACAGAAAGCAAGTTGAGTTTCCAGTCACTGGAACAAAAAGATTAGGTTATATACATCGGTTAATTTCTCTGGTTTTATTTATCTGTTAGATTTTATGAGCCAAAGAATTGAATTTCATACAGACTGCTTTTAGTAATTTAGTGAATTCTTTAAGGATTATTGAGTTATTTGCTTATGTGCTTATGTTATGCTATCATAAATTTCTTGTATAGGCTGCCTTTCTTACAGAAACAGTGCTCTAAATCTAAACTGTGTTAAGAAAACAGTATTGTGTCATTTGTTTAAAGTATGTATTTCTCTTGAGTTCCATAAAATTATAATTCCTTGGTTTATTAATGGTTTACTCTTAAAAACAATTTACTTGTTCATGGGTTTGTTGGGGGGTTTTGCTGGTTTATGTTTGTTTTTTTTAGTTAATTGTGGCTCTGGCAAAAAAAAAGCCCCCCCAAACCAAACCCAAATGAAAACAACAACAAATGCAACAAACCAAAACCCATACCTACAGTGACTTTAAAGAGTCATGATGGTATGTTTCTTCATTTTTCAGCCAACTAACAACAGAATACAAATTCCACTCCTTAGCAAGTTGTTACTTTTCTGAGAAAATGAAAAATAAACGAGACTAAAGTGAGTCATCTGAGTATAACAGTCAGAAAACAGCTTATTTTCAATTAAAAAAATACAGCCTTTCAGGTCTTTCAAACCTTAAGGCTGCACCAGCTCTCCATCCTACACTGTCAGTACCTGCACTTTAAACCCTTCAGCCTGTGCTTTATTTCCTGCGCTGTGATGGTCTAACTCTAGTGTGGTTTGGACTCAACAGCACCTGTGTCTCACTGACTGGATTTGGTGCATTCCTCAGCCATGCCCTTGCTGGCCAGCCTTTGTGAAATAAGGCTCTGACCTTTGCCAAGCCTCCAAGTGTGCTGCAGAGCAGTTCTTAACACTGTGTCTGCATTTTAGCATGTGCTGGAATATAAACAGCGTGGGAGACCTGTGTTTCAGATTTGGCTTGAGCCTTTGCTTTAGTTGGTTCAATAGAGGTAGTCACACACAGATCCTGCATTTAATAAACTATTGGTATTTGTCTTTAGTTTCTGTCATATTTTAATTTTAAATATGTGATGGTTGAGATGTCTATAAAGAAAATAACAAATAACTGATTTTTTTTTTCTTTTTAAAGGGATGCTGTGATTAAATGCTTCTCATCCTGTCTAGGGTAAAATATAAACAGGAACTACTACTGTCCACTTTAAAAGCCAACTGTAAATTTTGCTCAGAAAACTATACTTTTCCACTCCTGAAATAACCAGTAACAATTTAGTATTTTCCTTGCCTTTTGCATTTGGGAGATTAAGTAATTTTTACTAGAAAGTTTTAAAAATAAATTTGGTGAATTGTTTGTGTTTACCCTGGAACTTTCCAGCCTTTTTCTTTTAACAAAAAATACTTAATGCAGAGTAGTCTTAAAACTACTTTGCATCCAGTAACAGTTTATTCCTCAGTGGAGGCAAGCCACTATGATCTGGGTAGTATGCATAAAGATTTCATTTACAGTTCTGTCTAAAATTTGCAAGGTGCCATTCATGTTTGTACATTATCCATAGTATGTTTTCCCAGAGTTTTATAAACATTGTAAAGATTTGGTAAGTTATAATTAACTTCTCATTTGAAATGTTCTATACATGTGCCTTGTGGAAAAAGCCTAAAATGTGAAAGATCTGTTTAATGCTTGTTGGATTTTATTGAAAAACTGTATTTTAAATGATTTTTTTAAACTTTCGTACTTAAATACTTTTTACTAAAAGAACTTATGGCAAATGCATAAATGAGACTTGTGAAATAAATTCATTTTAAAGGTGCCTAAAATATTTTTCTTTAGGAATCAGCTAGAGAGGCTGAAAATTTTAGCATTACACTTGAATAAGTATGAAAGTAGAAAAAGTGGGATATGTACATGACTATATCCAAATTTGGTTATTAGATTTTCAGAAGTGACTTTAAAGCTTCTTCATTTTTAGTATTTAGAAAAACTGTTCATCCTGACTTAAACTGATAACAGATTGAAATGAAATACTTTAATACTTTGCCTGGATTCAGTAAGAGGTTCTCATTTCTAAGTTTTTTCAAGTAAGAACTATTCAGTTATTCTGGAGCAAAGTTAAATCTGTAACGGTTGATAATATATTGCAGAGGTTCTTTTGCACAGGATAGATGTGCTTGATTCATGTGTTCAAACCCTGTTGTTTTGGAATCACTTTTTTTTCTGTTAATGCACAAATACAGAAGAAGGGATGGCTTTTAAAGACATGAGCTGCAGTATCAGGAAGGGGGAAACCCCAGTCTTAGTATTCAGGGCTCAGGCTAAAGAGAGGAATTGCAGTACAGTACATTCCTGTAAATCTCAGTGTATGTTGCAAAACATAGCAACATCTTATGGGGAAACTGTATACAGGGTATACATGCATTATTTTGCATCTAAACTGCCAACCAAGGAACACCTTTTAACTGTTTAAAACAACAAACTGCCAGCAAGGCATCCTTCCTGCTGGTGATGGGGGCCTGGGTAGTCCTGGCCCTGCAGCAGGCTCTTGGGCTCGCTGGTAACTGTGTGGTGTAGTGACAGCCGCTCCAGCTTTGCCCACCCCCAGCCCTTGGGTGCTGGGGGACCCTTGAGGTAATTTTTAGTTCCTTTTAGTTTTCAGTTTGCATTGAAGATGAAGTAGCACATGCATAGGTGGTGATGGATATAATCCAGGTAATGGCCACCACTGCGCCTTCCTCTCTTGCTGCCGCTGATCACAGCTGACACCAAGGGGATCCCTTCCCACTAGTCAGTGCTTCAGGGCTGGGCCTTCAGTTGCTCCAGAGCTTGTTTTGCCTATAATCTGTCAGTTCTGGTGGTACACAATTAATCATTGTAAGTTTTAATTAGAATGGTATTTGTTATTCAGGATTTTTTAATTATTTATTTATGCACTATGGTAAGTAATGAAGTTAACGCTGATCAGGTAACACTGAGATCACCAGGAGAGAAAGGGTTCAAGAGCTGAGGTCCAAAAGTTCTATGTACTGGTAGGCCTTCATATGCACTTAAGTTTGTTACATCATGTGTTCTTGTTTTTCTCTCCTGAACATTTAAGGATTTAGTTCCTCCAACTGCATACAGAGCACATACACTGTGTTGTTTTGTCTATATCTTTTGCTTCTTCATATCCTGTCTTTGTTTAGTGAGTATTCCAAAAGCTCTCAGTTGATGAATCCTCATAGTATAATACCCTTTATGATAGTGTGGAACCATACATGTGAAGATCTCTATCCCAGTGGATTGCATACATCCTCCCCATCTTTTGATAAAGTTTTGGTATGCTACGTAAAATAGTACTTGGAAGTAAATGCTGTAGAAATCATATGCCATGACTACTTAGGCTAAATTTTGGAGTGGTAGTAATCTTGGCTTGATAAGAAACATTTGTTTACTTACTACTGCCCCATGAAACCTCTACAAACCTCTGTTGTTGTGTAGGACTTGAAAGGTAGGAAATTGCTGCCTTGTCCATCAGAAAAAAACCCCAACCAACAACCCCCCCCCCAAAAAACAACAACAAAAAAAACCCACAACAAAACCAAACCAAAAAACCATCACAACAGAAGTGTTGAACAATGCACTTTGTCTCAATCACAGATGGCATTGAGGCTAGGAAGAAGCATCTCTGGACTATGGTCTTCATGAGTAAGCAGGGCAGCTCTTGTCTTCAGAGTGGCTTGTGCATTGAAATTTGGTGTAGTAGCAAGTCTGCCCTAGGTCTGAGTGTGACTGACTGCACTCTTGTACTGTCTGCCTAACCTTATTCACGGTAATTCAAGTAATCAAGGAGCTCAAAATATTATTAAAGTTTTGAAGAGGGGAAGAGGGTGTTAGTGTAATGTGGCATTAAAATACTGCCCTTTAACACTTCGACGCTTGAGGACTTTGGGAAGAATTTGGAGCCTGTTTGCTCTCGGGCGTGCATGAGCCCCGCCGTACTCTTTCTTACCTTCGGCTCTGCTGTGGGTCGGGCGGAAGAGGACCGGGAGAAGTAGCACCGCAGCGAGCTAGTGAAGCCCGTCCAGGAAGGACGGACAGTGCTGGCAGGACCCCGATCCGTGCCCGCATGCCCACCCCTCGCCGGGGAAGGGTGTTCCCGGGGCGGGCGAAGGGCGGGAAGGGGGGCGGGTTATCGAGAGGGAAAAGGCACGGCTGTCGGTGTAGATCGAGCTCGTATCCAGCGCCGGCGGTCGGGGCTCCTAGTCCGCCTGTGGCCATGGGGCTGCAGCCGCGGCGCGCCGCGGGGCCCTGCCCGCCCGCGGGGAGAGGCGCCGCCCTGGCCGGAGCGCGCCCCGCGGCTCCCTGGGCCCGCAGCGATGAGCCGGAGGGGGCTCCCGGCCGCACCGCCACACTGCCGCCCCTCCTGCCGGCCCCCACGGCTTCCTCCGCTGCCCCCCGGCCGCAGCCCAAGAAGCCGCCGGCGGCCGCCTCGGCTCCCAAGAAGGCAGCCCCGCGGCCCGCGGAGGAGAAGGCGCCGAGGAAGACGCGGGGAGCGCCCCCGGAGCGGCCGGGCCCCCTCTCCAGCTCCTGGCCCTGCTCGTCCCTGCAGCGGCCTCCGCCGCGGAGGCCGCCGACCGAGCGGGGAGCGCGGCCCCAGCCCGCCCCGCCGCAGCCGCGGGGGCGCCCGGGGGCGGGCAGCCGCTCCTGCGAGAGCCTCGGCGGGGGGCCGGGGGAGGCGGCGGGGCGCTTCTCTCTCAGCCTGCCCCCGGAGGCGATCCGGGTGCTGCAGCGCCGCAGTCTGGAGCGGCAGCGGGGGCAGATCACCCCCGCGCCCGGAGGCAGAGCGGTCCTGGCCCGGCGCGGTGGCGGCGACCTGCGCGCCCTGCTGAAGGTTTCGCTGCTCAACGACCAGCACCGCTACGACGACGAGGAGTACGAGGAAGAGGAGGAGGCGGGAGCCGCAGCGGACGAGGGACTGGTGCGGAAATGCACTGAGTGGCTGCGCGGCGTGGAGAACGCGGTCGGCCGCGACCACCCCGACCGGCTGGAGACGCTGCCGCACCTTGGCACCCTCTGAACCCCGCCGGGACCAGCTCCGGGGGAGCGGCGCGGAGGGGGCCGCCGGATCGGGAGGTGGGGCCGCCGTCTGCAGCCGTCATGCCCTTTGTGGTGCCGTCGGCGCCGGGGATTCCGCGGTGGGGTCGGCCGAGGAGCCCCCGGCCTGGAGCCGATCCCCGGGACGGCGCCGCCGCTGGGGCGAGGGACAAAGGAGCTGCGACGGCCGGTGCCCGGGTACTCGGAGGGAGGGCAGCTGGCTGTGGGCGTCCTGCCTCTACCCTTGGGTTTTTTTAAGACTTACGAATACTTTATAAGATGTGCGTAATGGTTTTGTATATTTGTACATAAAAGTTCATTTTTATTTATTTGAATAAATGACTCTTGTGTTGCGGTAGCCTTTGCGGCTTGGTAGCTTCGCGTCCCCAGTCTGGCGGTGTCCACCAGCGTGTGTTCGCTGTCTCGGTGTCCTAAAGGTAAGGATGGCGGGCCGACCACTGTGGGAAGAGCCTACTGCCGTTCACAGGTTAGCTTGTTGATTCAGTCGCCGACAACTCGGCTCCAAAGAAAACGTTGAGGCGGCGGAGGCGGGATATCGAGCAGGTGGGGGCGAGCCCGTCCCTGCTGGGGGGCAGATGGCAGCGGGGGCGGCCACCGCGCCAGCGGGGAGCATCCCTCCCGGGAAGAGACATGGACAAGGGGAGGAGGAGGGGGCAGTGCGGGCGGCCGCGGAGTGGGCAGAGGCTGATCTGGTTCCCTGCGCCCGGGGCCGCATGTGCGCCGAGCAACGGAAGGGGAGCGGCTGGGTCTGTGCGTGTTCAGCGCGATTTCACCGTTTCCCAGACAGTAGTTAAGACACATCTGACCTTTCGAGCTGCTGCCAATTTACGAGGTGGAGGAGGGAGGAAGGAGGGAGGGAGCGCAACGTCAGCATCCTTTGTCAGCGCTCGTCGGCCTCATATTGCCGGGGCCCACCGCAGCCTTTCCCGCTCCGGGCTGTGACCGTGCCTGGTGCTCATCAGAGCTCTGTGTGTTGGGAGAGGTGAGGAGGGCCCGGGAGAGGTACAAAAATTACCGTCAGAAAAGGAAAGGTAAATCTTTAATAGGCTGACAGTTGTCTCGGCCACCTACTACCGCTCTCATATTGTTACCCAGCTTCTCAGAACAACAGTCAGACCTAAGCATTTACTGTGATTGTATAAATGTTTTGCAAATGAATGTTTGAACATATAGGAACACGTTAAATTGAATTACTCTTAGCAGAGTAAAACAAAGATTAGTGCCATAAATTGAGCATTATACATTTCACTTAGATGTCAGTTGTTTACACCAAATGACATTTGTGTTGACTGTTCCATTAAATCATGGAAGATAAACCTTTCTATATATTAATTGCATCATGTAGCAGTGTGCTACATTTTGGTTTGTTCAAGCACTTTTTTCCATTTTTTTTCACCTGAAATTTCAGGAATGACATGCTTTGAGAAAATATTTATTTATTAAATGCATTGATACTGCCATTGAAAAAGTGATGAACCAGTGTAAGACAAGTGTGAAATAGCTATGCTCGAAGGCCGCAGAGAAAAGCAAGGGGCATGAGAATTTACAGAGTCTAATTCTGTTTCATATACACAAATGCAAAGATTCATTTGTAGTGATAGCTATGAAATACATGCATAGAATCATAGAATCAGCTGGGTTGGAAGGGACCTCCAAGATCATCAAGTCCAACCCTTGATCCACTACCGCTGTGGTTGCTAGACCATGGCACTAAGTGCCACATCCAGTCTTATCTTAAAAACCTCTAGGGATGGAGAATCCAGTACTTCCCTGGGCAGCCCATTCCAATGTCTGATTACCCTCTCTGTAAAGAAATTCTTCCTTCATATCACTTTAGCTGAGTTTGCATGTAGTTCTGCTGTAATTATCAATTTTCAGTAACATCCTCAAGCAAATATGCCTCAACAATTGCAAATTTCCTGCCAAATTTAATATATGCTGGATTGATGTAGTCTTCATTGTTGTTTTTCTGTCTTCTAACAATAATGAAAATGGTAGTAGTTGAGCTATAGCTGAATTTTCCTTTTATGTCTCTTTTGGAAATGCAAGTTTACAAATGAGCATCCTGGACTCCTAACATTGTTCCTTGAAACTGCTCTATGGTTTCATATCGACTATAATCAGTGTCTCCAATTGCAACAAAAAGTGATTCACTCATTATGGGCTGAAGTACGTTTAAGCTTGTGAGGCTGAAAGCTGATTTGTTCAGAGCCTGAAATGTGGCAAAAAAACCCAATAAATTTGAATGCACAGCAGCAGCAAATACAGCATGAGCTGAGGGGGTATGAAATTGAAGATGACTGCCAACTCTGACAAAGGAGGAACCTGCTCAAACTACACTAGAAAGAAGAATTTGAGAACTTGGGAATTACCTTTTTTTTTCCCCTGAAGAATTGATTAGAGCAAAGCTGCCCAGAGGTCATGCAGATAAGATCTTTTGTGTTAGGTATGTCATTGTGCATGGTAACTGGAAGTGGGACTGAGATGGGTTCATCCTGAGATGAGGTTATGCAGTCCTGATTTTGGGCCAGATGTTAAGAGCCACTGGATTCTCTGAAGTCATATAACTAATGTCTGACTGTAATAGTACCTGCTTCACCAAATGGTAACATTAAGATTTATTGTTTTCTTTATTTGCTCCCTTTCTGTTCCCTTTGAATGATAAATGATGCCCCTAGTGTTCTGAATACTTTCAGCTGAAATGCCCATAAATCTTATAAGCAATATTAGAGGAGACAGAGGAAGCTACTTCCTACATACTAACAGTAACTTCTGTTAATTTTGCACAGCTTATCTCTCAGTATTTTTTCAGTTAAAAAGAAAACTGTTGGGTTCTAATATCTAAAAACTGTAGACAAATTAAACATAACAAAACTATTTCAGTCATTAATATGTGTCATAATGGACATTTGAGCTCAGTGGCAGGCTTCAGAAGACCAAAATGCATGTGGAAATTCAGACAGTGGTGAGAACCCCGAAATAAATCATTGCATTTGTCTTAGTGCAGCATCGCTACTGCTATCTAAGATCCATTATTTAATTATATGACAATAGGCATCCTATAATGAACTAATCACTGTTCCTTTTATAGGAAGAGCCTTCTCTTTCTGCTGAAAACCAAAACTTCCCATCCCAGTGGTCCCCAGTCAGCCTGAGCCTTCCTCCATCTGAGACATGGGTTCAGAACAGGTTGCTATTGGCATGACTGGAAAATTCAAGTGGGATGCCATGAAACAACATTTCTCCTTGTTCCTCTGCTGCACATGTGCTCAACCAAGGTGAGAGAACTTTCCCTGGGCAGATAAGGCCACTGCTGGTTCCCCCCAGTTCTCAGCCTCTGGAGCTGCCCCGGTGTAAGTACTGACATAAGTAAGAACCCTTCTTCTGTACTGGTGAACAATTCAGGTGTGTTTAGGAATACTTCTCAGATGGCATAGATTTGATTTTACCAGAAGAACCAACAAGCAGCCTGGAAGCCACTACATTTGGTTTTTACAGTATATTAGCCATCTCCAAAGTGCTTCAGCCTAAGCCTCCCATTCCTAACCCTTTTAGCTGCTGAAGGAGAGTTAGGAGCAGCTGGTGCCATGGATGCTTAAAGTAATCAATAATTGCTTCAGGGTAGATAGCTTCTTCCACCAAACACATCAGTATGATTTACAGTAGAAAAAAAACACCCAACCAACACATATTCTGGATCTCTCTTTTTTTTTTTTTAAGGTAGCTAATAAATAGTGTTGGACTTATTGCTGTTTCTTGGCAAGCCTGAGAGAACAGAGGAACCCCATGTTTCTCTAACCAAACAGCCCCAGCCATGAGCATCACTGAGTTTGTTCTTGGGTTCTAGCCCAAATCTCAGCTTTCACACCTCACTGACAGTACCATCTTCCATCTCAAAGCTGAGGGGAGAGCATGGTGTTGCCCAGTGTAGTGGTTTGGTTTAGGCCTTTACCTGGCAACCAGGTCAAAACTAAGGAAGTACCCATATCCCAATATTCCATTCTATTCTTTACATAAGCAGAAATATAAATAGAAAGGGGAAGGAAGTCAGAAAGTTAGATCTCTTCTGGCGGAGTTGGAGAAAGCAAAGCAGCCTCCCTGCGGTTGGGTTTCTCATGTGGGAGTGTAAGGCCTTGTAGTGGTTTGAGCCAGGTTTTCCCCCTGAAGCTGAAAGTGGTAACCCCCAGGGGGTGGTGACCCTCGGGGCTTGACCCAATCGGTGCTCCTGCAAAATATAAACATATCTCTGGAGACCGGAAGAGAAGCAGTGGTACTTGTTGTGAGAAGAAGAGGTGGCCATGTTGTAGAGGCCACGAGGAGAAGGGGCTTTGGCCCCTTGGGGGCCTCTGCCCCCCCAGCCCCCAGTTGGGGGGCTGCAGGGACTTGGAACAGTGTTAGCTGGACTGAGTGCCTGTGGCTAGGAGCTGGGGGAGTTTTCTCCCCTGTAAGCAGAAGTGGGAGACGCTGGGAGCAGCGACGGAGCAGCAGCAGAACAGCAGTGTCCGAAGAGCAGTGGCAAAGAGCCAACTGATAAGAACCAAGAGAAGCAGCAGATGCCGGTATGCAACTGAAGCAGACACAGAGTTGTCTGAGGAAACAAAAAGAGCCAGCAGCAGAAAGCAGGACAAGAGACCCGAGCCAGCGGCAGGAAGAGAGTTTCGGAGGGTAAGAACTGGCTCAAACCAAAACCCCCAAACTCGCTAGAGACCCCTCTGAGAAAGAGGAGGGGGTGGTGGACTGAGTGGAGTCCTAAAGTGCAGTATGCACTACAGAGAGGAGCTAAGAAGCTCCGGCCTCCTGAGAGCTCAGCCAGGATGGCCAAAGGAATGTGTGTGGAGGGGGTGACCTTGGGTTTCCCCCCCCCCTTGCTGCAGCTTCAGAGAAGCTGGCAGCCATCTTTGAGGCAGAGCATGGGAGCTCTGCACAGGGGCTTGATTTCCCCTGAAGATACCAGACTGTCACGAAGACCCCCGTGCTTCGTGATATGACCGTGGTGGAACGACCTTGTCTGGGGTTACGTAGTCCACGGAAAGACCCCCGTTTGAAGACGGAGGGCCGAGGGGCTTGGAGACCCCCTCGTGTGTGCTGGCAGAGAGCCAGCAACTGCTTCTGCTGCCTGGAAGAGAAGAAGAGAGCCTGCTGCCTAGAAAGAGACCTGTTGCTCAGAGACTGGAAGAGGTCTTTTCTTCTTCTTCTCTCCTGGACTTTTATTTGGAGGGAGAAGAGATTTGGCCCACTGTAAATATTATTGTCATGGTAGAGGTAGATATAGAGTTAAGATTGTTTGTAATGTATTATAGTATTTATTCACGTGTATAATCTTTGTAATATATTCCTTCCCCCATATTGAGTCTCGTGTTTTTGTCTGGAAAACCCATCTCACATGGGGTTGAGATGTGGATGGGGGGCTAGGAATCAGAATTGGATTTTGGGCTTTTTCAAACCATGACAGGCCTGTGAGTTTTTGAGAGGACGTTGCTTCTTCCCAATTTGAGAGGAGAGATCCAGTGGTGTAGACTTTGTGTTCTTAAGGAAAGTATTAAGATTTTGTTGGTTAGTTCTTTATTGGCTGCGTATATCTGGTTTTTGTTTTTTTCTGGGCTGTTGGGGTTCTCTTTCTTATATGTATATAGTTTTTTGTAATTGTATATAAGTGTAAATATATATATATACTGCTTTGATTCTGTTGTTTCAGTCTTTTAGTTTTTTTTCCCTCCCCTTTCCTTCCCCTGTGTTCATAGAACAGGGGGCGGGGGGGGGCAAGCCTCTTGTGATCTTAGGCTCTTGGCAGGGAGCCAAGTCTAAACCACCACACCCAGCTTTTATGGTTTTTTGTGATTTTCCTCACCAGAACACTTGTAAAACTCAGACAAGTGGTATTCTCTGAGCTGTTGACAGACATCTCCACCTGCCCTTCCCAGCTGTGCCTAAGGGATCTGACACACGGCTGGATGGGAGTATCAGTTTATGGGCTGCTGTCCTGAGAGGACTAGTGGGGTGGTGTCTGTCTTGAACAGCAACTGTCCTTACAGTTGAGGGGCTCTTTCTTTGGTTTTGTGGGTTGTTTTTGTGAAGTACTTAAAGGCACATTCTGTTTTCTCTCTTAAGAAAAGCCTCTTTTAGGTGGTGGTTTTGTAAAGAGAAGAAGAGCTTTTGAGAAGGTTTGACATTGGCACTTCCTGGAAGAGAAATCACTGCTTTGCAATGACCAGGTATGGTGATGTGCGAGCTCCCAGCTGACACCACTGTAAGGAGGAGAGACCAAAGGATGCCAAATAACTATCCTAACCAACGTTACTGCAGTTCACTTCCTGGCCTCCAAGAAAGATGAGAATGTTTCTTTTCCCTTCCCAGGGAGCAAAATCTGAAGTAATAGTCTTTTGAAATAGTGCTGGTAGTTTGTTATTCATGGCTGCTCTTGTTACTTCTGAGAATATAGGGAAAGCGTTGTGATCCTCACTGAATGAATGCTTGCACCAGGGCTGCTCGGCTGATGGGCTCTGGTCTGGATCTCACCCAGCTTCAGGACCAAACAAGCAGATGAGTGTGGTATGGTTAGGAGCTGCTTTCAGACAAGGAAGCTGGTTCCCAGTGATAACAGTTAGATGAGTGCATAGACAATCAAATAAGGTGTTTTAGCCCCTTTTAATTTTATTGAAAGAGTTGTTAAAGTATATTTTGGAAGTATATTGTTTTAAATCCATTTTTTTCCCCTTCCTTGCAGTGTACAATGAGGGCTTGAGAGTTCTGGGATGCCTTAAAGGTTTCTTGGTTGCTTTTTTTTCCCCCATAAAATTGAAGATATCAAAAACATGCGGTCTGTGTTTTGCAGTCAGTTGTCTTGAGTTAATGACTGTCCTGGTTTCATTTGCAATAGAGTTAATTTCTTCTCAGTACTGTGCTGTGTTTTGGATTCAGCATGAGAACAATGTTGATAACACTGATGTTTTTTGCTGTTCATCTCAAGTCAAGGCCTCTTTCTTTATATCTCATGCTGTGTCAGTGAGGAAGTACACAAAAGAAAAACTGTGAGAGAGCATAGCCGGGACAGGTGACCAAAACTGGCCACAGGGGTATTTCATACCACAGAACATTATGCCCAGTATATAAAGTGGGGGAGCTACCCAGAATGGGGGCCGATTTGGGTTCAGGGTCTGGCACTGGTCAGCGAATGGTGAGCAATTGTATTGTGTATCACTTGTTTGTTTTGCGATTTCGGGTTTTTTGTTGTTTTTTTTTTTTTAATAATCATTGCTATTATATTTTACTTTTTTTCAGTTATTAAACTTTTCTTATCTCAATCTACAAGTTTTACTTTTGATTGTCCTTTCCATTCCATGGCTGGAGGTGGGGAGGTGGTGAGTGAGTGGCTGCAAGGTGCTTAGTTGCCAGCTGGGCTTAAACCACGACAATGACATTAGGTCATTCTTATCGGAAGGGCCCACATTTTGGGTAGAAGTGCTAGGTGTAATAAAAACTCTAAGAATTTTTTCTTCTCCCGAAATTAGTTTTACTTTTTGGTTAAATTAACTGTTCAGTGAGAGTCAACTGATGTTCGGCTCTCAGCACTCTGACTAAAAGGAGTGTAATACTTCCATTATCTTTCCTGTCACCATCACACTTGGGTGTTGGTAAGAGCTGAGCTTTGAATGAAAAGAAAAAAGAGTTCCTAATTAAGCATAAAAATAAATTAGCACAGAAGCTATTACCTTCTTAGCAATTAGCACAGGAGAGAGCAAATTGTAGCAAATTATGGTATTCTGATTTTTTTTCCCCTAAACATTCTCTTGGCTGCCTGAGTTTTACCCACCAGTGCGGTCCCAACAGCCGGGCAGATACCTCACACAGTGAGGGGCTAGGAAATGATTCACAGCATTTACTTTGCCAGGGAATTTTCTGAATAACAAAATCCGAGTGGAAACAGTACTAAGCAACCAAACTCTCAGAGCTTTAAATTAAAAACTATCAGAGGCTATTTAGGACTAGGACAGAAATAGGAGGAAGTAAAAGCAAAATTCTGCAGAAAAGGCGCTCAGTGCTTGAAGCACCTGAGAGCAATTGACAAGGAAAAAGCTGGTGGGCGGGGGTGGGGCTGCGGGGCGGGCGTGGCCCGAGGCGAGAGGTGCTCTTGGCGGGGGCGATGCCTCTCCCCCAGGCTGGGGAACCACGGGAACCTCCCGGGAGTGCCGGAGGGGACGGAGTGGTGGTCGCCCTCCTGTGGGGCCCCATTGCCCCTCCTCCCCCTCGGGTGACCCGGCCCGGGAAACAGGTAATAGTTCTCAGTAAGAAGCTGCGGCTTTGCTTTTCTCTCTCTTTTTTTGTATTTTGTTGATGTTGTTTTTGTTTTAACACAATGTGTGTGGTAATTATGGCTATGTTCTTTGAAAACATTTTTATTTGCTTAGTGCCTAGTATGTGAATATCTTAACAGAGATCCAGCCATTTTAGTAGATACAGATACAGTCCTCCCTTTTTTTCCCTCCTGCAGCAACCGCTGTTATAACTTCTCATATCATTGCTAATAATGAGCTAAACCGATTTCCCCTTCTCTCCCTCACCCCTGCAATGCAAAGTTTCAAAGCAAAGAGAAAAAGAGTCAACAGTTGAATAAATGTTTCTGTGAGACTGTTGTGTGGTACTATGTGTCATTGGGAGTTACTCTTTTACCACCATGTCAAGTACTGAACAGATCTTGAGAGTGAATTTCATGCCTCTAACCAGGTGAGTTGTCCTATATGTTCACATGCCTTCTCCATATCACTTTGCAATGCCTGAAATCTCTTCTTGAGACAGGCCTGAAGACTCTGCACAAACATCATTAAAAAGGACCACTATGATGCCCTGGTGTTAAGTACTAGTTAAGAAGATATTTTGTACTGCTCACTGTATTCAACTGTATGGTCTATGGAGATTGCATGTTTTTCAATTTGTAGGTAGTCACTGAGCTGCTTTTAACTTTGAGAAAAATGTTGTGTGTAGACTTCATGCAGGTCATTTTAAGGTAGAAAATAATATGTCTTGGCAGATGTATGTGTGGGATAATGCACAGGATGTCATTAGGATGTGATTCCTTTAAATTACACATACATGGAAAATATTCATCTCATGGCTTCTTAATTTTTCCCAATGAGGTTACAAAAAGATTCTCTAACAGTGGGGTATAGTCTAACCCAGATACTGTTAATGATCACCATGATATCTTTAACTAAAAACTGGCACTATTGCAGGGGGAAATTACTGTAAAATAGCAAATATTGAATTCATATCAATGCTTACAATGCTTTTTGGACTGGTTTTTGGTTCCTGGCATGTTTGGGAAAGTTTACTGCGCAAGATAGGGCATTTACGTGCTTATTGCTAACCTTGTCATACTGACAGTTTACTGTTGGGAGTGTCTTCTTTTTTATTTTTTTGGAGTTCTTATGGAATATATGTCTCTATAGTGGTTCTCTCTGCTGTTTGAGATTAAAAAAATGCTCCAATTTGTGGATTGTTTAGAACGTGCCAGTTATTTCAAAGGATTTAATGAAATTTCTGAAAAAGTAAGCCAATGACCCATAGGCTTAAATCTCGTAATGAGGAATCTCTACCTCCACTGGCAAGTTATTTAAAAAATGCTGAAAACCACAGGAACATACACTGAGAATATGCAGCTGTCAAAACTACAAACTAGGGACAGGCAAAGGAGAAAGAAAATAGGTTGTGTAGAGCAGTACTGAAGTGTAAGTAGAAGCAAGGACTACAAATAGTCACGTGCCAAATGGTGCTCTCATCAGAGAGCAACTGGAGAACTATAGTGTATCAAGTTAGAAATCCTAAACCACACCTTTCTTGAGTCTGAAGGGTTGATTTTTTTGGGGCGGGGGAGGGAGGAAAAATGTCCTGTGACTTTATTTTCTTTTTCTTAACTTCAGAATGAGTTTAAAAAGAAATTTGGAGGTAGTAAATGTGTCTCTAACCTCTGGATGAATACAGATTGTAAGGAGAGCAGAAGGAGCTCAGGAAACTGGCTGCAGACAGCTGTGTCACCACTGGCTGATACCCAGCTGTGGGAGGACCTGCTTGGCTCAGCTGGCTGAGCTGCTTAGCATGCCTGCTTCCTTAACCATCAAATCCTTCAAGTTGGAAACATTTGCTCATCTGGTTTGCTTTGACTGATACAACTAGGGAGAGCTTCCACGAGGGGCTGAGTCAGATGAGATGTTTTGCTATAAATCTTGACTATGCCTACCTGGTCATAATATAATTTGACCACTCGAAGGGTTTACTCTGCACTCCTTTTTTTTCCCTTTAGGAGAGGTGAGAGTGGGGGGGCTTAAATCATTGCTAGTTAGAAGCACATGAATAGAGAGTAGGTGGTGTTAGTAGTCACACAGGAGCCTCTTGCGTCTTGGATGGGGTCATATAAAAAGTGGGATTTCATCACACCTGATGCTCACAAATGTACCTACAGTGACTGGTTTAGTTGTTTACAGGGGAAATAGCAAGTTGTGGGTGATCCTTGCTCACACCATTGCCTGGATACTGCTAGACAGCAAAGGGGTTCAGTTTTGCTTGAGAAGCTAGCAGAGTGGGTCACTAAGGCTTCTTTTTTATTTTTTTCATCATGAAAAGAAGGCAAACAGTTTACAAGAACAAATCTTAAGGTGTTTGTTTGGTGTTTATATCCTATTTATAGACCTATAATTCATCCTCAGTTAATATAACAACAAAGTTAATAAAATAACCTTTATTTTGATTCTCTGAATGATTCACCATCCCTCTTTGTGGCTGTTTTGTTCAAAAATAAAGGGGGTGAGGGTGGAGAAAGTGTATCCTGACTACAAAGGGAGATGATAAAAGCTTCAGTCTGTTTCTGGACCTCCTACGTAATATTGCCATAGTAACAAGGAGCTGAATGTGGCTGTTCATCACTGAATGCTGAGGTAAAGCAGATATTCTTCTTATTAAAAGGAATATTGCTAAAATACAGATTTTTAAGGTGTCAATAAGGAATTAGGAAAAAATTAAAATTATTGGCTTACTTAGCACACTCTGTAAGCTAATAATAAAGTGCCACTTTGAAAGAAGACAGGAAGATTAGGGCATTTAGCAAACATTTATAATGCTTTAAATCACAGCATTTTATCTTCCACACAAAGCAATGCTGAGGTGTGATGTGCAGTCACAGATAATATAGTTTGACATAAAAGTTACATGAGACAAGCAGCTCTCTTTTCTTCTGCCTAACACGTTTCTGGCATGGTAGTTGGCTGTGGCTGCTGCCAAATATTTGTACTGCAGCATTGACTGGCTATCCTCTAATCCAGATTAAAGTGTGAGTGGGTAAGGTATTTTGTGTATTCAGAACTGCATGATGTCTCCTACATCCTGGTGCTATATTTTAACTATTAAACCACCTCCAGAGGGGATTAAACTCTGTTCCAGGTGTGTGCATCAGGTAAATTTGTATATCTTTGGCATTTCAGAGGAAAAAGGAATAGCTCAATTGTTCACAGGAAAAAATTGGGAAGGATAAAAAAAGTACACCCATTTCAGTGCACTATTACTAGTGTAACTACTGTTACTACTGTAACTTCTCTGTGCTTTACAGTAAGAATTAGATACTTATTGCATTTCTGTGTCTAATAGCAGCTTTCCCCCCCCTTTTTTTAACTTTTCTGCATTTGATAAAATGATGGATTAAAAATGAAATTTGTTACTCTGCACACACTCTCAAAAGCCTTATTAAATTGCAAGTTGCTGGTTCTCTTTTTCTTTTCTGAAGGTTTTTTCAGTCTGAAGCATTTTTAAAATGATAGCCTGAAGCATGGAGCAGAACTTTACTATCAGCCACGGCTGCCTTCTGAGATCAGGAGGCAGGAAGTGGCTGCAGGAACAGCTTTTTGTACACCAGCGTTCTCTACCAGCTTCTCATGCTTCTGGTTGAGGTTACAACAAGGACATGAGCTGGAGGCAGCAGGTTTGGGGAAAGTGATCTGTACTCAGATACCTGGGAAAATGATATAGATTTGGGTCAGAGCCAGGCTGAAGAGATGGAAAGACTCAGCCAGGAGGAACAATAGCTGGAGGCTGCTACTGTTGGAGCTTGCAGAAGTGAAGACTGAGCTGAGAGCGCTGGAAAACCCCTGTGAAATGCCAGAGTAAATGGATGTCCCAACTTCTCCCATGATTGACTGAGTTAGCAGGTGACAAACTGGCTCCCCAGGCAGAGCCACTTTCTTCACTCAGCTCTGTGCTGGCACCCAGGCAATCCTGCACATGCTGGCAGCTGCTGGTGGTACAGGTGGTACATGAGGTGTCATTTCTTTGAGAAGGCAGGAGGTAGGATGGCCTTAACTTTCTCCTTTTTGAAAAGAACACCCCAAGGCAGTCACACACACATGCACAACACGGTTGTGGGGTCAAGCACACTGAAGTTAAGTATGAAGTAGTTCAACCATCCCTCTTTATTTATGTGCTCACGTAGCCTTTTTATAAGTGAATTTGGTCTTCCTTGTGCAGCCTAGTTGTGTATCTAGGAGTTTTTTATGCCTTACAGTGATGAGTTTTACAACAGCTCCCTGCACTGCCAGTGGAAAATGCCTAATTAAGCAGCCTCTTGGGCTGCATGTTAACATGTTCTGGTTGATATTGACTGTGTTGCCTGGTAAAAGGGTGGCAAACCCAAACTTTCAAGTTCTGAGCATACTAATGGGGGCCTTCTTGTATTTCATCTGCCAGGGAGTCTGTGTGGAAGGGAACAAATAAAGATCATGTAACTTGGTCTCTTTTCACAGTGTGAACAGTTGCCTGAATGGTATTTTTATTGCTTGTCTTTGAGTAATAAATACTTTTTTTTTTCTGTGAAACTGTGTCATATCTGACTAGTGGAGCTCCAGTTTCAAAAACAGCTCTTAGGATTTCAAGGGTAGCTTTGTGTGGATGGGAAACTGTGTTCATGAGGAGGCAGGAAACAAGGATTTGGAAGAGGAAAAATTTGTTTGTGGATTACTGTTTCTTTCGGATTACTGTAATTAAAAGAGAAATTGATAGTTTTAGGAACCAATGAAGTGGAGTATTCCTCTCTACCTGGTTCATGTCCTGGTCTTAGGGAAGAGTTATTGCTTCATGTGTGTCCTCTTTGCCTTTAGTAGTCTCAGAAGAGAAGTTAAATATTCTTCCTCAGTGTAGTCAATAGCCTGGTTGTTATGTTGCTCTCCTGGAAGGTGAGAGAATGTCGGTGTGAACTGCTTCATGCAGAGAAGTGAGTGCAGTGACCACCACTAGCCTGTTACTCAAAGTGTGCCGTTTTGTAGGACAGTTTTCACCGTCAGAGAGATGATAGTGAAATGTTTCTGCTCGTTAGGGAGCCCAGCTTCTATAGATGTCTAAGTTGATAGCTAATTCACTGCAATCTGAGTGCAACATCTGAGTGTAGATTTGAGAAACATATTTCTTGGGTACTTCTTTGTTACTTTAGGGGTTTTTCTTTCAGGTCTCTGCAGCCAGGGTATGAAAAACCCTGCTGCTGTGAGAGGGCAAGTCTTCAGCCCTTTAGCCCCAGGCTATGTTAGATTTTGGTGTCTGGCTTGGATTTGTGAGTGCTAGTCTATGAGCTGAATACCTAAAACCTAGATGGGGCAATGCCAAGTGTTGCCTCACTGCAAGTGTATCCCTCTTTTAACTGCTGGGGATTCTGGCCCTTGTCTTAATTTATATGTTGTGATGCAGGTGCTTTTGCATGACAAAAATCTTCCTGTGTGGGGAAAAAGATAATGTAATCAAGTTAGGACTATAACGTGTACTTTCTGTGGGTATTTGTTTAAATTCTTTAGAAAGAGTAGACAATGCATCATCTAACAGAAAGATGAAGCAATGTTGACACAAGACAGTGTTGGTTTGTGTTGGGGTTCAATACAGTATCTTATGTTCTGCCAGCAATTAATCCAACATGTGAATGACCAGTTAAGGACATTAGCACACAAACGGGCAGATTTGAACTTGGATTTAACAGTACATTTACAGTGACTTCTCAGCAGTTGTGTTGATTTGGGCTGATTTGGGTCACATAAAGGAAGGACAAATATGCCAATATGTATTTGATTTTTCATCTGCTGAATGCTTTTTCTGCTTTTCCTTGTGTACATGCCAGGATGCTGCACAGTGTAACTCACTCTTGTGTGAGGCCAGCCTTGTATTACTTATGTTGTTTCCTCTTCTTTCAACAACCACTGGTTGATTTATTCTTCACCCATCTGAAGGCTGAATGACTGGTGCTGCAGGAGGTGTGGAATCTCAACAGTAAAAGATATACTGCACACAAAGTTTTAAGCTTTGCAGGTGGAGAGTTGCATGAGCTTAAAAGGAGTCTTAGACTGTCTTGTTCCAGAAAGTTTTCTTATGGTAGTTTAATTACTTCTTTGTTTAGCTTCCTGCACCTTTGCTGTGCTATCTTCAAGCCCCTTTGATATTGGTCCAGAAATAAACTTCATACCTGTGTTGGTAGGGAAGAGGTGAATAGCCACTGACTCACAACAATACCTCTTCATCTAAAGTTATGTGTATGTCTGTTTGGTATGTTCACTGGAGACTAAAGCTTTGAGCTCAGCTCCAGGAAGCTTACTGAATTGTCTCAGAATAATGCTGCTGGGAACCTCTGTGTGGGAAGAGGCAAATGGGATATCACCAGGGGGATGCTACATGATGGAGTGGGGGAGGGTAAAATAGAAAAATAAGGTTGATGTGAAGAAGAGTAGACAGGAGCTTAGGGACATGGCACAACAACAAAATACCTCACTCTGTGGCATGGTTCCATTTTTCTCTCATAAATCTTGTACTGTGCACACGGTTCTCAGCAGCATCATCTTGCCTCTAGAGAATGCAAGCACCTGCACCATCTGTCAGCCTCGACCTCAGAGGCAGGACATCCCTGGCTGGTAACTTGGTGTGGGTGTTCATTGATTTAAAACCATAGAATAATCAGTGCTTTTCCCCCTTGCTGCTTTTGACAGAACTGTAAAGGTTTGCTTCTCTTTGCTGCTCAGGATCCTTCAAATGTTGGCTTTAAAAATGAGAGGAGAACAGGCAGGGATGGAATTACTGCCATTGATTTTAAGTTTCTTCCTTTAGCCCTCTCACTTACAAGACACTGTCAGTGCCATAAGGTATTATTGTTGTGTTTCTTTGCTCTGGGCACTGTTGCTGCCTCATACTTGGAGAGTGAGGGCTGCGAGGTGGGGTGCCAAGGCTGCCTTCCACTCTTCTCAACACAGTGGGTGCCACAGGCCTTTCTGCAGGGTGGGAACCACCAGGATTATGCATGTTTGCTGGTGTCCTTGGTAACACTGTATTACTTACAATGAAAGCGAGATTCTTCCCACTTCAAGCAATTTGCCTCTTGAGCAGTGCTTTGGTGTTTAACCAGTGAGATGGATTTTGCAAATAAGCTGGAGGAGGAAGTAGTGGTGCTTTATGCTTATGCTTTTGTGTTTTGTTGTTGTTGTTTTCTTTTAACAAAGCGAAGCTTCTTTTTAAATGTCAGTCATTTTTATTGTACTGTCATTTTGCTTGCTGTCACATCTGCCTCATTTTGCTGCTTATTAGATATATATTAGCTATTCACTGACTTTCAAAATCAATCACTGGCATTCTTGAGATTTCACAGCAACGAATTGTACTAGTGAGAGAGAGAAGCAATGTTGTGCAGGCATAATGTCAGTAATGCCAGATATTTCTGCAAGTTGGTAACTGTTTTCTTTGCGGGTGTCAATCTTCTGCAAACAAGAAAGTTGTGGTCAGACTTTATCTCAAATAGCACTTTTGAGGGACAAGTGAATGTGTGTATTAACTGTTTTGTGTTGTCTTTAACTTGTGGTGTGGGAGTTTGAACCGCCTCAGAAGCGTTCCCACAAAAGCTGTGGCCTGAATGATTTGGGATGAGAGGATGCTTTCTGAAATGGCTGTTTCTTGGAATAACACTTAGAAATTTGGTGAGCCCAGAAAAGTATCAGGCTTTAGCCAGAGTTGGATGCTGAGCCACTGATAATTTAGAATAAACCAAGAAAAAACATCTTGCGGATAGAATACACTAACTAACGTGGGATTTTTCTGTATCTGGTACATGAATACTTTAGTTCCTCAAGCCAGATATGAGGTCACAGGTCAGTGCAGGACAAAGAGCTGACCTGTTTTACACTCCAGCCACTAAACAACCCATTCCAACCCAGACCTCAAATATGAGAGCACGTGCTTATCCTCAACCTGCATATTGTACTTGCCTGGAATATTTGCTTAGAGAGGGTCTGACAGATAGCTTGTTCAATCAGGTAGTGCATCTCTTCCAGATTAGTCTAGTTTTAGTGAGATGTTTTTAAAAAACTTTTTTTTTTTTTTTTTTTTTTGGTCTGTGCTCTTAAGAAATGCTTTGATACTTTTATATCCCAACACAATTCTGCATGTTTTTAGATGCGCAACAGATGCTCAACCAATTAACATAGTTTACTTCTTTGTATCCGAACTTTGGGCAAGTCTTGCATATCTGTGAGTCATCAGAGCTGTTGTACTGCCACAGGCCATCCCTTCAGACCTCCAGCTGTTGCCCATGTCCTGCGGGTCGTGAGTCACACCTGCCTACCTAGTATGGATGTCCCTAATACACTAATTGCATCACACATGGCACAAGAAGCCTTGCATTTCAGCAGGATTTATAGGTTGTTTAGGATGACATTTTTGTGGTTTGCTGGTGCAGCCTGTAGAATTTTGGCTGTCCAGTTCTGTTCTGTACAGCAGAAGAGTGTGTGTGCTCAGTGTTAACTTGTCAGTATGTATGCACAACTTCCACTCCAGTTTACTGGAGATGTCTGAGAACCAGAAGAAGGTTCTTGGCATTTCAATATGTGTAGTGTGGAGAAGAGTGTTATTACAGCCAGCTATATTCTAGCTTCATTCTGGTTATTGGCTGCAGTTAGCCCCACGTTTCATACCAAGGGGTAGCAGCCCAGGAACATGTATTGAGTCAGTTACTCAAAGCCTTAGAAATACAGTACTCACGCTAGTTCCTTATATATTGAAGTAGTGTTAGCCTATGTTTTTGCTTCTTAGTAGCAAAATGAAAAGTACTTATGAATTAAATGCTCAATTACATGCTCAAATATATGCTTGAATTGCACGTGTTTTAGCAGGGTCTGAATTATATATTGGCAAAGACAAAGCAGAAGGTAGCCATTGCCACAATTGTGCAGCCTCTCTTTTTTTTTTTGGCACTGATTTATCTTTGTACAGAATAACCACAGAAGGTGGGTATCAAACATGGCAAAGAGAAGAGGATAAATGGCAAATGAGCGTTTAGTGAGGATGATGAGGAAGGTATGATGAAGCAAGCCCTGATGGATCGGGTCATGCCATTATGGCAGGTTACCTGGTAACCAACAGTACTGAATTTCAGGATTTCTGATCAAGTAGCAAGGAAATGGTTCTCTTGCCCAAGGGCTAGAACTCCCTGTTTAGTACCTGGCTGCCAAGAGAGTTTCTGTGTTGGTTAGTTTAGCTGGTAAGAGAATGGATTCCGGCATCAGTTGCGGTTACTCTAGTGATATGTTCAATTAATTTGTTTATTTTTAGTCTTTGTTTATGTCTGTGCAGGCAAGAGAAAAATTTGACTATATAGCCTAAAATGCTGAAAGCAGCCTTCAAAAAAGTTACACAGACTAAGGGAAATGAGATTTTTAGGTCTGGTATTTTGCTGTTCCTTTGCTTCAATGCTCATTGTTTCCAACTGCTAGCAGGTGAGAGTCTGCAGATGAAGGCTGGTAAGGAGTTCTTTGGTGTATATCAGTATAGAAATATATATCACCTGTTTGTCACATTAGAGTTGACCTTGATTAACCTAGACATTAGAGGGATGGTATTCAACAGTATTTACTTGCATAATAGCATATGCCAATATGTGCTATGTCAGAGGACACTTTTTAAAAAACCTTTTGTAGTGAGCGTTGTAGCATACTCTCAATATTTTCTTATGGTTAGTGCTCAGCTTTGGTGTTTACTTCATCAGGGTGCAGCTTGACACATATAGGTCTCAGCTCATGCCTTGCTAATAACTACAATAAATGTACTTCTTCTTCAAGTACCACGATGTCATTTGCAGGACAATGGCATGCAGTAATATGACAGCTATAATTCCGTAGTGCCAGAGACAGTAATTGTATGCAGGTGAAAAGACACCATGTATTCAAACTTCTTAGCAATGACTCTTGAGATAGACAAGGGGTAATGGTTTGAAACTGAAGGGCAGTCAATTTAGATTAGATATAAGGAAGAAGTTTTTGAGAAGGAGCATGGTGAAACACTGAAACAGGTTGCCCAGAGAGGTGGTGGATGCCTCATCCCTGGAAACATTCAAGGTCAGGCTGGAGAGGACTCTGAGCAACCTGAGCTAATTGAAGATGTCCCTCCTCATTGCAATGGGATTGGATGAAATGTCCCACCCCAAACAATTCTATGATTCTACAGTTCTGCTGGAAGATTGAATGTACTTTTCTTTCAGAAAGCTGATTCCTATGGCTTTTCTTTTCCTTCTTTTACTATTTCTCTGATCCCACATCTCTGTTTGGCATATTATGTAGCTGAAGTCACTTCTCTGTACATTAAGGCAGCTAATGGTCCAAACTCCCAGAGACTCGGGCAGCATATAGGAACAAGCTGTAGGCATCACTCAAATCCCCTTGTAGGGAGTGCGGGTGCCAGGCAGGCGGGTGCCGGGGCTCAGGGGAGGCGGGCGGGCGCTGAAGGACACTCAGGTCAATGTTGCCATCTACTGGGGCCCTGCAGGAGTTGCGAGTTGCGTACAGCTGGAAAACCCTGCTGCCCTCTGGTATTTGTAGTCCAGAGTTGGAAAGTGTGCAGATAATTGCACATGCCAACAGCTAAAAAATAAAAGCCTCCTGCCCAGGTTCTTTCAAGGCGAGTTTAGAGAGAAGAGGCTTCTGAGAAAGGAAGAGTGTTCTTGGACTAAATCTGCTGGTGCCTTCCCTTTTCCCCAGGAAAAAAAGCCACCACCAGTATGGGCATTTCCTTCAAGCAGTTACTACTGACCTGTACTTTACGATACTTGTAAAGTATTCTGTACAAGGTGGTTTTGCTCATATTCGTTGCTCTGTGCACCGAACATCTCAATTTCCAAATTAGTCAACCAGTACTTGCATCAAATAAAAGGTTAGTATTTTTGTGCTCCTAGGAGGCCTATAGCACTATGAGGAAAGTTATGCTTTATCACCTTTGTTGCATTAATTAGTTTCTTTTAACTATGTAATGAAGGTAGATTTGTTAGGTATATATCGGAGCAGTCTGTCTCTTCAGTTTTAAGGACACAATAAAACAAGTATGTGAAATGACATTTCAAAGGGTTTATTATTTAAACAGTTTCAACTTGCTAAACAACTTGAGTCTCTTCAGCTTTTCCTTTTATTTTCCTTCTATCCAGGATATGTATAAGTATGTTGATTAAAAGATGAAAAATACATGTATTTGACAACAAAAAAAAATCTGTCATGGGTAAATTAGTGATACAGCTACTGCCCTGCCTTCCTCCCCCTGTGCCAGCTTAAAATGTACTAGGATCTCTACAGCCAGATAACTGCTATTTATGACTGCTACCAGGACTTGCTGAATAGGGAAGTTCAAAGGCAGAGAATTCAGACCTCAATGTCTGATTTTTATTATCAAACAAAACTTTGAACAGCAAAAAAAGGAAAAAAGTGTGAAGTTTAAGAGACAGGAGGGTGTTGGGCAGAAGGGGTAGCCAATATTTACGTATTAAATTCTTTGAATTACGAGAAGAAATTTGTTTTCAGGAAGACTTTATTTATATTTTCCTCTGAATGTTTTCTTGGTGCAGGAAAGGATTTTCTATCTCCAGTTCAGCTAAAATAGGCCAATTGGCACTGAGGACTGGAATTATTAAGGTGCAGCTTTGGCATAGATACATATATCTTTGAACAATTAATGCATTATAATAAAAACAACTCAGCAGGTTGAAAAGCAGTAAATAATGACTATACATGAAACAATAAAAGCAAAATATATCAGGCAAAAGGAAGGCAGTTTACAACAGTAACTACAAGAGTAATTATTTTTTCCAGTGATAGGTGCAAAGATACGTGAGATAATAAAACCACTTTTCTAGTTATGCAGTCACTGAAAAAATAACCTAGTAAGAAGTGTGATGTTCCGTTTTCTTGCTTTATTTTGATATATGAAGAAATTCTGAAATAAATAATAAAAACAAAATACGATCTCTTAGTAACACACTGAATTAGACTGCTGTAACTAGAAACTGCAGACAACCCAGCAATCTCCAAACAGTTTTTATAGCTTGCAATTCACCAAATGCCAGTTGTGGAAATCTCCTTCCTGTCTGTCACTCAGGTTGCTAACAGTGACATTCTTTTATGGACTCTTACCCTTTGCGTTTGATATTCTTTCTTTTCCTCAGAAGAGGAGAAAGGCTTTACAAAATTTTCATGGGTGGAGCATGCCATATTTTCAGGAAGCACTGGGGAACAATCCTGCCTAGAGTGAAATAGCACATTTATTTTGGTGATATGCCAGTCTGCAAAATCCCTGTGGACATCAATGTCTAAATGTTACAGGTTGTAGGTTTGATCTGTCAGCTTGGCTGCACAACAGCTTTATTACTTGATAGGAATTCTCCCCCTGTATGCATTAAGGTTTTTGCTTCTGATGGTATTATTTTGTCTAGCTATGAATTTCCACATGCTGTCTTGGACTGTTATTGCCCAGCTTGTGATTCTGTTTTTACAAAATCTTGTTAAGCTGGCTTGCTGACAGAAATACAGTCAGAGCAGTGAGCTGAATTTTGTTCATTTACAACTAACCTGCAGGCAGAAACAGTTCTTGTCCTCTCTCTCATGTACTGTGGCTTTTGTCAGTTCGAGGATTTTGTGCTGAGGTGCCCTGTTGCCCCTTAGCAGAGTTTTCCCTGGGATATCTTCATTTCTTTACACTATTTATTCCTCCAGCAGGGTCAGTGAAGACATGAACGTGTTGGCCTCTGAAATAGATGCCACAAATCAGTCTAGCACTTCTTTCTAATTTTAATGGAGATGAGCTACTAGTTGTAATTTCTTGAATCTCTCAGTTAAGATGTAGAAAGACCATAAATCTTAAAGCAACAAACATCCCCAAATCCTACACTTTGAAGTGAGTAGGAGCTCCTGGGTCATCAGCACTTTTTGGAAACAGGCTGCTTAACTAGGTGTCCAAAGCCATTACAGTCTTTTTTCTTTCTGAAAACTTTGGTCTCAATGTTTGAGAAAATATATAACAAAATGTTTGCACAGTGTTAGCAGTGCCTCTCTGAACAGCCTCATACAAATCCAATGGATACTGTAGCATCCAAACTCAGCACTCCTGTGCCAAGCTGAGCATTTGGCTTGAAGATTCATTACAGTTATTATTGTAAGATTTTGTTTGGTGGGATGTATTTTGGGATTTTGTTTGCTTTCAATTTCTTATTAATAAAAATTCTAAAAACCAAACCAAGAAAACCTAACCCAAATGTCAGACTTATTGTTGTGGGGTTTTGTTTTGGTTTGGTTTTTTTTCTTTTTCTTTTGTTTGTTTGAGTTTTTTTAAGTTTCTTCTATCAAGACTTTTCATTCCCTATCTTACATTGTTTGCTTTCAAAACTTACTTGGATACGGGATGGAATGGGATATCCTAAACGATTGCTGCAACATTTGCTAAAACGTTTCTTTGCAGAGTATAGCACAACTAAATGTATGCAATATATTATGTTCTTATTCTTACTTCCTCATTTCTGTCTTTAACTGAAAACTCAGTTTAACTCCATAGTCTCCATGGATGAATAATGAGTTAATCAAGCTCTGTGCTGTTACTTGAATTGAAGACTTTTTTTAAAGAACTATACAGTTTTCCCAGTATATAAACTATATAAGGAATATACTGAAACATAGATTAAAAAAATAGACCAGTTTCTGATAAATTCTTTATTTAGTCAATTAGGAAGGGAGGGGAAGAAACATGAAGGTGGTACCATGACTTATTATCTATTATGGAACATATCATGGCACAAGTGTTTACATTTTACCTCAGACTAAACTCTTCAGCCTGCATTGACTGACTCATCCTGCCAGCAGCCTTCAGCAGCCTGGCTTGTTGGACTAACAGCCTGCATGGCGTGGGACTCGTGTTTTAATGGCACAGCTACTCTTCTGCCACAGCACTTTGTAATCTTATTATGGGCAGGTGCTCATAATTTGTATTGGGGTTATTCTGTCTGAATAATCTTGTACTAAGCCTTTGGGGGGCTCACAGATGCCCAAGCACTGCGAAGAAGTAGGTAAGAGCTGAACTAACTGAACGGAGAAGGCAAGAGGAAGTGTGCTGGGAAGTGTGGTGCTTCACTTTGCTTGTAACTCTGCAGCATTATTTGTGTGTTGGGTCTTTGACAGGCTGCAGCAGAACCGTCAGCAATCTGATTTCCCCCTTTGTAACCACATGATCTGGACCTTTACTAGGTGCGATGCTTTTTGTTTTGTGGTGGTGAGTCCCTCAGGGTGGCAGTTCTCCTGTCCAGAGGTCCCAGCGTGATGATACTTGTGTCCTAGCAATTACAGCCAGAGAGAGCAATGAGAATATGTGAGAGAACCCATGCTGCAGACACCATGGTCATTGAAGGAGGAGGGGAAGGTGGTACTCCAGATGCTGGAGCTGAGATTCCCCTGCAGCTTGTGATGCAGGCTACTCCCCTGCGGCCCACAGAGATCCATGGTTGAGCAGAGATCCGCAGCCTGTGGACGACCCCATGTAACAGCAGGTGGATGCCTGAAGGAGGCTGAAGGCTTGTGAGAAGCTCATGCTGGAGTAGGATCCTGGCAGGATCCTACCCATGGGGAAAGAGCAGGTTTGCTGGCAGGACTTGTGACCCTGTGGGTCTCCATGCTGGAGAAGCCTGTTCCTGAAGGACTGCACCCATGGAAAGGACCCACACTGGAGCGTGATCATGAAGAACTGCAGCCCATGAGAAGGACTCGCCTTGGAGGAGTTCATGGAGGACTGTCACCTGTGGAAGGGATCTATGCTGGAGCAGAGGAAGAGTGTGAGGAGTCCTCCCCCTGAGAAAGAAGGAGTGGTAAAAAAATTGAACTAATTTCCCCAAGTCAAGTCTGGTTTTCCATGACAGTAACAGGTGAGTGATTTTTTTCCCTGTCCTTATCTTGACCCATGAGACTTCATTGTGTTTTCTCTCCCCTGATCTGAGGAGAGGAGTGATAAAGTGGCTTTGGTGGGCACTTGGGTTGACCCTGGCTGGATGCCAAGTGAACCAAAACAGATATATGATACTTCAGATGTGCTCTCTCATCTTTCTTATGCTTTGGCTTTCCCTCCCAGTTCACAGGATGTCTGTTGCTCATATCTTCAGAGAAGCCTAGTCCTGACAGAGGGGGAATTGAAAAATCAAAGGAACAACAGTCAATATAGGGCAAGAGAGACAAAGTTCATCACCTATCACTGGCAAACCTCGCAGTGATCAGCAAAGCGTGGTTAATATCTGTGGGATACTATAAGACAATTGAATAGATTTAGGATTTGTTTTTTTTTGTTTGAATATTAGACTGAAGCCTCTTTGAAAAGCAAAATTGAATAAAAATCAAAGAAAGAGGGAGGTCTCCAGAGGGTGCTTGAATTTGTAAATAATGAAGAACATTTCCACTTCTTTTCTCCAGGATTTAAAATCTAGACATTGCATAAATTATCTTTTTATACCCTGATGAGATCTATCTTCTAAAACATGGACAGAAAAAACCCCACCCAGATCAAATAAGCCAAATTGTTGTACC